>NC_045969.1:7019965-7334965 GCF_010909765.2 Amblyraja radiata
TTAATTAATTGCATCAAGGTAATCTCACTCTCAAGAGCTCTGGGGAGCAGACAGACATCCATAAACTCCAATGGGTAAATCACAGCTGAAATCGCACCGCAAATCTACAAATTGAACCACGTCAACGGGCCTGCAATCTTCAGTCGCCGTGACACGCCATTGTGGTGCCCGGATAGGAATGGAGAATCAAATTCCCTGATGGATCTGACATCCGTGCTGTTGTGCATCAACTGACAGCAATAAGAGGTCTGGGGAATATCTGGCAAAACAGAAAATGATTTATGTGTTCGGTGGCGTTGCAAGAATCTCGATCTGTTTTTACATGGTTTTAATGTATAACTGCGACTCTGAGTGTAACTGGTTTGCACTCTGTGCAGTTGCAGGTCTATTCTTCTCAGCATTTAAGGCACCAGAGCGGATTTTGCAAACTCCAGTGATTTAGTTATTTCATAGAAACATAGAAAATAGGTGCAGGAGTAGGCCATTCGGCCCTTCGAACCTGCACCGCCATTCGATATGATCATGGCTGATCATCCAACTATTTCATTAAGGATCAGAAATGCACACTGTCCCTCAGTGACATAGAGAGATAAATGCTTCTTTCGTGCCTCCCGTGAGGTTCTGCTCCTTCTCACTCATGCTATCCTTAAAGTGGATGCTTAACATCAAAACGTAACAGGATAAATCTTTAAATGATGGCTCCAAATATTGTCCCTCTCAATGGCGCAGCGGTAGAGCTGCTGCCTTACAGCGCCAGAGACCCGGGTTCGATGCTGACTACGGGTGCGTGCCTGTACGTTCTCCCCGTGAACTGCGTGGGTTTTCTCCGGGTGCTCCGGCCTCCTCCCGCACTCCAAAGATCTACAGGTTTGCAGGTTGATTGGCTGAGGTTAAATTGTAAATTGTCGCTGGTGTGCGCAGGGTAGTGTTAGCGTGCGGGGATCGCCGATCGGCGCAGACTCAGTGGGCCAAAGAGCCTGTTTCCGTGCTGTATCAGTAAACTAAACTAAGCTGACCGCACTCCGACACCAGTTACAATTAGTTAACTGTGTTCTAACAAACCAGTATGATCCACAATCCATTTGATTAATGAATGATCGATACTTTATTATCACATCGTGGCGCCACCTGGTGGTCAAGCCACTTACTGATCGAACCCCCATCACCTGAACTGTCACGTGACTGCGTTTGGCGGGTGGAGAACGTCATCAGTTAAAGGGGCGTGTCCTACAACAACAGCAGAAACGTAGCTCGAGATCGCGAGTCAACAACCTCGTTCAACAGCAGCAACAATGACTTTAGGTTAGAGTGCACCAAGCTCCCATGTATGCCAATGCTGTAATGTCTTAATAAAAACACCATTTGTACACAACGTTTGGATTCTCTACAACATGTGACCTGTCACAGTGAAATTATTTGTTTTGCACACCCTAAGCAAGGTATGCAAAGGGTCGCTATGTATAGGGCCCCGATAAATGTACAGTGTTCAATGAAGTCCCAATGCCATTAATCTCGGTTACTTGGTACTTCAATCTCAAAAAGAGTTAGATGATATGAAGAGGAGGAATCTCTTTTGCCAGAGGGTGGTGAATCTGTGGAATTCATTGCCGCAGAGGTCCGTGGAGGCGAAGACATTGGGTGTCTTTAAATCGGAGATTCATAGGTTTGTTGATTAGGAAGGATGAAAAAAGTTACAGGGAGAAGGCTGGGGAACGGGGGGGGTTTGGGAGGGAAAAATAGATTGAATGGCAGAACGGTCTCGATGGGCCAAATGGCCTGGACCTGCTCCTCTGTCTTCTGGTCTTTTGTTCGCGAATGATAGGGATGCCATGGAGTTGTGCACTGCACATCTGCATGGGTCACTGTGATGGAGGAGAGACAGATGTGAAGACACGTTGGAGGTTAGTAAAGGGTATTTGATGGAGAAATGGGCAGCTCAGAAGTAGCCTGAAGAAGGGTCTCGGCCCGAAACGTCTCTCATTCCTTCTATCCAGAGATGCTGCCTGACCCGCTGAGTTACTCTAGCAATTTGTGTCCAGCTCAGAAGTAGTCGTGGATGTGTCCGTGAGCTGTGAAAGGGACCAATGTAGGACACACGGCAGTCACATGGGTTCCCACTGGAACGTCTTGGAATCTGCGTGCGTTCACGAACATCTTCTGTAAATCATGCCATGGTTAAATCAGAAGTTCATAACTTATGCTTTAACCATAGGAGCAGAATTAGGCCATCCGTCCCATCAAGTCTACTCTGCCATTCAATCATAGCTGATCTATCTTTCCCGCTCAACCCCATTCGCCTGCCTTCTCCCTGAGCATAACCCCTGACACCCGTACTAATCAAGAATCTATCAATCTCCGCCTTAAAAATATACATTAACTTGGTCTCCACATCCTTCTGCGGCAAAGAATTCCACGGATTTACCACCATCTGACTAAAGAAATTCCTCCTCAACTTTGTAAAGGTACACCCTTTTATTCTGACACTGTCCTAGACTCTCCCACAAGTGGAAACATCCTCTCCACATCCACTCTATGTTTTTGGCTCACACCTGCCTGGCCTTTTTCCCAAACATCCGCCTATCGAGAAACCCCTGTGTTGACGACATGCTCTGTCCGGCCTCTCCTCCCAGTTCCCCACGCAATCAGTCGGAAGAAGGGTCCCGACCCCCAAACTTCACCTGTCCCTGTTCTCCAGAGATGCTGCCTGACCCGCTGAGTTACTCCAGCGTAACGGGGTTACATCACCAAATCTGCCTTTCTTTGGTAAACCAGCATCTGAAGTTCCTTGTTATTATTATACCAGCACTTCAATATGGTGCCATTCAATCAGGACTTCAACCAGGTCGGCACTGTGGCGCAGCGGCAGAGACCCGGGTTTGTACACCTGCGTGGGTTTTCTCCGGGTGCTCCAGTTCCCTCCCACACTCCAAAGACGTACAGGTTTGTAGAAGGGTCTCCACCCGAAACGTCGCCTGTTCCTTCGCTCCATAGATGCTGCCTCACCCGCTGAGTTTCTCCAGCATTTTTGTCCACCTTTGATTTTTCCAGCATCTGCAGTTCTTTCTTAAACACACACACACTGTCTTTGGTCGGACTTTGCTGGCTTTGTCTTGCGCTAAACGTTATTCCCTTATCGTGTATTTAAATAAAATTAAAATTTGAACAAAATACAGGTTTGTAGGCTGATTGGCTTGGTATAAATGTAAATTGTCACTCGTGTGTGTAGGATAGTGTTAGTGTGCGGGGATCGCTGGTCGGCGCAGACACGGTGGGCCGAAGGGCCTGTTTCCGTGCTGTATCTCTAAACTAAATGAAAGTAAACTCCTTCGATGTATTAAGAAGTCAGAGCTCAAACCTTATTTGCATATACTGGGACAAGGTATATAGCTACCAGGACTATATAAGTTCATAAGTGATGAGCAGATTGGGCCATTCGGCCCATCAAGCCTACTCCACCATTCAATCATGGCTGATCTAACTTTCCCTCTGAACAACTCCAGTAAAAGTAAAAGACTTACTGATGGAAATCAGAGTGTGGAAACAAGTACACAAAGAGACTCTGGGACAAGTACTACTTCCAGATCCGATCCTTGCACTGGTTTAGCACCAGAAGAGAAGATGCAACATTCTAACCCTGTGTTCTTGGTCAATGGCCCACAATCAGGTGAGCAGATTATATCATTGTGGCAAGGTCATAGGTTTAAGGTATAGGGGGAAAGATTTAATAGGAATCTGAGGGGTAATTCTTTTTCATTCAAAGGGTGGTGGGTGTATGGAACAAGCTGCCAGATGAGGTTTATCCGAAGAAGGGTCTCGAACCGAAACCTCACCTGTTCCTTCTCTCCAGAGATGCTGCCTGTCCCGCAGAGTTATGCCCCTGTCCCACTTAGGAAACCTGAATGGAAACCTCTGGAGACTTTGCGCCCCACCCAAGGTTTCCGTGCGGTTCCCGGAGGTTGCAGGTGGTTGCCGGAGGTTGCAGGTAGTGGAAGCAGGTAGGGAGACTGACAAAAACCTCCGGGAACCGCACGGAAACCTTGGGTGGGGCGCAAAGTCTCCAGAGGTTTCCGTTCAGGTTTCCTAAGTGGGACAGGGGCATAACTCCAGCATTTTGTGTCTGCCAGAGGAGGCAGTTGAGGCTGGGACTATCCCAACGTTTAAGAAATAGTTAGACAGGTACATGGATAGGACGGATTTGGAGGGATACGGACCAAACGCGGGCAGGTGGGACTAGTGTGGATGGGACATGTTGGTCGGCGTGGGCAAGTTGGGACGAAGGGCCTGTTTCCACACTGTATCACTCTATGACTCTGGGCCCTGTCACAAACATAAAGCACACAGCTTGAATCTCTCTGCCGTTAACATCTCTAGCTATTTCTGTACGTTCACCATGGGGAATTTTCGTGGCTATTGTCAGTCATTCCAAATGCAACTGTAAGGTTTCACTGGCAGTATGACTGTGTTTTTTATATTCATGCATTGAAGTGGGTTTTCCAAAATATGTGAATCACAATGTTACTTTTAAAATAGCTTGCATTTGCAGCAGGCAGATCTTAAATAATCTGCCGCATGCTCGTGTACATTCAAAATAGACTCGGAGGAAAAATACAGAGAAGGAAAAAGAACTGCAAGAGACCAGAAGTGAAAACGAAAATAGGGTGGGAGAGGGAGAGAGGGGGAGGTGGGGGAGATGAGTAGGGGGGGGGGGGGGGGGGGGGGGGGAACAGAAAAAGAGAGGGAGATGGAGATGGAGGGAAACAGGGGAGGGAGGTGATAGAGATAGAGAGAAAGGGAGAGAGAGAGAGAGAGAAAGAGAGAAAAGCAGGGGAGAGAGGGAGGGAGAGGGGAAGGAGGGAGAGGAGAACAAGAGAGAGAGAGAGAGAGAGAGACAAAGAGAGAAAAGCAGGGGAGAGAGTGAGGGAGAGGGGAAGGAGGGAGAGGAGAACAAGAGAGAGAGAGAGAGACAAAGACAGAGAGAGAGAGAGTGAGAGAGAGAGAGAGAGTTTTGAGTATACATTGACAGTAATTAAACTATGTAGAATCCAAAACACTGTGAAAAGCATATTCATACTGGCAACAATACTGACACTGCAATCAATTTATTTTCCTAGTATTTCTCGGGACGAGAGCGGAGCTTAGAGAGAACTGCTCTCTCCTCTCGAGCGGAGCAGGATCTCGCTCTGCTCTCTCTACTCTCCTCTCTCTCTCTCGCTCTCTCTATCTCTCTCTCTCTCTCTCGTCTCTAGATCTCTCTCTGCTGCTCTCTCGATTCTCCTCTCTCTCTCTCTCTCTCTCTCTCTCTCTCTCTCTGAGTGCAGTGCAATACTAACACTGCAATCAATTTATTTCTATCATTCTCTCTGCCTCTCCCTCCCCTCCCACCCTCACTCTCTTTCTCTCTCTTTCTCTAACTCTCTCTTTCTTTTACTCCTTCATTCTGTCTCTCTCTCCTCTACCTCCCTCACTCTCTCTCTCTTTCACTCTCCATCTTTTTCTCTCTCTCTTTCTCTCAAACTCACTCTCTCTTTCTCTTTTCTCTTTCTCTCCTTCCCTCTGTCTCTTTCTACGTGTCTCTCCTCCCCCTCCTCCTCTCTCTCTCTCACCATTTCTCTCTCTCCCTCTGTCTCTCTCTCCATGTGCCAAACCCGCTCTCTCTCCCCTTTCCTCTCCTTTTCTGCCTTGCTTCATGTTTATCTTTGTCCTATCACTTTTTATTTGCTTTCAGTTGCTTTTCAGCTTGTCTCATTCTTCTCCAGCCTAGATTCACAGCAGGGACTATCACAACGTTTAAGAAACATTTAGACAGGTACATGGATAGGACAGGTTTGGAGGGATATGGGCCAAGCGCAGGCAGGTGCGACTAGTGGATCTTGGACATGTTGGCCGATGTGGACACATTGGGCCGAAGGACCTCTTTTCACCCTATATGACTATATCTACAAATCTGTCATAAATAATCAATAGACAAGAAGTGCAGGAGTAGGCCATTCGGCCCTTCAAGCCAGCACCGCCATTCACTGTGATCATGGCTGATCATCCACAATCAGTACCCCGTTCCTGCCTTCTCTCCATATCCCCTGACTCCGCTATCTTTAAGAGTTCTATCTAGCTCTCTATTTAAAGCATCCAGAGAATTGGCCTCCACTGCCGTCTGAGACAGAGAATTCCACAGATTCACAACTCTGGGTGAAAAGGTTTTTCCTCATCTCCGTTCTAAATGGCCTACCCCTATTCTTAAATTGTGGCTCCTGGTTCTGGACTCCTCCAACATCGGGAACATGTTTCCTGCCTCTAGCGTGTCTAATCACTTAATAATCTTATATGTTTCAATAAGATCCCCTCTCATCCTTCTAAATTCCAGTGTATATAAGCCCAGTCGCCCCACTCTCTCAACATATGACAGTCCCGCCATCCTGGGAATTAACCTCGTGAACCTACGCTGCACTCCCTCAATAGCAAGAATGTCAATCCTCAAATTTGGAGACCAAAACTGCACACGATACTCCAGGTGTGGTCTCCTTCTTCCCAGGAAGCAATTTCTAATATACTAACTAAATTCTTCAATATTTTGCACAAATCTCCCCAAACATCTACAGTTGTTGAAAATCTGATAAGCAGAAATTGCTGGAAATCCTCAGCAGGTCAGTCAGCGATCTTGGAGAAGTCAGCGATGGTAACGTTGCAGGTTGGCGTCTTTTGCACCAGAGCTAGAAATGAAACTTTCCTGCTTTGACCTGTCGAGATGTGGAGGAAAAGGGAGAGGATGAAGAGACAGAGAGAGACGGCAGGTGGTGAGAGAAGGCAGGGAGAGCTTGCTCATTGCATCAGGTTTAGGTTTATGTTTAGTGTTGTCACACGTGCCAAGATACAGCAAAAAGACCCGGGTTCAATCCTGACTACGGGGTGCCATCTGCATGGAGTTTGTATGTTCTCCCCGTGACCTGCGTGGGTTTTCTCCGGGTGCTCTGGTTTCCTCCCACACTCCAAAGACATACAGGTTTGTCGGTAAATTGGCTTCGGTAAAATTGTGAATTGTGAATTTTGAATTTTGAATTTTGAATTGTGAATTGTAAATTGTAAATTGTGAATTGTGAATTGTGAATTGTGAATTGTGAATGGTAAATTGTGAATGGTGAATTGTGAATTGTGAATTGTGAATTGTGAATGGTAAATTGTGAATTGTGAATTGTGAATTGTGAATTGTAAATGGTAAATTGTGAATTGTGATTTGTGAATTGTAAATTGTAAATTGTGAATTGTGAATTGTGAATTGTGAATTGTGAATTGTGAATGGTAAATTTTGAATTGTGAATTGTAAATTGTGAATTGTGAATTGTGAATTGTGAATTGTGAATTGTGAATGGTAAATTGTGAATTGTGAATTGTGAATAAGTTTGGTCCCCACGACTTGGTCTCCTCAACATTGGATGGACCAAATGCAGAACGGGCGACCACTTTACACGACACTACTGTTGCAAGCCATCCAGTTATCTTACAGATTATTTCTCCACCTCCCACTCCAATCTCTCCACATTCGTCCTCTTGCACTGCTCCACTGAAGTCCACCATAAGCTCAGGTCTAACGACTAAGGTCATAGAATGATAATGTGCAGGAATTGAACTGCACTCTGATCAAGAAGGCTCACCAGCGTCTCTTCTTCCTGAGGAGACTGAAGAAGGTCCATCTGTCTCCTCAGATCCTGGTGAACTTCTACCGCTGCACCATCGAGAACATCCTTACCAACTGCATCACAGTATGGTATGGCAACTGCTCTGTCTCCGACCGGAAGGCATTGCAGAGGGTGGTGAAAATTGCCCAACGCATCACCGGTTCCTCGCTCCCCTCCATTGAGTCTGTCCAAAGCAAGCGTTGTCTGCGGAGGGCGCTCAGCATCGCCAAGGACTGCTCTCACCCCAACCATGGACTGTTTACCCTCCTACCATCCTGGAGGCGCTACAGGTCTCTCCGTTGCCGAACCAGCCGGTCCAGGAACAGCTTCTTCCCGGCGGCTGTCACTCTACTCAACAACGTACCTCGGTGACTGCCAATCACCCCCCCCCCGGACACTTATTATTATTTATTCAATTAATTTGCTATGTCGCTCTTCCAGGGAGATGCTAAATGCATTTCGTTGTCTCTGTACTGTACACTGACAATGACAATTAAAATTGAATCTGAATCTGAATCTGAATCTGAATCTGAGATGCTGGTTTAAACCGAAGATAGACACAAAAGGCTGGAGTAACTCAGCGGGACAGACAGCATCTCTGGAGAGAAGGAATGGGTGACGTTTCGGGTCTTCAGTCTCGACCCGAAACTTCACCCATTCCTTCTCTCCTGAGAGACCGCCTGTCCTGCTGAGTTACTCCAGCATTTTGTGTCTATCTTCTCATAGAATGATAGATTCATTCAGCACAGAAACAGTTCTTCCCATCCACTGTCCCAGCATACATTTAAGTCAAACCCCCCCCCCCCCCCCCTTTATTTTCACCACATTCCCGTCAACTCCATCTAGATTTCATCACTCCCCTGTCAATATCTTTCAGCTGTGGAGGGCAATTGACGTTGGGTTTAGTTTAGTTTATTGTCACGTGTACCGAGAGAGTGAAAAGCTTTTTTGTAACGTGCCATCCAGTCATCAGAAAGTCTATACGGATTACAATCAAGTCGCCATATCCAGGATCAAGGACATAAGGTTTCATGTAAGGTAAAGTCCAGTAAAGTCCGATTAAAGATAGTCCGAGGGTCTCAAATGAGGTAGATGGGAGGTCAGGACTGCTCTCTAGTTGGTGAGAGGATGGTTCAGTTGCCTGATAACAGCTGGGAAGAAACAGTTCCTGAATCTGGATGTGTGCGGTTGTGGTTCCGTACCTCTTGCCCGATGGAAGAGGGAGTGACCAGGGGGGTGAGACGGGTCCTTGATCACGCTGGCGGCCCATGTCTCATCTGCTTACTCGTCACTCAGCAGCCCTTAGACTCAACATAAAGCTTGGTTTAGTTTCGAGATACGGCGCGGAAACGGGCCCTTCGCGTCCTCACCGACCCGCGATCCCCGCACATTAACACTACCCTACACATACTGGGGACACGTTTACATTCATAATTAACCCACAACCCTGTACCTCTTTGGAGTGTGGGAGGAAACCGAAGATCTCGGAGAAAACTTACGTGGGTCACGGGGAGAACATAGAAACATAGAAACATAGAAAATAGGTGCAGGAGTAGGCCATTCGGCCCTTTGAGCCTGCACCGCCATTCAATATGATCGTAGCTGATCATCCAACTCAGTATCCTGTACCTGCCTTCTCTCCATATCCCCTGATACCTTTAGCCACAAGGGCCACATCTAACTCCCTCTTAAATATAGCCAATGAACTGGCCCCAACTACCTTCTGTGGCAGAGAATAGTAAGATTAAACAAAAACTTACCAGTTTGAAGTTTGATCGTTATTTTATGAGGAGTAACGTTGAGGGAATACGTGAAGAACCCCGCCAGGACGCATGCGTGTCATTCTTCAAAGCAGCGGTGTGAAATCACAGATAACTGTAATGACTAAACATAGTAAGATTAGAGAAGAGATACCAGTTGAGTATATGATCAAGGGTGGGAGCGGAGGGCACGTAATCCCTCAACGTTACTCCTCATAAAATAACGATCAAACTTCAAACTGGTAAGTTCTCGTTTAATCTTACTATTTTACTTGGGAGTCACGTGAGTGACTACGTGAAGATTTTAAAGCTCTGTGATTTCATGCCGTGGAAACGAATCCATGCATCACATCTGCCTTGATTATGGGGAGAATAGTGTTAACATCATTAGACATCAATACGATATTGAAAAACCCAACGATAAATATATTAACACCAAATTATAGCCCCTATTTATGGGGTAAATTATATTACAGAACTTAAAATTGTTTCTGCAAATGTTCCAGGTTCAATGACTGGTTTGTTATAAAATCGTTGGAAAGTTTTCTCCGTTGACCATCCTGCTGTCTTGAGGATTTGGTCCATAGGAACATCCAACTTCATAGCTGCCGATGTAGCTGCAGCCCTGGTGGAGTGAGATTTAAAAATGCTAGTGTCTACTCCAGCCTTTATTAGGACCTGTTTTAGCCATCTAGAGATGGTCTGGACTGTCACTGTTTTGAGTGGCTGTTTGTAGCTGATTAAAAGTGACATTTCTTTCCCTCTGATGATCTTAGTATACTCCATCTATAATAGTAAGTGTGTTACAATACAGAGACGATCATCTGTCGGGTAGGCCCTGAATTCTGTTTTTAGGCCTGCTGACCCCTGTCTGTCCTGTTTGACTAATTCATTGATGTGAAAAGTTAAATTTCCAGATGAAATAGTCATGTTGTCCAGCCTTAGTTTCTGTAGTGACTGGACCCTTTGTGCCGTGACCAAGGCCATCAGCATGACTGTTTTCATAGTCAGTTTCTGTAGGGACAGAGCTGTAGCTGGAGACCAGTTTCTTAACATGGTCAGTACAATGCTCACATCCCATATTTGGGAGTACCTGGTTCTTGGGGGATTAACATTAAAAATGCCCCTCATGAGTTTGGTTACCAGGGTGTGTCCCAACAGAATGCCGCTCTGTTCCTTGCCACAGGTATGCTGACAGAGCACTTCTGGCGCAGTTGATGGCATTATGACTGAGCCTCTCATCGTAATGGAGGCTTGCCAGGAATTCCAGAACAGACGGGATGTTCATAGATCTGTGGGTGATGTTTATTGTTGTGACAGTACTTCCCATTTCTTGATGACACCAAGTACTGTTTTTTGGTGGACTGTCTGTGGGCCGCTGAAATAATATCCACTGTTCGGTCCGTCAGTCCCAGGTGTAGTAGAGGTGCTTTCAAACTCTACAAATTAATAGGTTTATATAATTATGACATGGGTAACTTCCCCTTGTTGCGGGATGAACCAGTAAATTAGGTCTATGATGGATGGTGATGCATGGTTCTAATACAATGTCGAGTATCACCGGGACCTATGGTTGAGTAGGCCAATCGGGTACTATCAAAATACCAGACGCGGAGTCTTGCTGTATATTCCTAAATACACAACTGATGAGGCAGAAAGGAGGGAATGCATAAATAAACAATCCCCCAATGCAGCGAAAATGCATCTGTTGCCACTGCCCCAGGTTCTGGTTCCCATGAACATAATTCGATAGCTGGTGTGAGCCTGGATGCGAATAGGTCGATATCTGGTGTTCCATACCATGCTGTAATTTCAGCAAATACATTTTTATCCAACAACCATTCAGTGTTTTCATTGAATTTGCGTGACCTGTTGTCTGCCACTAAATTTAGTTTACCTGGTAAGTAGGTAGCTGATTTCCAAATATCTCTCTGGATACACTATTGCCAAATTGTGTTGGCCAGATTGTCACATAATGTCGATTTGTTTCCACCCATATGGTTGATATATGCTACCACGGTGGTGTTGTCAATTTGTAGTCTAACATGCTGGTGATTTAACCCAGAACAATATGACTTAAGGCCATGGAATGCACTCAACATTCCCAGGTAGTTTATGCCCAGTGTTTGTAATAATGATGCCTCCTGTGCATTCCATCTCCCCCACAGCTGGAGATGGAATTGGTAGCATCCCATCCAAGTGCATCAGTTTGTAGTTCCATGGACGGGTAGCTGATAATGTTTGGATTGGAACAATGCCTAATGTTATCTTTCCACCATTTTAGTTCCATTATGGCCTCTGTTGGTAGCTTCATTGGTCTGTCAAAATGACCACCATAATTTTTGAGTGCTCGTATTTTAGTCCTCTGTAATTTTTGATAATGTAAAGGTCCGATTTGTGTGGCTGGAAACGCAGCCACTATTATGCCAATTATTCTTGCTACCATTCTGATGGATGGTTTTGTGATGTCAATGATTTTGCTGCAAGCCTCCATTAAGGCTGTAACCTTTTCTTTCGGCAAAGTCACTGACATGTGAACTGAGTTAAGGGTGAACCCCAGATGATCCATTGTGTTAAATAACATCTGTGGTCACCTCTAATGGGTACTGTATAGTAAGCATCTTTTAAATCGATGCTTGCCATGTAGTATCCCAGGAAATTAATTGTTTAGCAGTAACAAAGGTTTCCATCTAGTAATGAATATATAGTACGAAAGTATTCAAATTAGTCAAATCTATGATGATGCGGCAACCACCATCTTGTTTATGATAAAGATTTTGGACACGAATTCCTGTGATTCGTGTTGGGTTTCCTCCATTACTCCTTTTTATAAGGCCACTGTAGTTCAGCATGCGCTTTTGATTTTTCTTTGCCTGTAAGCACGAACATTCGGTTCGGTACATGCTGAACTGGAGGATTATGTTTTTGTATAAATTCTATGGTATAACCCTATACTTCTGAAAATATAAGTGTCGGTAGTTAATTTATTCCATGCATCCAGATAGAATTGTAATCTCCCACCAACCTCGTAAGGAACCAGACCCACCTACCTCCATGGTTACTATTGGTAGGTTTGTTACTTTTTTCGGCATCCTCCGTGGACGTTGAGGCGCCGGTGTCTGGATCTGTAGTTGGGTCGGTGTTGAGGGTTAGCGCATTCCCCAGGAAGGCCGGTCTGGGCCATGGCCTAAAAAGACCGATGTTGAGTGTTCCTGGCCTTTGAGCTTTCACCAGTTTGTCTTGGCCGACTGGTGGTGTGTAGGGGTGCTTTTTCCTGCCCAAGTAGTTTTTAGACGTTGCTTTAATGAGCCCCAGGGTTTTACCCTCTTTGTCAAGTTCTTTTACCTGTTTTGATAAGTTGCCTCCAAATAGTAATATTGGTGGTTTGGAGGTTCCAGGTTTGCATAGGCCTGCAAATTAGGGTCTAAAGCCGGTTGGATGGCACTTCTTCCTAATGCTGTTTACTCGTATTGGTAGTTGCAAAATAAAGCCAGTGCATCCTGGTGATCTTGTGTCATGTCTTTTTTGTTTATTGTGCGGGCGAAAACCGTAATTCCCGCTGTTAGGACTTTCAGAACTTTCTGTAGTTTCAAGTCCCTGGCTCTGATTGAGGCTCCGACATGTTTTCAAATACACTGGTTGACACTGGGAACATTCAGTGTTTTGCAGTTCCATGGTGGTAAGTGTCCTTGCTGTGGTGTCCAATAATGCCTGTCCTTATAGCTGGTTGAATGACAAGTAGTCGATACTTGCAGCTATTTTAGGTTCCAGGTTTTGGCCAGTTTGGTCGGGTTGAATAAACTGGGACACCATATCCAATAGGTTTTCTTGCACCCCATGTGCACTAGGGGTATGTTCTGCACCCCTCTTCAGGGTCAGCCCAGAATTGACCCCCTGTACTCCCCTCTGATGAGGGAGAAACACTGTGCAGCCCTACAAGAGGTACTGCTGTAGGACTTACTAGTTGCCCACTGTGACTAGTCTCCATCTCCCGGAGCCTGTCACTTTGGAGTACTTGCTCCAACAGCCGCTCCAACTGGCTCCAATGCTCTCGGGCACTGGCCACTCGCGGCTGCTCCAGTTCCTGCAGCCGCTCCAACCGGCTCCAATGCTCACGGGCACTGGCCGCTCGCGGCTGCTCCTGAAGCCGCTCCAACCGGCCCCAATGCTCATGGGCACTGGCCGCTCGCGGCTATTCAGAGTCGGACTCATCGGAGTCAACAACTCTGTTAGTTTTTTGCTTCACTTTACCGCCCGGCCGTGGCCGGTGCAGGAGCGAAGTTGGGCACAGCTGTTCCCATTTCGGGAGGTTGGCGTGCCGTTGGCTGCCGCTGCTGGCTGCCCGCAACTCCGCGGTTCTCCCCCGCCAGCTTTTTCGCAGCCTTCGTGGATCTGGTCCATGTCTCCACCTGTAAGGTAAGTGGAAGGAACGCAGAGTCTCCTTACCTGCTGTTCCCGGCTTTCAAATTCTGCCGCTAAGGGGAACGTCGTTCCCCCTGCTGTGACTCGTTGCAATGCGTGTAGCGATATGCGTCCTGGCGGGGTTCTTCACGTAGTCACTCACGTGACTCCGAAGTAAAATTCCACAGATTCACCACTCTCTGTGAAAAATGTTTTTCTCATTCGGTCCTAAAAGATTTCCCCCTTATCCTTAAACTGTGACCCCTTGTTCTGGACTTCCCCAACATCGGGAACAATCTTCCTGCATCTAGCCTGTCCAACCCCTTAAGAATTTTGTAAGTTTCTATAAGATCCCCCCTCGATCTTCTAAATTCTAGCGAGTACAAGCCAAGTCTATCCAGTCTTTCTTCATATGAAAGTCCTGACATCCCAGGAATCAGTCTGGTCAACCTTCTCTGTACTCCCTCTATGGCAAGAATGTCTTTCCTCAGATTAGGAGACCAAAACTGTATGCAATACTCCAGGTGTGGTCTCACCAAGACCCTGTACAACTGCAGTAGAACCTCCCTGCTCCTATACTCAAATCCTTTTGCTATGAATGCTAACATACCATTAGCTTTCTTCACTGCCTGCTGCACCTGCATGCCTACTTTCAATGACTGGTGTACCATGACACCCAGGTCTCGTTGTATCTCCCCCTTTCCTAATCGGCCACCATTCAGATAATAATCTACTTTCCTGTTTTTGCCACCAAAGTGGATAACCTCACATTTATCCACATTATACTGCATCTGCCATGCATTTGCCCACTCACCCAGCCTATCCAAGTCATCTTGCAGCCTCCTAGCTTCCTCCTCACAGCTAACACTGCCCCCCAGCTCCGTGTCATCCGCAAACTTGGAGAACGTACAAACTCTATACAGACAAGCACCCACGGTCAGGATCGAACCCGGGTCTCTGACCCTGTAAGGCAGTAGCTCTACCGCTACGCCACCGTTCCGCGCGAAGTCCAACAACTTCAGATGAGCAGCCTTCCCAGATTGCATCAGAATGAGTCGTATCTGATAAAGGGATAATCAACGTTTAACATCAATTGACGGTTTCTCAGTCTACAGATTCTGACTAGACCAGTGGGTAATTCCAGCATTCTGATATATTTCAGTTCCAGCAACCACATTTTGCTGCATCTCACAGATCCAGCGCACCATGGTCTTTCTTCTCGGCCCTTATTTACCTCATTCTCTTTATATGACTTCAGTTTATCGTCACGTGTACCGAGGCAGAGTGAAAAGCATTTTTGTTGCATGCTATCTAGTCAGTGAAAAGACTGTACATGATTACAATCGAGCCGTCCACAGTGTACAGATACAGGATGAAGGGAATAATGTTTTGTGCAAGTCCAGTACTGTCCAATTAAATGTTTAAGTGCAGGCTCGGCGATCGTTTCGCTGAACACCGCTGCTCAATCCACCTTAACCTACCTGATCTCCTGGTTGCTCAGCACTTCAACTCCCTCTCTCATTCCCAATCTGACCTTTCTGTCCTGGGCCTCCTCCATTGTCAGAGTGAGGCCCAGCGCAAATTGCAGGAACAGCGCCTCATATTTTGCTTGGGTAGTTTACAACCCAGCGGTATGAACATTGACTTCTCTAACTTCCCTTGCTTTCTCTCTCCATCCCCTTCCCCTTCCCAGTTCTCCCATCAGTCTTACTGTCTCCGCCTACATCCTATCTTTGTCCTGCCCCCTCCCCTGACATCAGTCTGAAGAAGGGTCTCGACCGGAAACGTCGCCCATTCCTTCCCAAAGAGATGCTGCCTCACCCGCTGAGTTACTCCAGCATTTTGTGTCTATAGTCCGATTAAAGATAGGCCGAGTGTCTCAAATGCGGTAGATTGCAGCTCAGGATGGCTCTCTGGTTGTTGCCTGTTGAAAACTAAGACAAACCTGTACTTCACACTTCAGTAACTCTTTTCACACTTCTTTACCTCTAGCAGATAGGGCATGACCATAGGGTGATAGTCAAGCAGCACAGAAACAGGCCATTCAACCCATTAATCCACGTTGATCACCAAGCACCATTTTAAACTTGTCCTCTCCACACACCTTTAGGCCTAACTTGCCCACTCCGACCAACATGACCCATCTACACTCATCTCACCTGCCTGGGTTTGTCCCATCTCCCTCTAAACCTGCCCTGAACATGTACATGTCCAAATGTTTTTTAAGTATTGAGACAGTACCTGCCTCAACTACCTCTTCCGGTATGGAGTAAGAATAGTTTTGATATTACTCTGCAGGACATTTTCATTGAAATGTGAAGCTGAAAAGAAAGTCACACATCTCTACCCTCCCAGGAGCTGGGATGACTCAGCCAGGGCTAAACCCCCCAGCTTTCTAAATTTAACAACCTTCAGATTAATATCTCAGGAGAGATATTGCTCATCATCTTTCTGTAAAGTAAGCCTTGAAGGTATTTTAAGGTGAAGATTTTTTTGAGTTTAGGAAGGAACGAGGAAATAATTGGCTGATAAACCAAAAATGGGTAAAATAAAGTGTTGGAATTGCAAGGCAAGGCTGCAGTAGAAACGGGAGAATACGATACCATACAATAGCGATACGATGGAACTTTACTTATCCCAGGAGGGAAATTGATCTGCACGGACTCGGTGGGCCGAAGGGCCTGTTTCCATGCTGTATCTCTAAACTAAACTAAATGAAAGATATATTGTATTTGAATTCATAAAACACAAGATACGTGAAACATGAAATTAAAGTGACAAGTGGAAAGGATTGGGGACTTGCAAAGCTTTGGGGAGGTGGGGGGGGGGAGGGGGGGGGGAGGAGAGGGGAGTCAGTCTACACCACGACAGAAGGGGGAGGAGTTGTACAGTTTGATAGCCACAGGGAAGAAGGATCTCCTGTGGCGTTCTGTCCTGCATCTTGGTGGAACCAGCATGTTGCTGAAGGTGCTCCTCAGGTTGACCAGTGTGTGTCATGGAGGGGGTGAGCTGTATTGTCCAGGATGCTCCGCAGTTTGAGGAGCATCCTCCCCTCCAAGACCAACCTCCCGTCAATCCAACTCCAACTCCGCCCCCAGGATGGAGCCGGCCTTCCTGATGAGTTTGTTGCTCCCGTTGGCGTCCGTGACCTTCGCCCTGCTGCCCCGGCACACGGCAGCGAAGAAGATGGCACTGGCTACCACCGATTGGTAGAACATCTGCAGCATCTTACTGCAGATGTTGAAGGGGCGGAGCCTTCTCAAAAATTACAGCCGGCTCTGTCCCTTCTTGTACAGGACCTCAGTGTTCCTGGACCAGTCCAGTTTACTGTCCAGGTACACTCCAAGGTATTTGTACTCCCTGGTAAACTGCACATCCACACCATTGATGGAGACAAGGAACAGGGGTGTTCCTCTCCTCCTAAAGTCCACCACTAACTCTTTAGTCTCCTGGGCGGCGCGACTCTCGTCAGCAGCGGCCTCTGCAGTCCGTCTGCGTTTTTTATTATTTTATGTCTATGTTTTTATGTAGTTTTTGTTATTTTTGTTGGGGTATGTGTGTGGGGGGGTGGGGGTGGTGTGGGGGGGTTGGGGGTAACTTTTAAATCTCTCCCTGCACGGGAGACACGACCTTTTCTTGTCGGGTCTCCGTTGTCGTTGGGGCTGCAACGAGGAGCGGCCTCCAACAGGAAGACCAGGGGCTCTGGTGCCGACTACTCACCTCACTGTCGCGGAGCTGGCCGAGTCCAGAGCGGGTGGAGCTGTGGTGGACGCTGCTGCGGCCCGACCCCCGGAGATTCGGTGGCTGCAACTGCGGGTTTGGCGGACGGCGACACCGGGAGCCCGCGGGTCCCTGGAGGGAGACCGCTTTTCAGGGCTCCCGCAACGGCGACTTCTCCCGCCCGAGTTGCGGGGTTGAAGAGCTCCTGGAGCGGGGCCTACATCACCGCCCCGCGCGGCTTGGAATGGCCGCGGGACTGCGAGCGCACGCCGGGGGCTCTAACATCTAGAACCCGGTGTGCGACCTTGCATCACCCGGCGTGGCTTTAATGGCCACGGGACAATTCGCCATCGCCCGCCGGGGGCTTTGACTTTGACTCTGACATCGGGGGGGAGAGTGCAGTGGAGAGATAAGTTTTTTTGGCCTTCCATCACAGCGATGTGATGGATGTTTATGTAAATTATGTTGTGTCTTGGGTCTATTTGTTTGTAATGTATGGCTGCAGAAACGGCATTTCGTTTGGACCTCAAGGGGTCCAAATGACAATAAATTGAATTGTATTGTATTGTATTGTATTATGCCCCTGTCCCACTTAGGAAACCTGACCAGAAACCTCTGAAGACTTTGCGCCCCACCCAAGGTTTACATGCGGTTCCCAGAGGTTCCCGAAGGTTTTTGTCAGCCTCCCTACCTGCTTCCACTACCTGCAACCTCCGGCAACCACCTGCAACCTCTGGGAACCGCACGTAAACCTTAGGTGGGGTGCAAAAAGTCTCCAGAGGTTTCCGTTCAGGTTTCCTAAGTGGGACAGGGGCATTATCTTTAAGGCTCGGGGGCCACTTTTGAATGAATGAATGAATGAATGAATGAATGAATGAATGAATGAATGAATGAATGAAAACTTTTAATACTAACTTGACAGCACAAACTATAACTTCCTATTTCAGATGCTCAGGTCCATTAAAAATAATGTGGCACAAATGAGGTCTGTCTATCTCATCAAGGCTAGTTCTTTCCTTTCGTCCCATATCCTATAATTTGTGAATCCTTACAATGTTATCCCCTGCGTTCGCTGTTCGATGCCTATTTGATAGGTACCACTAGACCTGTAATCGACAATCCTTTTGGCCAGTCAATTCCAAATCTTCTTCACTCATTAAGCTTCCGACACCATGTGAGAGGAAAGATGTTGTCAGGCTGGAAAGAGTGCGGAGAAGATTTACCAGGATGTTGCCAGGACTCGAGGGCCTGAGCTACAGGGAGAAGTTGAACAGGCAAGGACTACGCATTCAGGAGGATGAGGGGTTGATCTTAATAGAGGTGTACAAAATCATGAGAGGAAACGCACAGAGTCTCTTGCCCAGTGTAGGTGAATCGAAAACCAGAGGACATAGGTTTAAGGTGAGGGGGGGGGGGGGGGGGGGGGGGGGGGGGGGGGGAGTCGTTGATCACACCTCTGTATTCAGCTTCCCTCCGCTCACTGATGCAGCCAACAATTGCAGGGTCATCTGAAAACTTCTGCAGATGACAGGAAACCGAGTTATATCTGGTGTCCCAGGTGTAGATGAGACATCTTTCGAATGCTTTCTGGAAATTCAAATACAATATATCTTTCATTTAGTTTTGTTTCGAGATACAGCGTGGAATCTGGCCCTTCGGCCCACCGAGTCCGTGCCGACCAGCGGTCCCCGCACACTAACCCTGTCCCACACACACACGAGGGCCAATTTGACAACTTTACAATTTACCAAGCCAATTAGCCGGCAAACCTGCACGTCTTTGGAGTGCGGGAGGAAACCGCAACTCACGGAGAAAACCCACGCTGGTCACGGGGAGAAGGTGCATTCTCCGTACAGACAGCACCCATAGTCAGGATCGAACCCGGGTCTCCAGCGCTGTGAGGATGCAGCTTTACCACTGGGCCACCGTGCCACGTCTATTGAGTCATTTTACCTACTCTGTTAATTATATCCATTAAAAAACTCGAGATTTTTTTTTCAATTAACTGGTGATAGGAAATGAATCTTATTTCTCTGGATAAATTGCCATTTAAATTGCCATAAATTGCCGTTTATTCCAGTGGCATGTACGTACGTACCTCAATTTCAGCGGTAATATTGTCTGTGAGTGGGAGGTTCTGAATTAATCAAAGGATCAAAGGTTCTTTGTTAGTCAATCATTGCACTCTGCAGCAAGAAGACAGCTTGATTTTGGAAAAAGGAAAGAGATCCCAAAGATCTTCTCTGCCTAACTCCGCCCGCAACCTTGTCTGACCCCGTTTTTGATGGTGACATTCATGCCCACTTGTACATTGGACTTCCCACAGATGAAGCCTGAGAGAGTTTCATTTACTGTATTCCCATGTTCTGTATCTCTTGTAGTTCACTCTGTGTATGACTGGTATGGGGGGCTGTGAGAACGAGGGTTGCCAACTTTCTCACTCCCAAATAAGGGACAAAAGGTCAAAATACGGGACAAATTCCCGACGGCAATTCGTTGACCGATGAGTTGGCCCGGGTGCTGGACTGCACACAAAGCCCAGCCGCCGGCGGGCCAGCTGAGGAGTTTTGGTCCGGGGCCGTGCGACGTCGCGCGCAAAGTCCGGCGCCCCGTCCAACTCATGAACCGATGATCGGCCACGAGAAGGGGAGGTGGTGGTGTTGTTGGTAAGCGAAGGTCCGAAGGTCGTACACCCACGACGGGACCACGGGCGAGGTGCTGCTGCTGCACTCCATGGGCTGCACTACGTCGGGACGGGTGAGGCGGGGCCGGACGCGGCGCTCCGACCCGACAGTCCCCTCGACCCGAGTAGTAGCGGTCAAATACGGGACAAGGGCGGTCCCGTATGGGACAAACCAATTTAGCCCAATATACGAGATGTCCCGGCTAATACGGGACAGTTGGCAACCCTAGTGAGAATAGACTTCCTTTCCCTGCCCCGATATGACATTTCCTCTTGGTGATTTAATGAAGGAAATGAGATCGTAATGGGTTGAGTGGACTATCACTGAGACGTTTCCGCAGTATTTCGAACACAAAGATGTTCTTGACATTCTTGCCATAGAGGGAGTACAGACAAGGTTCACAGACTAATTCCTGGGATGTCAGACCTTTCATATGAAGAAAGACGGGATAGACTCGGCTTGTACTCGCTAGAATTTAGAAGATTGAGGGGGGGTCTTATAGAAACTTACAAAATTCTCAAGGGGTTGGACAGGCTAGATGCAGGAAGATTGTTCCCGATGTTGGGGAAGTCCAGAACAAGGGGTCACAGTTTAAGGATAAGGGGGAAATCTTTTAGGACCGAGATGAGAAAAACATTTTTTACACAGAGAGTGGTTAATCTGTGGAATTCTCTGCCACAGAAGGTAGTTGAGGCCAGTTCATTGGCTATATTTAAGAGGGAGTTAGATGTGGCCCTTGTGGCTAAAGGGATCTGGGGGTATGGAGAGAAGACAGGTTACTGAGTTGGATGATCAGCCATGATCATATTGAATGGCGGTGCAGGCTCGAAGGGCCGAATGGCCTACTCCTGCACCTATTTTCTATGTTTCTATGTTTGTATGTAGTTGCCAGACAGGAATGGTCATTCCAATCTCGGGCTTTTTTCTCACATAGGCTGGTGAATCACTAGAATTCACTGACCCAAGAAAGGCGTCATTGGAGGCATTAAAAGAAGAGATGCATTTTTGTTCAGTTTAATTTAGTTTAGAGATACAGCACAGAAACAGGCCCTTCGGCCCACCGATGCCACCCCGACCAATGTACACTAGTTCTATCCTACACACTCGGGACAATTTAGAGGCCAATTAACCTAAAAACCTGCAGGTCTTTGGAACGTGGGTGGAGACCGCAGCACCCGGAGAAAACCCACGCAGGTCACGGGGAGAACGTACAAGCTCCATAGAGACAAGCACCCGTAGTCAGGATCGAACCTGGGTCTCTGATGCTGTAAGGCAGTAACTCTACCGCTGCGACATTTATCAAAGATCAGAGAACTGAGGGCGATGGGGTCCTGGCAGAGAGGTGGAGATCGGGCTTGGTGTAGATTAGCCATGATCATATTGAACGGTTAGGAGGACTTGAGGGGCGGAGTGGCCTACTCCTGCTCCTATTTTCCTCGCCTATCCATTACCTCCACAGATGCTGCCTGACCCGCTGAGTTCCTCCAGCACTTTGTGTTGGGCCCATGATTCCAACAGTTCCTTGTGTCTCCTGTTCTCCTTGTGTTCTCCTGCGCTGTTCAACAGGTTTGCTTGTGGGCGACACAGTGACACAGAGGGACACTTCTACCAGGAACAGTGGAACAGCCACAAGATCTTCCGCCTCACAGCTCTAGCCACCCAATTTCAATTCTGACCTTGGACACCATTCTCGTGGAATTTACACATCCCCAATGTGGTCAAAGGGGTTTCCCCCGCTGGTTGCCAAGGTTTCTTCCCACATTCCAAAGACGTGCAGTTTGGTCGATTCATTGTAAGTTGTCCCTTGTGTGTGGGTAAGTGGCAGAATCTTCTAAAATTTATTTGTGGTCGGCACAGTGGCCAGCGGGAGAGTTGCTGCCTCACAGCGCCAGAGACCCGAGCTCGATCCTGACTACGGGTGCTGTCTGTACGGAATTTGTACGTTCTCCCCGTGACCCACGTGGGTTTCCTCCGGGTGCTCCGGTTTCCTCCCACACTCTAAAGACGTACAGGTTTGTAGGTTAATTGGCTTTGGTTAAAATTGTAAGTTGACCCCCAGTGTGTAAGTTAAGGGCCTGCCCCACGAGCATGCGACCTGCATGCGGCAAGCGCGACATAAAGGGCCTGTCCCACCAGCATGCGCCTGCATGTGGCAAGCGCGACCTAACGTGGTCGCTTGAGCCGTACGGCATGCAGCAAGCGCGACCAAACCAGAAGCGGGAGTGGCGCGGAGGTCGAGTGAGTGACACGGCGTCGAGGCGGCTGCGGGCCGGCAGGCCGTTGCCGCACGGAATTTTTAAACACGGTCAGTTTTTCGGAGCCCCGCGCGATGTCGGGACCAGCTCCGCACAACTCCATACGGCTCCGGCGATCGAAGTGGGACCGGCCCCGCGAGGCCGTACGGCTCAAGCAACCACGTTAGGTCGCGCTTGCCGAATGCAGGCGCATGCTGGTGGGACCGACCCTTTAGGTCGCGCTTGCCGCATGCAGGTCGCATGCTCATGGGACAGGCCCTTTAGTGTGCGGGGAGATCGCTGGTTGGCGCGGAGGGCCTGTTTCTGCGCTGTATCTCTAAATTAAACCCAAGTCTAAAGTGTGGAGAGAATAAAATAGGCTTTGTGCATGTGGGTGCTGGAGGTATGTGTGGACCTGGTGGGCTGCAGGGCATGTATCCATGCTGCGTGTCTCCCTGGCACCCTTCACTGCTCTGCCAATTCTATGTTTCCGTGAACTTAAAGCGGCCTTTTCACGGGGCGAGTTGACGCAAGATGTCACCAGAGTGAAGAGGTCGTGGTCCAGCACGAGTCTCGCACGATATAACGGCAGTAGATAAAGAGTTCCCACGGTACTCGGCATTTCTGCTATTTGTGCGAGTGACTTGTCCGTTTCCCGAGCTTTCCCGTTAAATCTTGAATGAACATCGTGAACTACACGTGACACAAATGATGTAACTTTTTTTTTCACACACTATATATATCCTCCCTTGGTTGAATTGGCTCATTTGGAGACATATTTTACTGTGTATGTGGGAGACACAGATGGACTGAGCACAGTACCTCGGTCTTACTGTGTGTGGGAGAGGGGGAGAAAGAGACGTACACTCACAGAGGCAGAGTCTCTCAGCCTGTGTAAGAGGGAGGGAGAGAGAGAGAGAGGCACACACAAGGTGGATGTGAAATCTCACCTGCCTGTTTCAGTGACAGACACCCGCCGCCAGTAAATGAAGACACCCCCATCTGTCTCCCCCTCCTCTCCCTCGACTCCCCCACCTTTCCCTCCCAACTCCAGTCCCGTCCCGACCCCCTGGGAAACTGAATAGAGCAACAGTCAACTGCTGCCTGTGCGCTGATATGACAATAAAGGCTACTTTACTTTACTGAGTTAAAGAGTTCCCACGGTAGACTGTAAAACTGGGACCCTGGTTCTGGACTCCCCCAACACCGGAACCCTTCTTCAGACAGCCTAATCGGAATTGAGTCTGAAGATGCGTCTCGTCCCGAAACATCAGCTTTTTTTCTCCAGAGATGCTGCTTGACTCGCTGAGTTACTCCAGCTTTTTGTGTCTGTCTTCGGTTTAAACCAGCATGTACAGTTCACTCCTTACACGGGTCTCTGTACAACATTGATTGGTAGCGTTCGGGAAAATTTCTCACGGACCATAAAAATGCGTAACCTTTCAGTAAAGTCCCTTTTAAAGTCCCTTTTAAAGATTATAGTTATTTTCTTGAATCTCATTAACATAACTCATGAATAAGTTGATGTCCATATGCGGATGCAAATCTTTATTTTTATTTATTTTTTAAATTCAATCCCACATAAGATAATTTTTACTCACCTTCTGTTCCCTCTGTCCAGCTTCCGGGTTCACCGTTCGCAGGAGTTCCCACGGTACCCGCAAGAGTTATTACGGATATCGCACTGGCCACTACGTTCATATAATGTTGCAATACTCAACCACAAGTGTACAAGTCAATCTTGGAGAAATTCAAACTTTCTTGAATTTTCTCCCGAGTGACCAAGTTACACGATGACCTGCCGTTAGCGCTACGGTGGTCCACGGTGGTCCACGAATGCCGCACTGTTATCGCACGAGGTTCCCACGATGTTAAACTCCGGTTAACTCTTGCGTCAAGTCGCCCCGTGAAAAGGCCGCTTAAGACTAAAATGTTTCAAGAGTCCAAATAGCGTTAAACCTCACATTTTGTCTGCAGTGGGGTCCCGACCCAAAACTCCGTTTCCTCCCACTTCCCGATGTTGGGGAAGTCCAGAACAAGGGGTCACAGTTTAAGGATAAGAGGGAAGTCTTTTAGGACCGAGATGAGAAAATCATTTTTTACACAGAGAGTGGTGAATCTGTGGAATTCTCTGCCACAGAAGGTAGTTGAGGCCAGTTCATTGGCGATATTTAAGAGGGAGTTAGATGTGGCCCTTGTGGCTAAAGGGATCAGGGGGTATGGAGAGAAGGCAGGTACAGGATACTGAGTTGGATGATCAGCCATGATCATATTGAATGCAGGCTCGAAGGGCCGAATGTAGTCCCCTTCTACAGATGCTCCTCAGCCTATTGTATAGCTCTGGCAGATTGCTTGTTGCTCCTGGTTCCAGCATCAGCAATCTCTTGCATCTGCGTGGTGTTACACCATTGGCATGGTGTGAAGATAGGAGGTCATCTCCCCAAGGACTGGGCAGTGATCACTTCCACCAAGGCTCAATCGGACAGATGCCTCCATGGTGAGTAGACCGAATTTGGATGATCAGCCATGATCAGCCATTGAATGGCGGTGCTGGCTCAAAGGGCCAAATGGCCTACTCCTGCACCTAATTTCTATGTTTCTATGTTTCTATGTAGACAAATGGAGACGAGGTTGAGCCCATTACCTCTCGTGAACCACCATCCACGCCACAATGCAAAAGGACAGCATTAATGTCGGCACGGTGATGCAGCGGTAGTCGTTGCTTACCGCGCCAGAGACCTGGGTTCGATCCCGACCGTGGGTGCTTGTCTGTACGGAGCTTATACGCTCTCCCCGTGACCCCGTGGGTTTTCTCCAGGGATCTTCAGTTTCCTCCCACAGTCCAAAGACGCGCATGTTTGTAGGTTTATTGGCCTGGTACAACTGTACAACTGTCCCTAGTGTGTGTAGGGTAGTGCTAAATGTGCTGGGATCGCTGGCCGGCACGGACTCGGTGGGCCGAAGGGCCTGTTTCCAAGCCGTTACCCCTAAAACTAAGCTAAGCTAAACCAACGGACTGAATGACTCCCTCCTTCTATCCCCATCATTTCACTTTCGGTTCAACGCTTTGATATTCGCCACTGTTGTGGAGCAGAGGAGGAAGGGGGCGCTGCACTGCAGCAGCCTGTCGGCAGCGTGTCGGTTTATTTTCAACTTTTTTTATTTTTTTAGTATGTTTAAAAGTCTGTTTTTAATGTTTCTTTGTATGTTTTATGTGGGGGGTGGTGTGTGGGGGGTGGTGTGGGGGGGTGAGGGGGAAACCGTTTCGGCCGCCTCCTCCATGGAGAGGCGACTTTTTCCAGGTCGCCTCCCCCGTGGCCTAACAGCAAGGATCGGCGCGGACTTTCCCGGAGACGCGCCCAGGGCTTCAGCGGCGGGCGCAGCGTGGACTTTCGGTGTGGAGCGGGTGAGCCCTCGCTGGAGGGGAGCGCTCCGTTACGCTGGCCCGCGGCAGCCGGCAGCCGGCAGCCTGAAGCCGCAGTCTGCAGAACTCCAGCTGGTGCGGCGTCTACAGCCCGGGATCCCTCGTGGAGGACCCGGGTGGAAGAAGAAGCTTTCACTGCCGGCCCGCGGCCGTCTTCTACCGCGGGTGCGGCATGGACTTACCATCGCACCTGGAGGGGAGCTTCGACCGCTGGCCCTGCAGACTGCGGTGCTTCCGGCTGCGGCACGGCAGGTACTTTAAAACTTTGACCGCCGGCCTGCGGCCTACGCCAGCCTGAAGCCGCGGTCTCTGGTTGGGAAGAGCCGATCCTGGACTCACCTTGACTTTGACTTTGTCCCTTACCATCTGGACGCCCGCAGCAACGGCTGTGGAGGGTGGAGGTCCTGACCACGGGGGAAAATGGAGGAGGACTGGCCAAGCTCTGTGCCTTCCACCACAGTGATGAATGCTGTGGTGGATGTTTGTGTAAAATTTTTATTGTGGTTGTGTTCTTTATTACTGTACCACTGCTGGCAACCCGACCTTGGTTGTGTGGCAATTAAATTATATCTAAATTATATCTAAGTGAAAGTCGTGCAATGAATCACGCGGTGACGGGTTTGTGATTCTGATTCAGTGCGCCCAGTCTTTTTCAAAAAGGGTATTTCCACAAATGCGCAGCTTTCAGAAACCCCAGTCACGAAACAGGTATCTAATGAGCCGACCTAGATATGGGGAAATTAGTGTGTGTAAAACCAGGCGACTGGGGGTATTCCCACCTCTTAGAAATCTGAATATTTATCACTTTCACAACCCACAATTTAACGTAAATGTTTGTCACTGCATGCAAGGGAAGCAAATCTCGCCCAGATGTAGATGATGAACACTGCACATCTCAGCATGTTCTCGCCAATCCCTCTGTCACCAGTAGGGTTCACAGACACAGATGCGGTGCGGAAACAGACCCTTCGGGCCCACCGTGCCCGCACCCACCCGCCGATGGCCGACCATCGCTCACCCGCTCACTATTTCCATCATTCCCAGTTTTGCATCCTATCCACACGAGGAGCGATTTTACAGAAGCCAATTGACCAGTTTAAGGATAAGGGAGAAATCTTTTCGGACCGAGATGAAAAAAACATTTTTCACACAGAGAATGAAGAATCTGTGGAATTCTCTGCCACAGAAGGTAGTTGAGCCCAGTTCATCGGCTATATTTAAGAGGGAGTTAGATGTGGCCCTTGTGGCTAAAGGGATCAGGGGATATGGAGAGAAGGCAGGTACAGGATACTGAGTTGAATGATCAGCCATGATCATATCGAATGGCGGTGCAGGCTCGAAGGGCCGAATGGCCTACTACTGCACCTCTTTTCTATGTTTCTATGTTTCTATGTTTCTATGACCTATAAACCTGTACGCCTTTATTTAAGTTTACTTCAGTTCAGTTTAGAGATACAGTGCAGAAACAGACTCTCCAGTCCACCGACCAGCGATCCCATCACACAAACACCAACCTACACACACCAGGGACAATTCTTATAATTATACCAAGCCGATTAACCTACAAACCTGTACGTCTTTGGAGTGTGGGAGGAAACCGGAGCACCCGGAGAAACCCCACGCAGGTGACGGGGAGAACGTACAAACTCCGCACAGACAGCACCCGTAGTCAGGATCGAACCCGGGTCTCTGGCGCTGTAAGGCGCCAACTCTACCGCTGCGCCACCGTGCCGCTCGCCCCAATTGAAGATTGGCATTGAAGATAAAGATTCTACACACTCTGGGAGATCTAATAAATATTATGTTGGAGGCTATGATATCAAATGAACAACATGAAAGGCACGGTAAACCGAGGGATGGAAGTTATTGCCATTAATGTTGCTTCCCAGTAGATTAATCCATAGAGTTGTGGATCCAGGTACGGCAGGTTTGCAATCATTTATCTTCCTGCATCAGTCACTGCACAATCGGATACGATGGAGGTTAAAGTCAATGAGTGACACAGCAGTAGCACCACTGCTTTACACTGCCAGAGGCCCAGGTTCGATCCTGACCTTGGGTGCTGCCTGTGTGGAGTTTGCACATTCTCCCTCTGACGATATGGGTTTTTCACCGGGCGCTCCGGTTTCCTCCCACACTCCATAGATGTGCAGGTTCGTAAATTAATTGGCTTCTGTCAATTGGCCCCAGTGTGTTGAATGCGAAGCCTGGATAACACTCAACTCGTGTATGGGTGATTGTTGGTTGGCATGGACCCGGTGGGCCGAAGGGCCTGTTCCCACGCTGCATCTCCAAACACAACAAAAATATAATGATGATGCTTGTCTTTGAATAGAGTCAGATGGTAAAGATGTTCTAATAATGTTGAAGATTTTAACGTTGGGTGCTTTAGTTTTTGGTGTGAATGAGTGATCCATGGTCAATGAGGACTTGGTGGGCAGAAGGGCTAGTTTCATAAGGTCATAAGTGATAGGCGTAGAATTAGGCCATTGGTCCCATCAAGTCTACTCCGCCATTCAACTGTGCGTGGGGCGCCGTCGAGTATGTTATGTTAAAAGTCCATTTGGAGGTCTAATCTTTTTTATGTGGGGGGGGAAGGGGGAAACTATTTTTCTCAGTCCCTACCTGGTCGGAGATGCGGCTTTTCTCCGAGCCGTATCTTCGCCCCTTCCTCGCGGCCTACCACCGGGACAGGTGCGGCGTTTCCTGAACTTCGGCTTCAGCGGCGGCACAGCGCTGGGGCGCCATCGTGGAGCGGGCGATGCCTTGCCCGGGTCGCCGTGCGGTGGGCTCCGGAGTGCTGAGACCGCCGACTCCCAACACCGTGGAGCTGTCGTTGCGGAGCTTCCAGCCGCTTGAAACACCGCGGAGCCGGGGATCTCTCGCCGAGATCGCCAGTGTCGGAGCTCCGACCAGCGCGGCCTGCGGACATCGGGAGCCGCGGTCTCTGGCAGCAAGCGACCGTTCCAGACGCTCCAGGCCGCTGAAGAGTGTTCTCCCGACGCCCGAGCTCCACCATCCGGCGAGAGGGCCTGAACATCGGGCCACCATTGTGGCGACTGCGGAGGCCTCAATAGGCCCCGACTATGGGGTGAACAATGGGAAAAGGATTGGATTTGTTGCCCTCCCTCACAGTGGGAACCATTGTGCGGGGATGTTTTTATGTTTTATTGTCAATTCTTTTTTAATGTCTTACTTTTATTGGTGTGCTGCAAATGGCAAACCAAATTTCACTACACCAGAAATGGTGTATGTGACAATAAATGTCCTTTGTCCTTTGTCCTTTGATCTATCTCTCCCTCCTAATCTAATTCTCCTGCCTTCTCCCCATAAGCTCTGACATCTGTACTAATCAAAAATCTATCACATTGAATGGCGGTGCTGGCTGGAAGGGCCAAATGGCCTACTCCTGCACCTATTGTCTATTGTCTATTGTCTATTGTCTATCTACCTCTGCCTTAAAAATATCCGCTGACGGCCTCCTCAGCCTTCTGTGGCACAGAATTCCACAGATTCTGACCACCCACTGACTCAAGACATTTCTCCTCATCTCCTTCCAAAAAGAACGGCCTTTAATCCTGAGGCTGTGACCTCTAGTCCTAAACTCTCCCACTAATGGAAACATCCTCTCCACACCCACTCTATCCAGGTTCTATTCACTATTCTGTACGTTCCAATGGAGTCTCCACTTCAGTCTTCTAAACTCCAGGCCCAGTGCTGACAAACGCTCCTGATAAGTTAACCTACTCATTCCTGGGATCATTCTTGTGAACCTCCTCTGGACCCTCTCCAGAGCCAGCACGTCCTCCCTCAGATGTGGTGCCCGAAATTACTCACAATATTCCAAATGCAGCCTGACCAGCGCCTTTGAGTGTCAGCATTACAGGCTTCCCTCGATTGTAAACTAAACTAAGAACAGACAGAACATTGCCTCAGCTTCCATCTCACCAAGCCTGCTCACATCAAGCTGCAAGAGGAGATGGTGGCCACATGATAATGGGAATGTATTTAAAGGGCAATTCTGAATGGGGATTGAGGCCAAGGTGGAACAGTGTAGGGTGGGACCATTGGGACCTTGGGAACCCAAGGTACTGATGTTCGTTTAACTCAAAGAACTGCAGATGCTGATTTACAAAAGAAAACACGCAATGTGCTGGAGTAACTCAGTGGGTCAGATGGCACAGTGGCTCAGCAGTAGAGTTGATGCCTGACAGTTCCAGAGACCCAGGTTTGATCCTGATTATGAGTGCTGTCTGTACGAAGTTTGTACGTTCTCTGTGAGTCCGTGTGGGTTTCATGTAAATTAATTATTGTTTATACACTCTCCTCCTGATTAATTTTACTGTTTGTATACCTCGTTGTCACCTTCCACTCAGCCAACAGTGAACCAATCTACATTTCCTTGACCATTGTCTGCTTTGATCTATCATTTTCACACCTTACATTCTGTGCCCATCCATATCTCCAGTCTCCCTCTCCCCTGACTCTGAAAGAGGGTCTCGACCTAAAACCTCACCAATTCCTTCTCTCCAGAGATGCTGTCCCACTGAGCTAGACCAGCATTTAGTTTAGTTTAGTTTAGTTTAGTTTAGTTTAGTTTAGAGATACAGTGTGGAAATAGGCCCTTCGGCCCACCGAGTCCGCACCGACCAGCGATCCCTGCACACTTACACTATCCTACACATGCTAGGAACAATTTACACTTATGCCAAGCCAATTAACCTACAAACCTTTGGAGTGTGGGAAGAAACCGAAGATCTCGGAGAAAACCCACGCTGGTCACGGGGAGAACGTACAAACTCCGTACAGACAGCACCCGTGGTCAGGATCGAGCCCGGGACTCGGGGCTCTGGTGCTGTGAGGCTGCAACTCTACCGCTGTGCCACCGTGCCGCCCTGTGCGTCTATTTCAGTGTAAACCAGCATCTGCTGTTCCTTCCGACACATCAAACTCTAGGAGCTGGGTTTCTGCTCTTCCTTATGGAACTAGATCCTTGACGACTTCATCAGCCGACCTCAATAAGTATAGATTGGCATCGGCAGGTCGCCCTCTCTGACCATCAGCCCAGGGGCACATCAGGGCTGTGTGCTCAGTCACCTGCTCTGCTCTTTCTACACCCCACGATTGCATAGCCACACACTGTTCCAACGTCATCTGCAAATTCACCTATTTTTGGATGAATAACAGGTAACGATGAACCAGAATATGGGAGAAAGATCAATAAACTGATTGCCTAATCGACAACCTTGTGCGCAATGTTAGATATGTTAGGGGCGGCACGGTGGCACAGCGGTAGAGTTGCTGCCTTACAGCGCCAGAGACCCGGGTTCGATCCTGACGACGGATGCCGTCTGTACGGAGTTTTTCCCTGTGAGCCCGTGGGTTTTTCTCCGGGTGCTCCGGTTTCCTCCCCCACTCCAAAGACGTACAGGTTTGGATAACTTTGGTAAAATTGGTGGTGTTTAGGGTGATCGCTCTTCCTTATGGTCAGCGGCTACTCAGTGGGGCGAGCGACATGTTTCAGCATCAAACTACTACACACCTCGCACTGCTATGGTCACTCCACATAGTTCACTGAGAATAAGTAGGAATGAGTGGATTCACATACGATGAGCGTTTAACGACACTGGGCCTATACTCACTGGAGCGTAGAAGGATGAAGGGTGGGGGGGGTGGGGGGCTCATTGCAACTTACTGAATAGTGAAAGGCTTTTATAGAAACATAGAAATTAGGTGCAGGAGTAGGCCATTCGGCCCTTCGAGCCTGCACCGCCATTCAATATGATCATGACATAGGAAGGACGAGGAAGGAGGATCTGCTGAAGGAGTTTGAGCAGTTAGGGAATAAATTAAAAAGCAGAACCTCGAGGGTACTGATCTCCGGATTGCTACCTGAGCCACGGGCCAAATCGGCGAGGGTACGTAAAATTAAAAAGCTGAATGCGTGGCTCAAAGACTGGTGTGGGAAAAATGGGTTTGGTTTCTTGGGCCACTGGCACCAGTACTGAGACAGGGGGGATCTGTTCTGTAAGGACGGACTTCACCTGAACGGTGCTGGGACTGGGGTCCTGGCAAATCATATAACTAGGGCAGTAGAGAGGTCTTTAAACTAAGTAGCGGGGGGGAGGTATCAAGGGGGGTAATAACGGCAGGGGTAGAGGAAATAGAGCAGGGTATCAGTGGGGAAACGGAAAATCAAAATGTGACAGGAGGATCCAGAATGTGTGAAGATAAAGCTCTAGATGTAAAAGGGGCAAAAACGGAAAGGAAGGGTAGTAAAAATCATCTGAAAGTGCTTTATCTAAATGCACGGAGTATTCGAAATAAGATAAATGAATTAACGGTGCAATTAAGTATATATAGTTATGATATCGTGGCCATTACGGAGACATGGCTGCAAGGGGATCAGGACTGGGAGTTAAATATCGAGGGGTACTCGACAATTAGAAAAGATAGACAGGAAAGAAAGGGAGGAGGGGTGGCCCTTTTAATAAGGGAGGGAATAACGGCAATAGAGAGGAAGGATATTGCGTTGAAGGATCAGGATAGTGAAACAGCTTGGGTACAGATAGAGAATAACAAGGGGAAAAAAACACTAGTGGGTGTAATTTATAGACCTCCAAATAGCTGTGACGCTGTTAGTCAGAACATAAATCTGCAAATAGTTGACGCATGTAAAAAGGGAACTGCTGTAATCATGGGGGACTTCAATTTTCATATTAATTGGGCAAACCAAACTGGGCAGGGTAGACTAGAGGAAGAGTTTATAGAATGTATTAGAGACGGGTTCCTAGAACAGTATGTCACAGAACCGACAAGGGGGGAGGCAATCTTGGATCTGGTCCTGTGTAATGAAGCAGGATTAATTAAAAATGTCATAGTTAGGGACTCGTTGGGAACAAGTGACCACAATATGGTCGAATTCCATATTCAAATAGAAGGGGAGCAGGTTGAAACTCAGGCTAGGGTGCTTAGTCTAAATAAGGGGGATTATGAAGGTATGAGGACTGAGCTGATCAAAGTTGACTGGGATAGCAGACTCAAGAATAAGACGGTACATGAGCAGTGGTGTACGTTTAAGGGTATACTGTATAACCTTCAAGAAAAATTTATTCCTATGAAGAAAAAAAGGGGTAAGGGTAAGAACAGTCAGCCATGGCTCAGTAAAACTATAAAGGATAGTATTCGGCTGAAGGCAAGGGCATATAAGGTAGCCAGAGATAGTGGGAGGGTAGAGGATTGGGAAGCATTTAAAGGTCAGCAAAAAATAACTAAGAGATTAATTAAGACGGGGAAAATAGACTATGAAAGGAATTTAGCGAACAACATAAAAACTAATAGTAAGAGTTTTTATAGCTATATAAAAAGAAAAAGGGTGGCTAAGGTGAACGTTGGTCCATTGGAGGGTGAGACTGGAGAGTTGTTGGTGGGGAACATGGAAATGGCAAAGGCATTAAACGAGTATTTTGTATCAGTCTTCACCATAGAAGACACAAAAAATATTCCAACGCTGGATAAACAGGGGGCGGTAGGAATGGAGGAGCTAAATACTATTAAGATCACCAAGGAGGTGGTATTAGGGAAATTAATGAGACTGAAGGAGGATAAATCCCCTGGGCCTGATGGATTACATCCAAGGGTCTTGAGGGAGATAGCGGTGGGGATTGTGGATGCATTGGTGATAATTTTCCAAAACTCCCTGGAGGCAGGAACGGTCCCAGTGGATTGGAAAATGGCCAATGTAACACCTATATTTAAAAAAGGAAGTAAACAGAAGGCGGGTAACTATAGACCGGTTAGTCTAACATCGGTGGTGGGTAAAATGTTAGAGACAATTATTAAAGAAACACTAACGGGGCACTTGGATAAACATGACTTCATCGGACAGAACCAGCATGGTTTTGTGAAGGGGAAGTCCTGTTTAACGAATCTGCTCGAATTCTTTGAGGAAGTAACAACCCGGGTGGATAAAGGGGAACCGGTGGATGTGGTATACTTGGACTTCCAAAAGGCTTTTGACAAGGTGCCACATAAGAGACTGTTGCTAAAAATAAAAAATTATGGGATTGGGGGTAATATATTAGCATGGGTAGAGGATTGGCTAACAAATAGGAAGCAGAGAGTGGGGATAAATGGTTCATACTCGGGATGGCAAAGGGATCTAGGGGTAGTAGTACATGAATCACTAAAAGTTAGTATGCAGGTGCAGCAAGCAATCAGGAAGGCCAATGGAGTTTTGGCCTTTATTGCTAGGGGGATTGAGTATAAAAACACGGAGGTCTTGCTGCAGCTGTACACAGTATTAGTGAGACCACATTTGGAATACTGTGTACAGTTCTGGGGTCCATACTTAAGAAAGGATGTACTAGCCCTGGAGGCAGTGCAGCGAAGGTTTACAAGATTAATTCCTGCAATGAGGGGATTGACATATGAGGAAAGGTTGAGTAGGCTGGAACTCTACTCTTTGGAGTTTAGAAGAATGAGAGGCGATCTCATTGAAACATATAAGATCGTGAGGGGCCTTGATCGGGTGGATGCACCGAGGACGTTCCCAATGATCGGGGAAACTAGAACTAGGGGACATAGTTGCAGAATAAGGGGGGGCTCTTTTAAAACTGAGATGAGGAAGAACTTCTTCACCCAGAGGGTGGTTAATTTATGGAATTCACTGCCCCAGGGAGCAGTGGAAGCAGAAACGTTAAATATATTTAAGTCTAAAATAGATGGTTTTTTAGCTGCCAAGGGGATAAGGGGCTACGGGGAGAGGGCAGGGATATGGACCTAGGTATGGTTAGTATAGTAAGACCTGAGTGATCTCCTGGACAAGTGTCGATCGTCTGGATTGGGGTCGGAGAGGAATTTCCCGGATTTTTTTCCCGAATTGGACCTGGGTTTTTATCCGTTTTTTTGCCTCCCCCAGGAGATCACGCGGTTCTTGGGGTGGAGAGGGGTGATAGCGGTATAAAGGGGAGGGTAGTGTCTTGTGTTCTGTGTCTTGTGTCTACTGTTTGTGGGTAAGTGTGTCTGTTTAGTGTTCAGCCATGAGCGAATGGCGGTGCGGGCTCGACGGACCTGGTGGTCTACTCTCGCACCTACTTTCTATGTTTCTATGTTTCTATGGCTGATCATCCAACTCAGTATCCCGTACCTGCCTTCTCTCCATACCCTCGGATCCCCTTAGCCACAAGGGCCACATCTAACTCCCTCTTAAATATAGCCAATGAACTGGCCTCGACTACTCTCTGTGGCAGAGAGTTCCAGAGATTCACCACTCTCTGTGTGAAAAAAGTTCTTCTCATCTCGGTTTTAAAGGATTTCCCCCTTATCCTTAAGCTGTGACCCCTTGTCCTGGACTTCCCCAACATCGGGAGCAATCTTCCTGCATCTAGCCTGTCCAACCCCTTAAGAATTTTATAAGCTTCTATAAGATCCCCTCTCAATCTCCTAAATTCTAGAGAGTATAAACCAAGTCTATCCAGTCTTTCTTCATAAGACAGTCCTGACATCCCAGGAATCAGTCTGGCCTCAGAATTAAAGGACGTTCCTTTAAGAAGGAGATGAGGAAGAATTGCTTCAGTCAGAGGGTGGTGAATCTGTGGAATATTTTGCCACAAATGGCTGTGGAGACCAAGTCAATGGATATTTTAAGGCAGTGGTCGATAGATTCTTGATTAATACAGGTGTGAGGGGTCACGGAGAGAAGGCAGGAGAATGGGGTTAAGAGCGAAAGATAGATCAGCCATGATTGAATGGCGGAGTAGATATGTGACCTCTAACCCCGTCCACATAGACCTCTTCCTGGGTTTCTTGCTAGCCTTTCTTGTTGTACTCCTGCCCGGCTGATTTGTAAGTATGAGGGCTGCTGCTAACAGAAGTCTCTGTTGTTGCTGTAGCAATATAATCTGTAGTTCATCCATGATGGTCATGATGCTGAATAGGGAAGCAGGGTATTCTAATGACGTCACGCGCACCAGACGGCTGTGCTGACGCATGGTGACGCGTGATTTGCGCGCGACAATCGCGAGTCAGTCACTACCGGCCTGTCGCGTAAATGACGCGCAAATGACGCCCAGGTGGGACAGGCCCTTTAGTGTTTGGGGTGCTCGTGGGTCAGCGCGGAAGGGCCTGGTTACGCGCTGTATCTTTAAAGTCTAGACCTACAGGTTTCATATTTTCAAATCCCAGGAGTTGTAGACGTGGAATATGTCAGCTGCGTGCAATTAATTCATGGTTTTTTGAGTGATAAAAATTGAGTGAAAGGCACTCCGCAAATATCTCTTTTTTTCATCTTCGCCCACCGTGCTAAAATTAGCACCTGCAACGACGTTAAGGGTTTAAACAGCCTCAGACTTTGAAGTCTTGCTTCCGCAGGAAATGTCAGACTTAACCGAGAAAAACACTGCCACCGATGACAAAACGGCAAAGCCCAAAGGTGAATGAAATTAAAAATAAGCACAATTTAAAAAAAAGTAAACTTTTAAAACACAAAAAGGAAATTTATTTCACATCTTAATTAGTCACAGGAGCTTTGTGGAAATCTATGATATCACTGAAAATTCCCCACCAACACATTGACCTTTACGTACTGCCCCTTCAATTCTACGGTACAAGAAAAAGCTGGCTGAGCAGTTAAGGGCACTATTTCTGAATAGATTGCTCTCTCGTAACTAACAGATTTCTGTTAAAGAAGGTAGATACAAAACGCTGGAGTAACTCAGCGGGACAGGCAGCATCTCTGGTGGAAAGGTATAGGTTACGTTTCGGGTCGAGACCCTTCTTCAGACTGAAGGGTCTCGACCCAAAACGTCACCCATTCCTTCTCTCCAGAGATGCTGCCTGTCCCGCCGAGTTACTCCAGCATCTTGTGTCTACCTTTGTGTGTAAACCAGCATCTGCTGTTCCTTCCTACACAGAGATATAGGGAAACGAGAGATATAGACGGTGATGTAGCATAAATGAATGAATACGTTTATTGGCCACGTATGTTCACATACAAGGAATTTGCCTTGGTGCTCCGCCCGCAAGTGACAACATGAATGAAAGATATGCTAAAAAGTGATGATGATAAAGGAAAAAGGACATGTGCACTAGATGAAAATGAGTTACAGACAATGAGACTCAACAAGACGACTTTGAAGTTTGCACAACGACTTGGGTTGGGGAGGGACAGAGGGAGAGCGGGTTACAAGGGTTACTTGAAGTTAGAGAAATCAACATTACCTGTTATAAGATTACACAAAGGTAAGGTCAGGTTTCTTCAAGAATCTTAATTCGACATATCACAACAGCAGGTCGGATAGCAGAATCCAGCCTTCCTGTGTTACCAAGGACCATTGAAACTGAACGAGGAAATTATGAGTGGTGAAAATTGTTGCAATAATTTTGCATTTGCCAGTTGGCAAAGGTACAGGGGAGATTAATGAGGATGTTGCCAGGACTAGAGTGTCTGACCTATGGGGAGAGGTTGAGTAGGCTGGGACTCTATTTCTTGGAGCGCAGGAGGATTGAGGGGTGATCATATACAGGTGTATAAAATCATGAGAGGAATAGATCAGGTAGATCAGTCCACAGAGTAGGGGAATCGAGAACCAGAGGACATAGGTTTAAGGTGAAGGGGAAAAGATTTAATAGGAATCTGAGGGGTAACTTTTTTGCACAAAGGATGGTGGGTGTATGGAACAAGCTGCCTGAGGAGGTGGTTGAGGCAGGGACTATCCCAACCTTTAAGAGGACAGGTCTTGAGGGTTATGGAGCAAACGTGAGCAGGTGGGACTAGTGTAGCTGGGACATGTTTGAGTTTAGGAGCAAGGATTTGAGTTTAGGAGCAAGGAGGTCGTACTGCAGTTGTACAGGTTCCTGGTGAGACTGCACCTGGAGTATTATGTGCAATTTTGGTATCTTAATTTGAGGAAGGACATTATTGCTATTGAGGGAGTGCAGCGTAGGTTCACCAGGTTAGTTCCCGGGATGGCGGGACTGTCATATGATGAGAGAATCGGTCGACTGGCATTGTATTCACTAGCATTTAGAAGGATGAGAGGATATCTCATAGAAACATAAAAAATTCTTAAAGGATTGGACAGGCTACATGCAGTAAAAATGTTCCCAATGTTGGGGGAGTCCAGAGGTCACAGTTTAAGAATAAGGGGTAGGCCGAAACGTCACCCATTCCTTCTCTCCAGAGATGCTGCCTATCCCGCTGAGTCACTTCAGCTTTTTGTGACTATCTTCTATATTGAGAAGGTGACCTCTCTAATTCAAACACCCTAGCCGGGAGGAATCAACAGCACAGTTACTGTGTTTTTTTTTGTTTTAGAGATACAGCGCGGAAACATGTCCATCGGCCCATCGAGTCCGCACCGACCAGCGATCCCCGCACATTAACACTATCCCACACACACTAGGGACAATTTCACATTTTTACATTGATACCAAACCAATTAACCTACAAACCTGAACGCCTTTAGAGTGTCGGAGGAAACCGAAGATCTCGGAGAAACACCACGCGGTCACGGGGAGAACGTACAAACTTCGTACAGACAGCACCCGTAGTCGGGATCGAACCTTGGTCTCTGGTGCTGCATACCATACATTGGGCGGCGCGGTGGCGCAGCAGTAGAATTGCTGCCCTGCAGCGCCAGAGACCCGGGTTCGATCCTGACTACGGGTGCTGTCGGTACGGAGTTTTTACGTCCTACCCGTGACCTGCGTGGGTTTTCTCCGGGTTCTCCGGTTTCCTCCCACACTCCAAAAACGTACAGGTTTGTAGGTTTATTGGCTTGGTTTAATTGTAAATTGTCCCTAGTGTGTGTAGGACGGTGTTAGTGAGCGGGGGTCGCTGGTCAGTGCAGACTTGATGCCTGTTTCTGTGCTGTATCTCTAAACTTAATTAAACTATACTTAAATAAAATAAAGGTAGGACATTTTATTGAGTCTTTTGTTTTGACGGAAGAGCAAGGGGAACCCCGCAAAGGTAAAAAATAAGCTGAGGTGCAGAATCTCAGTCACATGCCAGCATTTCAAAAAAAGTGCTGATTCGGGGAAACCTTCCAGGTATCCAATTTGCATTGATTTTTTCACCGCTGCTTCAAGGAGAAACTATGCATTTTACGCCCCAATGTAAACTCAATCATCTATCCCTGAGCTTTTGAGATCAAGAACATTGATTAACAAACTAAAAACCAAGCAGGGTTCAAATCCAGCACCTGCCTTGTTCATAGCAACAGCATATTGTCGGCACGGTGGCGCAGCAGTAGAGTTGCTGCCTCACAGCGCCAGAGACCCGGATTTGATCGTGACCGCGTGGGTTTTCTCCGGGTACTCCGGTTTCCTCCCAAACTCCAAAGACGTACAGGTTTGCAGGTTAATTGGCTTCAGTAAAATTGTAAATTGTCCCTGGTGTGTATAGGATAAAGCTAGTGTACAAGGCGATCCATAGGCCAATGTACCATATCTCTAAAGTCTATAAGTCTAAAAGAAAATTGTGAGGGAAAAAAAATAATATTGTCATGCTTTCTATTTTTAATATTAAACATATTATATTAACATGTGCATATGTGTGCGTGTGTATATATATTTATATTTATTTATTTTAAAATATATATATAGACAGACAGACACAAAATGCTGGAGTAAGTCAGCGGGACAGGCATCTCTGGAGAAGGAATGGGTGACGTTTCGGGTTGAGACACTTCTTCAGAAGGGTCTTGATCCGAAATGTCACCCATTCCTTCTCTCCAGAGATGCTGCTTGTCTCGCTGAGTTACTCCAGCATTTTGTGTCTATCTTCTGTTTAAATCTGCACCTGTAGTTCCTTCCTATATATATATAGTTTAGTTTAGTTTAGTTTAGAGATACAACATAGATGCAGGCCCTTGTATACATATTTCTATATGTCTATATATGAGTATGTGTATATATACGCACACTGAACTTTTTTTCTCGTTTATTATATTGTTTACAGTGTACTATGTTTATATATTCTGTTGTGCTGCAGCAAGTAAGAATGTTATTGTTCTATCTGGGACAATGACCATAAAACATTCCTGACTCTTGAACCTAAATGGTACGTTAAATTACTGAGGTATAGCCTCAGTTCTGGGAACTATTTAGGATTAATGTTCAAAATTCAAATTTACAGGAAATTCAAGATTGCTTGATAGTGTTTTGTTTAGTTTAGGTAGACAAAAGTGCTGGAGAAACTCAGCGGGTGAAGCAGCATCTATGGAGCGAAGGAAATAGGCAACGTTTTGGGCCGAAACCCTTCTTCAGACTTTAGTTTAGTTTAGTTTAGTTTAGTTTAGAGATACAGCGTGGAAACAGACCCTTCGACCCACCAAGTCTGCACCGACCAGCTATCCTTGTACACTAGCACTATTCTACGGACCAGGGACGTAGAATTTAAAATTACCAAAGCCAAATTAACCTCCAAGCCTGTACGTCTTTGGAAGGTAGTGCATCCGTGGATAACAAGGGAAATCAGGGATAGTATCAAAGCGAAGGATGATGCGTACAAATTAGCCAGAAAAAGCAGCATACCGGAGGACTGGGAGAAATTCAGAGACCAGCAGAGGAGGACAAAGGGCTTAATTAGGAAAGGAAAAATAGATTATGAAAGAAAACTGGCAGGGAACATAAAAACTGACTGCAAAAGTTTTTATAGATATGTGAAAAGAACGAGATTAGTTAAAACAAATGTAGGTCCCTTGCAGTCAGAAACAGGTGAGTTGATCATGGGGAACAAGGATATGGCGGACCAATTGAATAACTACTTTGGTTCCGTCTTCACTAAGGAAGACATAAATAATCTGCCGGAAATAGTAGGGGACCGCGGGTCAAAGGAGTTGGAGGAATTGAGTGAAATCCAGGTTAGCCGGGAAGTGGTGTTGGGTAAATTGAATGGATTAAAGGCCGATAAATCCCCAGGGCCAGATAGGCTGCATCCCAGAGTACTTAAGGAAGTAGCTCCAGAAATAGTGGATGCATTAGTAATAATCTTTCAAAACTCTTTAGATTCTGGAGTAGTTCCTGAGGATTGGCGGGTAGCAAACGTAACCCCACTTTTTAAGAAGGGAGGGAGAGAGAAAACGGGGAATTACAGACCAGTTGGTCTAACATCGGTAGTGGGGAAACTGCTAGAGTCAGTTATTAAAGATGGGATAGCAGCACATTTGGAAAGTGGTGAAATCATTGGACAAAGTCAGCATGGATTTACAAAAGGTAAATCATGTCTGACGAATCTTATAGAATTTTTCGAGGATGTAACTAGTAGCGTGGATAGGGGAGAACCAGTGGATGTGGTGTATCTGGACTTCCAGAAGGCTTTCGACAAGGTCCCACATAAGAGATTAGTATACAAACTTAAAGCACACGGCATTGGGGGTTCAGTATTGATGTGGATAGAGAACTGGCTGGCAAACAGGAAGCAAAGAGTAGGAGTAAACGGGTCCTTTTCACAATGGCAGGCAGTGACTAGTGGGGTACCGCAAGGCTCAGTGCTGGGACCCCAGCTATTTACAATATATTAATGATCTGGATGAGGGAATTGAAGGCAATATCTCCAAGTTTGCGGATGACAGTAAGCTGGGGGGCAGTGTTAGCTGTGAGGAGGATGCTAGGAGACTGCAAGGTGACTTGGATAGGCTGGGTGAGTGGGCAAATGTTTGGCAGATGCAGTATAATGTGGATAAATGTGAGGTTATCCATTTTGGTGGCAAAAACAGGAAAGCAGACTATTATCTAAATGGTGGCCGACTAGGAAAAGGGGAGATGCAGCGAGACCTGGGTGTCATGGTACACCAGTCATTGAAAGTAGGCATGCAGATGCAGCAGGCAGTGAAGAAAGCGAATGGTATGTTAGCTTTCATAGCAAAAGGATTTGAGTATAGGAGCAGGGAGGTTCTACTGCAGTTGTACAGGGTCTTGGTGAGACCACACCTGGAGTATTGCGTACAGTTTTGGTCTCCAAATCTGAGGAAGGACATTATTGCCATAGAGGGAGTGCAGAGAAGTTTCACCAGACTGATTCCTGGGATGTCAGGACTGTCTTATGAAGAAAGACTGGATAGACTTGGTTTATACTCTCTAGAATTTAGGAGATTGAGAGGGGATCTTATAGAAACTTATAAAATTCTTAAGGGGTTGGACAGGCTAGATGCAGGAAGATTGCTCCCGATGTTGGGGAAGTCCAGGACAAGGGGTCACAGCTTAAGGATAAGGGGGAAATCCTTTAAAACCGAGATGAGAAGAACTTTTTTCACACAGAGAGTGGTGAATCTCTGGAACTCTCTGCCACAGAGGGTAGTCGAGGCCAGTTCATTGGCTATATTTAAGAGGGAGTTAGATGTGGCCCTTGTGGCTAAGGGGATCAGAGGGTATGGAGAGAAGGCAGGTACAGGATACTGAGTTGGATGATCAGCCATGATCATATTGAATGGCGGTGCAGGCTCGAAGGGCCGAATGGCCTACTCCTGCACCTAATTTCTATGTTTCTATGTTTCTATGAATGTGGGAGGAAACCGGAGCACCCGGAGAAATCCCACCCGTTCACACGGAGAACGTACAAACTCTGTACAGACTAATCTGAAGTAAGACTAATAATGAATTGTATTATTGATTGCTGTATATTTATAGAGTTATAGACTCATGCAGCACAGAAACAGGCCCTTCGGCCCAACTAGCCCATGTCAACCAAGATCCCCCATCTAAGCTAGTCCCATTTCCACACATTTGGGCCATCTCTCTCTGAACCTTTCCTATCCATATACCTGTCCCAGCATCTTGTAAATGCACTTATAGAACCTGCCTCATCTGGCAGTTCACTCCCCTGGTACCTGCCCTCTGAGTATTTCTCATTGTGTTGTTGCATTAATGTGTCCACAAGCCTGCAGCAGGTACGAATTTTTCCAAGGGGAAAGACCCAAAATGCTGGAGTAACTCAGCGGGACAGACAGCATCTCTGGAGAGAAGGAATGGGTGACATTTTGGGTCAAGACCCTTCTTCAGACTCCAGCATTTTATGTCCCAGCAATGCTGCCTGGCCCGCTGAGTTACTCCAGCATTTTGTTTCTACCTTCGATTTAAAACCACCATCTGCAGTTCTTTCCTACACATCCCAAGAATGTTTCCACTAGTTTCCACCAGTGGGAGAGTCTAGGACCAGAGGGCACAGCCTCAGAATAAAAGGACATAACTTTAGCGAGGAGATGGGGAGGAATTTATTCAGCCAGAGGGTGGTGAGCCTGTGGAATTCATCAATACAAGTCAATGGATATTCGTAAGGCAGAGATTGATTAATAGGGGTGTCAGATGGTTATGGGGGGGAAGGTAGGAGAATGGGGTAGAGAGGGAAAGAACAACCATGTTTGGATGGCGGAGTAGACTTGATGGGCCGAATGGCCTAATTCTGCTCCTACCACTTACGAACATGAATTTTATTGTCCTGGTACCGGTGCGTATGACATTTAAACACTTTAGACTTCTGCCGAATCTTCTACAATTCCAAGTCCAGATCCATATCTCTGGCTCGATCGACCTTCTCAGTTCCACAACCTTGACTACCGACCGCCTGGCAAAAATTTAGTTACATAAACTTTCCACCCCCTTCCTGTCTCATGTGGTCTCTTAGGTGTAGAGAGTCGTTGGGTTCCTTTGTGTAAAAGGACAGGAATTAACGGATTACCGCCATCTAAATATTTAACCCTTTCCTTGAACAAACCAATCTTCCCCCCGGTAACATTTCAACTCCTTTTTCTTTTGGTTTCAGGCAGGGTAGAGGTGGAATCCACGCGCTCAGATTTCTGGTGTCATCTTCTTCTAGATAGTGACCCAGTCGCTGTCGTCCCCACCCACTCCCCTCCCCCCCACCCTCCCCAACGTTCTGAGAAATGCCCTCACTCCAAAGATGACTCATTGCTGCCGCACGGTATAAAAAAACCGCCTGCTCGCTCAGGAGACGTTTTGATGGCTGGCTTCTGCTCCACCCTCTGCTGCGGGCGGCGGCAATGCGGGCGCCGTAGGTTGGAGGAGCCGTACCTCGGCACTGCTGCTGCGAGTCAACGCCGATGATGCCACAAGCGCCATCCGGCGCTCCTTCTGCTCTGAGCGATCCGGGCCAACGGTACTGCCGGGGAGTAACGCCGAGGGGATACTCTCCAAGGGTGGGTAAGTCTGCTGCGTGCTGGGGGGCGAGGGGAGGGGGACGGTTCGGATTGGGTTGATGCTCGTCCGGTATGTCGGCGCGGTGGTAGAGCTGCTGCCTTATGCCCACTGTCCCACTTAGGAAACCTGAACGGAAACCTCTGGAGACTTTGCGCCCCACCCAAGGTTTCCGTGCAGTTCCCGGGGGTTGCAGGTGGTTGCCGGAGGTTGCAGGTAGTGGAAGCAGGTAGGGAGACTGACAAAAACCTCCGGGAACCGCACGGAAACCTTGGGTGGGGCGCAAAGTCTCCAGAGGTTTCCGTTCAGGTTTCCTAAGTGGGACAGGGGCATTACAGCGCCAGAGACCCATGTCTGATCCTGACCACGGGTGCTGTCTGTACGGACTTGGTACGTTCTCCCAGTGACCTGCGTGGCTTTTCTCCGAGATCTTTGGTTTCCCCCCCCACACTTCAAAGTCGTATAGGTTTAGGTTCATTGGCTTGATACAAATGTAAAATGTCCCTCGTGTGTGTAGGGTGGTGTCAGTGTGCGGGGATCGGCGCGGACACGGTGGGCCGAAGTCCCTGTTTCCGCGCCGTATCTCTAAACCAAACTAAACTAAATGGTGCTAAAAGAGTATTAAAGTCCGATAAGTTGTTTTTTTCTTTCCCCTAAGCGGAAAGCCTTGAGGTTTTCCTGTTACACTGTACGTGCGGTGTGGGTAGGGGAATCTGATGCAGCCTCCATGACATCTTCAGCCTGTGGTTCAAACTAAAGGCAGACACAGAAAGCTGGAGTAACTCAGTGGGTCAGGTGCCATCCGAGGCAACTGAAAAGATAGGCAGGTTGAAATATGAAATAAAGAATTCAATCGGGAGAGGCTCATCACGGGAAAGGTATTGTTCAAAGGGGTGGAGTGAGGGAGGTCGGCTGAATGAACATGATGGTTAGCAGAACCATATTGTTCCACTTTCATAACCTCTGCTTAAAATAAATACACTAGGTCTTGGGAAACTCTGAGAGGAAAATCTTGTGGTCATTACGATGCCACCTTAAGGCAGAGGGTCGTGAATCTGTGGAATTCATTGCCACAGAAGGCTGTGGAGGCCAAGTCAATGGATAATTTTTAACGCAGAGATAGATAGATGCTTGATTGGTACAGGTGTCAGTGGTGATGGGGAGTATGCAGGAGAATGGGGTTAGGTAGATCAGCCATGATTGAATGGCGGAGTAGACTTGATGGGCCGAATGGCCTAATTCTTCTCCTATCACTTATGACCTTATGACCTCCGTCCTTCCGAAGCAGTTGTTCGAGGTTACGTAAATTTGGGGAATACAATGTTCATACCATTGGGCTGTAAGCTACCCAAGTGGAATATGAGGTGCTGTTCCTCCAGTATGCTAGTGGCCTCACCCTGGCAATGGAGGAGGCCCAGGACAAAAAGGTCAGTGTGGGAATGGGAAGGGGAGTTAAAATGGTTGGCGACCGGGAGATCCAGCAGGCCGCGGCGATCCGAGCACGTGATCAGCGAAATGTTGAAAGCCAATTTCAGTGGTTGCACAATCCAAGATCCTTATAGCCTTTCCTCACTTCCCACCTTTGCTCCTTTCAGGCAAGACAATTATAAAGGTTGAGTTGGCCTCTGAGATCTACCTCCATGAAATGCACCACATTTTCCTTGCAATGTAATGTGGAAACCAGGAACTGCAGGTGCTGATTAACATCAAAGGTAGGCGCAAAGTGCTGGAGTAACTCAGCGGGTCAGGCAGCGTCGCTGGAGAAAAAGTACGGGTGACATCTTGGCTCAAGATCCTTCTTCAGACCTTCAGAAGGGTCCACCACCCGAAACATCACCTATCCTTTTCCTCCAGAGATGCTGCCTGACCCGCTGAGTTACTCCAGCACTTTGTGTCTATCTTTAGCCAAACCAGTCACCGTGTCCAAAGGCTGGGCTCTCCAGTGGAGCCCAGTGGTGGAACATGGTCTTGCTGGGAATCCACTGGAAAAGTAGACACAATACCTCAGAGGGCGGTGGAGGCAGGTTCTCTGGTTGCTTTCAAGAGAGAGTTAGATAGGGCTCTTAAAAATAGCGGAATCAGGGGATATGGGGAGAAGGCAGGAATGGGGTACTGATTGGGGATGATCAGCCATGATTACATTGAATGGCGGTGCTGGCTCGAAGGGCCGAATGGCCTACTCCTGCACCTATTGTCTATTGGCTATTGTCTATCTACTTGCCAATTGTGACCTGGAAGGAGTCCATTCCAACTCCCAGCAGAGCCATTTCCATTGAACATATCATGCCCCTGTAGCTCTGTGTCGTATTGGAACATAAAATGTAGAATAGCACACATAGAACATAGGATATTTCATAGTCAAGTCAAGTCAAGTCAAGTTTATTCGTCACATACACATACGAGATGTGCAGTGAAATGAAAAGTGGCAATGCTCGCGGACTTTGTGCAAAAAGACAAACAAACAAACAACCAAACAAACTACAAACAGGATGGAACAGAATCACATGTTCTTTTTCATATTAAATATTGTGGGCGGAAGGAAAAAGGGAAAAAAACAGCAATTTTAAAAAAAGCAGTAGAGTGGTTCAGTAAATGTTAGTCCCTGGTGAGATAGGATGTTATAGTCCGAATGGCCTCTGGGAAAAAACTCCTTCTCAACCTCTCCGTTCTCACCGCATGGCAACGGAGGCGTTTGCCTGGCCGTAGCAGCTGGAGCAGTCCGTTGCAGGGGTGGAAGGGGTCTCCCATGATTTTATTAGCTCCAACTCCCAGCAGAGCCATTTCCATTGAGCATATCATGCCCCTGTAGCTCTGTGTCGTATTGGAACATAAAATGTTGCACCTCCTGATGTATAGTTCCTGCTTTGAGAGGCTGGAGAAGAAACACATCTGAGGAACAAAGAACAGCCGAAACATCACCCATCCTTGTTCTCCAGAGATGCTGCCTTACCCATTGGGCCTTAACCCCTTGAGTCACTTAGTGTCTGTCTGTCCGTACAATGATTCTTGTTCAGTCTAACATTACCATGGGCACCACTGCCCTATGCTTTCCTTTATATCTGAAGAGCAAACATCCTCCACTCCAATCTGGCCCGTCCCCTAGCAACTTTGCAGCCCTTTGGTTGGCATGGGAACGCCACATCATCCCCGACTCAGAAATGCTCGGAGCTGTGAAGTTTTTCCAATCTCCCCTTCCCCGGAAAAAGTGGGACGGTTCAGTTCGTAGTGAGCTGTATCCCGGATCTCCCTCTTCTCCCCTCTCCCATCGGGCAAAAGGTGTGAAAACGCAGACCTCCAGATTCAGAGACAGTTTCTTCCCAGCTGTTATCAGGCAACTGAACCACCCTACCACAACCAGAGAGCAGTCCTGAACTATGGAGAGAAGGCAGGTACAGGATACTGAGTTGGATGATCAGCCATGATCACATTGAATGGCGGTGCAGGCTCGAAGGGCCGAATGGCCTACTCCTGCACCTATTGTCTATGTTTCTATGTTTCTATTATGTCCACCTCATTGGTGACCCTCGGACTATCCTTGGTTGGACTCTACTAGCTTCACCTTGCACTAAACGATGTTCTCTTGTCACGTATCTGTGCACTGTGGACTGCTCGATTGTAATCATGACTTGTCTTTCAGTTGGCTGGTTGGCACGCAACAAAAGCTTTTCACTAACAACAGTCCTACAGGAAAATCCCCAAGAAAACTCACAGCCCCACCCCGATTAAATCCAGCCCCATGCCCCACTTCCAATCCACAGTTCCTGAATCTTTAGACACAATTAATCTAAAGAAGGGGTCTCGAGCCAAAACGTCGCCTATCCATGTTCGCCAGAGATGCTGTCTGAGCCGCTGAGTTACTCCAGCACTTTGTCTTTTTTTTCCTGAATCTTTGTCCTTTGTCCTCCACCAAAAAATAAAGTAGAAATATTATAGACAATAGACAATAGGTGCAGGAGTAGGCCCATTTGGACCTTCGAGCTAGCACCACCATTCAATGTGATCATGGCTGATCATCCACAATCGGTACTCCGCTCCTGCCTTCTCCCCATATCCCCTGACTCCGTTATATTTAAGAGCTCTATCTAACTCTCTCTTGAAAGCATCCAGAGAACCGGCCTCCATTGTCTTCTGAGGCAGAGAATTCCACAGACTCAATTCTGTAACTAAATATAATTACAGTCTGAAGGAAGGTGGACAAAAATGCTGGAGAAACTCAGCGGGTGAGGCAGCATCTATGGAGCGAAGGAAATAGGCAACATTTCGGGTCGAAACCCTTCTTCAGACTTTATATATACTTCTTTCGACACAATAAGTTGCCTTTTCCTTCGCTCCGTAGATGCTGCCTCACCCACTGAGTTTCCCCGGCATTTTTGTCTACCTTCGATTTTTCCAGCATCTATAGTTCCTTCTTAAACAACAGTCTGAAGGAACCTCAGTTATCTGCCCAAACCCAACCCAGAAGATAAAATGAAGATAGACACAAAAAAGCTGGAGTAACTCAGCTGGGTCGGGCAGTATCTTTGGAGAAAAGGAATAAGTGACGTTTCGGGTCGAGACCCTTCTCCAGACTATTACTGTGTATTCGTCACGGTAAGCACTTTATGATACGTTTCTTTGTATAACAGAGAAGAACTGTTTGAGATCAGTTCCATTGATTTTGCCTCATAGAGGCAGTTGCATTCACATTCTCTCGGGTTTGTTTCGTGGTTGCTATGGCGATCAGGTGTATCCTGCCCATCAGATTGTCACTTCCTGTGCAAGTCATTTTTGTCTCCGCTTTGTTAACGAACACCACAGTCTTGCTTCCTGCCACACCAGGGTATAAAACCGTAAAACATTAGTGGTGTGGAGGAAAGAACCGCAGATGCCGGTTTACACCGAAGGTCGACACAAGGTGCTGGAGTAACTCAGCGGGACAGGCAGGCGTCTCTGGAGTAGTAAAGATGAGGGGGTGGGGGGGGGGGGGGGGGGGGGGCTGGAAAATGGAAGACATTGGAGAGACAAAGCCTTGGACATAGGTCGGGAGGGATTGGAGATGGAGATGCTGCCTGTCCCGCTGAGTTACTCCACCAAAAACTAGCGGTGAGTACGTATGCGTGGTACAATATTGGAATAGAGAAATGTGCATGGCGTACAGTCATTGGTATCAGCAGACGATTTGATGAGCACCAACCTTGCCTCTGATTGCGAAGGTTGCAGGTTCAATCCCACACCAGTGACTTCAGCACCAGCGTCTGGCCACAGTGGAAACGGAATTATGTGTAATGCGTTTAAGAAAGCACTGCAGATGCTGGAGAAATCGAAGGTAGTCAAAAATGCTGGAGAAACCCAGCGGGTGAGGCAGCATCTACGGAGGGAAGGAATAGGTGACGTTTCGGGTCGAGACCCTTCTTCAGACTGATGTGGGGGTGGGGGGGGGGGAAGAAGAAAGGAAGAGGCGGAAACAATGGGCTGTAGGGGAGAGGGGAAGGGGAGGGAAAGGAGGGAGAAAGCAAGGACTACCTGAAATTGGAGAAGTCAATGTTCGTACCGCTGGGGTGTAATGCGTTAATTCCTTTTCATTTACACAAAGGAACTCAACGGCTCTCTGCGGCTAAGAAACCACTGAGCCAGGAAGGCGGTGGGCGTTGATGGAAAGTTTACGTCACTGATCATTTGCTCGGCGGTAGATATTCAGGGTTATGGAACGAAGATATGGATCAGGGCTTGGAATTGCAGAAGATTAGTCAGAAGTCAAAAGTGCTCAATTGTCACATGGACCGGGACCAGAACAATTTCATTCATGTCCATAAGTGATAGGAGAGGAATTAGGCCATTCGGCCCATTAAGTCTACTCCGCCATTCAATCATGGCTGATCTATCTATCTTTCCCTCTCAAGCCCATTCTTTTGCCTTCTCCCCATAACCCCTGACATTCCCCCTGATCATATTCAGAGAGGACATTCTATCGTTTGTGTGGGAAGGAACTGCAGATGCTGGTCAAAACCTAAGATAGACAAAAAAAACAATTTGCAGAAGCCAATTAAGCTACAAACCTGCACGTTTTTGGAATGTGGGAGGAAACCCAATATCCCAGAGAAACCCCATGCAGGTCACGGGGAGAACGTACAAACTCCGTACAGACAGCGCCCGTAGTCAGGATCGAACCCGGGTCTCTGGCGTAGTGAGGCAGCAACTCTACCGCTGCGCCACCGTGCCACACTCACAAAGCCATTCAGGTTTGTAAGCTATTTGGCCTCGGCAAATTGGACAAAGCCCATTCAGTCACAGGGACATCGTATAAACTCCGTACAGACTGCACCCAGAGTCAGGATTGAACCCGGGCATCTGGCGTTTTAAGGCAGCAACTCTACCGCTGCGCCACTGCGCCAATCATCCAGGCAAGCGAGGAGCACTCCATCGTGTTCCTGACTTGTGCCCTGGAGACGGAGAAAGGATTTGGGATGAGTCACTCAACGTAGGGTACCCAGTCTCTGAGCTTCTCCAGCAGCTACTGATGTATACAGTGTCAGGTCCGGTTGATCCCGGATTGAAGGGAAGAACTCAATCAACCACGGCGTGTAGTGACGGAGCGGAGAGGGCAGGCGGGCAGGAACGTTGACTCACGCAACAAGGATGCTGGAATCTATAGAGGGCAAAACACAGAGGGCTGGAGTAACAGCAGATCAGGCAGCTTCTCCGGGGTGGAGTAGATGGGTTGGAACCCTAGAAACAAAGTTTAATTCCTACCCTGTCCACAGTGCGTATGATCCAACGCTTGGCCATTCTCCCCATCTGCCAATAATCAGCAAACATTTGATGATTACTGTTTGATGATTATTGGCATATATCAGCAATAATATATCTATTTGTTTATTTAATTAATTCTTTCTTTCGATCAGAACAAAAGAATAAAAAGCAAGTGTGAAACAACATACAAAAAAACAAAACGAGAATATTTATAGTGTCATAAACAATATCTATAAATAAATGAAATCGTATGTGTCTGAAAAGGAGCAGGAAGAAGCCAAAGCTTATTAATTCCCACCCCTTATTCAACTGCTTATAATTATCTTATACAAATTTAGCAGCTATATGTACACCATATGTACACCAGCAGCTATATGTACACCATATGTACACCAGCAGCTATATGTACACCATATGTACACCAGCAGCTATATATACACCATATGTACACCAGCAGCTGTATATACACCATATGTACACCAGCAGCTATATATACACCATATGTACACCAGCAGCTATATATACACCATATGTACACCAGCAGCTATATGTACACCAAATTATTTACAGTTATACACTAATCAAATATTTACAAAGCCATACAAAAAAAGAGAGAAAAAAAGAAAAAAGAAAAGAAAAAACCATCATATACTGTACAGTATCTCTTAGTCATATATACAACCCATCACCCTATAATCACCCTTCCCAATACAATCAGTATAACAAATCACTGATAACTGCATTAAAACCCCCCAGCAAGGTTTTGCTAAAACTAAACATTTTAGCTGTGATATTTTTGCTCTACAAGTGAAATAGAGTTAAGGATCTCGTAACCCATTTCTCATTTTCTGAACCCAAAATAAATGTGAAACTAAATGGCTATAGTTTCCTCTCTCGAATCCGGTTATGATGTCACAGTGTCTGTTTCTGTCTGCGTCTGTCTACTCTCCCCCCACCCCCCCCCCCCCCCCCACCCACTCTCTCTCTCTCTCTCTCTCTCTATATATATATATATCACTGTGCTCTCTCTGCATCTCTCTCTCTCTCTCTCACCCTATCTCTCTCTCTCTCTCTCTCCCTCTCTCTCTCTGTTTCTGTCTCTCTCTCTCTCACACACGTTTCATGTTTAATTGTCATGAAAATCTACGTGTGTGTGTGTGTAGATAGACAAACAGACAGACAGACAGACAGACAGAGACAGACAGACAGACAGACAGACAGACAGACAGACAGACAGACAGACAGACAGACAGACAGACAGACAGACAGACAGATAGACAGATACACAGATAGATAGATAGATAGATAGATAGATAGATAGATAGATAGATAGATAGATAGATAGATAGATAGATAGATAGATAGATAGATAGATAGATAGATAGATAGATAGATAGATAGATAGATAGATAGATAGATAGATAAATGGACATAGACAGATAGACAGATGGACGGACGGGCGGATAGATGGATAGATGGATGGATGGATGGATGGATGGATGGATGGATGGATGGATGGATGGATGGATGGATGGATGGATGGATGGATGGATGGATGGATGGATGGATGGATGGATGGATGGATAGATCATTTTTTCTCCCACTTTCCAAAGACATACAGATTTGTAAGTTAATTATTTGTGTAAATTGCCCCTGTATGCAGGAAGGGATAATGTAGAATTAGTATATGGGTGACTGTTGTTCAATATCTCTAAACTAAACAAAACTATTATTTGCAATGTATTATTTGAGGAATGTATTATTAGGCTACTGATTTAGTTTAGAGATACAGCATGGAAACAGGCCCTAATATTTAAGAAGATTATCTGAAGAAGGGTCTCGACCCCGAAACGTCACCCATTCCAGTTCTCTCCAGAGATGCTGCCTATCCCGCTGAGTTACTCCAGCATTTTGCGTCTATCTTCCCAATATTTACTGGATGGATTTCCTAACCTGTGTGTTTTATTTCTGCAGGTACAGCGGTGAGTTCGTGCAAGTAATTCTTCCTATTTGGGTCGATTATGGACTTAATGCTAATTGTGATAGGGGTTTTCGACTGTAACTGACTCTTACATATTAGCATTATGTCTATGGTGTGACTGCAGTCAACAGGTGTGTGCGTATGTTGGTGAAGGAAGAGAGACATGTAGGAGGCTGTGGAGAAATACAATGAATCAGAGCTTCTCAACGCATCACTAAACCAGGCAGCAGGAAACGTGTGGGCAAACGGGACTATGGTGAAAAGAAAAGTCTTGGTAGTTCAGTTTGACTGTCCTCCTGATTAAATGTTTATCTTTGTATACTTCGTTGTCATCTTCCCCGAGCTAACAGTGATCTATCCTATCCTCGTCCCCTTTGATGTCCCGTTTTCACACCTTACCCTTCCATATCTCTGTGTCTCCCTCTCCCCCGACTCTCAGTCTGAAGAAGGTCTCGACCCGAAACCTTCTCTCCAGAGATGCTGCCTGTCCCGACGAGTTACTCCAGCATTTTGTGTCTATCTTGATAGCTGCCCCACACATGGCCCCCACCAACCCCTTCCTCTCCACCCACATCCACCCTCATACTTACTGGAAACCGCAGTGACACCGATGCTTAGACCTTTCGTTTGCTTCTGATGTCATGGGAAACGTTGAGGTGGATAAAGCAGAAGGCACCTCAGGACGGAAGAGCAAAGCTCATTGTAAACTCACTCGAATGGAAACTAAGATGACTGTCATGCCCTTTAATCATGAAATGAAACTCCTTACACCCTTTGCACGTGCATGTACAGGAGTGATGTACAGGAGAGAGATATCAATAAAATGTTTCGTTGATGCCAACCTCTAGCACTAACTCAGTAGTTAGCTGGTAATCAATAGGAAAAATGGTCTCGACCCGAAACGTCATCTAATCATTCGCTCCATAGTTGCTGCCTCACCCGCTGAATTTCTCCAGCATCTTTGTCTACCTTTAATTTTTTTTTTGGTTAAGGGGCTGCCCCACTGCGGCGACCTAATTGGTGAGTTTAGAAGAGTTTAGGAGAGTTTGAAAAAATGTCATGTTGAAGACCTCCCTCGACTATGTTGAAGACCAGCTTCAACTAGATACGGGAAAATTGGACACCAAATAGTGGAGAGTGAAGATGGCCTCCTTCGATCTCGTTCGACCTCCCTTCGAACTCCCTTCGAACTCCCGACTATCTAGGACTACCCTCGACTACCTTCGATTACCTCCGACTAACATGCCGACCTACTACGACCTGCCTCGACTAAACCTACGAGTAAAAAAAGTTTCAATTTTTTCCATGGCGACCTTTTTTTACTCGCGGGCACTTTTCAACAGTTGAAAAATAGGCCGTGACCTAGCTGGGGCCTCGAGTACACGGGGACTACTCTCGAGCATGAAGGAGAGTTACAAAGACCTCGTGTCGACCATGGTGCAAGTATGAGTTGAGGGCAAACTTGTCTCAACTCGCAGATTAGGTCGCCGCAGTGGGACAGGCCCTTCAGTTTTGTTTAGTTTCATTTAGTTTAGAGAAACAGCGCGGAAACAGGCCCTTCGGCCCACCGAATGCGCGTCGATCAGCGATCCCCTGCATACCAACATTATACTACACACACTGGAGACATTTACAATTCTTACCCAAAGCCAATTCGCCTACAGACCTGTACGACTTTGGAGGAAACTGAAGCATCCAAAGAAAACCCACCCAGGTCACGGGGAGAACGTACAAACTCCGTACAGACAGCACCCGTTGTCAGGATCGAACCCGAGTCTCTGGCACTGTAAGGCAGCAACTCTACCGCTGCGCCACCATGTTGCCCTAACATCCTTACCTAATAAAAATCTACTTATTGGTGTTCTCCCATATCTACTCATCACTTCTTGCTGCAAGTGATGCGATTCATTGTCCTATCTCCATGGACAATTAAATCAAATCCCGTTATTCACCTCTCCATACTAATCCCCTTTCTTCCATGCAGCTCCTATTTACAGCTAATTAATTTCCACTGAACGACTTCCTTCTTCAGGAATTCACTCTGTTGGCTTCGAAACTCTGAAGTTACTCCAGCACTTTGTGCCTATCCTAAAATAAACATATCACATTTCACTCCAGAAACAATAAGTGATATTTCAATTGCATAACCATATAACCATATAACCATATAACAATTACAGCACGGAAACAGGCCATCTCGACCCTTCTAGTCCGTGCCGAACACGTATTCTCCCCTAGTCCCATATACCTGCGCTCAGACCATAACCCTCCATTCCTTTCCCGTCCATATAACTATCCAATTTATTTTTAAATGATAAAAACGAACCTGCCTCCACCACCTTCCCTGGAAGCTCATTCCACACAGCCACCACTCTCTGAGTAAAGAAGTTCCCCCTCATGTTACCCCTAAACTTCTGTCCCTTAATTCTCAAGTCATGTCCCCTTGTTTGAATCTTAAAGCGGAGTAAAGCAGAGTAAAGCGGAGTAAAGAATTTTAAAGCGGAGTAATGACATTTTATTTAACTGGCATTTTCAGCGTAGACTTCACACTGACATATTCGCAAATTAAAATGGCTTTCAATACTGGGACTGCAATGGAACGAGATTAATGTGGGCATTGGGATAGGCAGGAAGTGGACGTTGAAGGTAATCCAGGCAACTAATGAGCATGACTGAAAACATCTCCCATGCAACCGACTGCTACAGTTTAATTCACAACTTAATTTTCTAATATATTTTTAATTACAAAGCCAATGACACAGAGAAAGCCTTGTGTTATCAAAAGCATTCAACCAACATAACCTCAAAGTATTAAAAGGATATCTCTAAATTGCATGTGTTATGTTCATATCCTGTACATAACGGAACAAATAGGCCACGGTTGAGGCTTGTTAATTAAATACAAAAAGTGCTGGAGGAACTCAGCGGGTGGGGAGAGAATGGATGGGCGGTGTTTTGGGCCGAGACCCTTCTTCAGACTTTGTATTTTACCCCATATGGAGGGTTTTACTCCATTCGGGGGGCACGGTGGCGCAGCGGTAGAGTTGCTGCCTTACAGCGCTCTCAGTGCCAGAGACGCAGGTTCGATCCTGACTGCGGGTTCTCCCCGTGTCTGCATGGGGTTTATTTTTCCAAGATCTTCGCCTTCCTCCCACACTCCAAAGACGTAAAGGTTTGTGGGTTAATTGGCTTGGTATAACTGTAAATTGACCCTAGTGTGTCTAGGACAGTGTTAATGTGCGGGGATCGCTGGTCGGTGCGGACTCGGACGGCCGAAGGGCCTGTTGCAGCTGTATTTCTAAACTAAACTAAACTAATCCAGTCCTTATCATTCTACTATTTCAGCCCAAAAAAACTATGTTGATAGAAAGCTGTAGATAGACACAAAATGCTGGAGTAACTCAACAATGATCTATTCTATATTTTCCTTCATCGCCATCCCCTTTGCCTCCTTTTCACACCTTACGTCTCCTTATCCCTGTATCTCCCTCTCCCCTGATTCAGTCAGAAGACAGGACAGGCAGCATCTCTGGAGAGAAGGAATGGGTGACGTTTCGAGTCGACACCCTTCTTTAGACTTCAGATAAGACTGTGTTGGGTGAGAAGAGCGAGCTGGAGTCACAGTCATACAGCACAAAAGCAATATAAATATGGAGATCGATGTGTAAATAGGTGGCTGATGATTCCCATAGACTTGGTGGGCTGAAGGGTCTAATTCTGTGCTGTACCTCCATGCTGCCTATTCTGTGCTACGATTCTCTATGACTCTGTGTATCTAAACAGGCTCTTTGGCCCACGATGCCTGTGCTGACCAACAACTACCTATCTATATGTTCCAATCCACCAGCGCTTGGTCCTCAGCCTACAGTACCTTGGCAACTTAGACGTTACCACCAGATAGTTCTCAATTGTTGGGAGAGTACTTGCTTCCACCACCTTGTCAAACTTTGTCTCAGATTTCATCCACCATCTGGAAGACAAGATTTGCTCCAGATTTCCCCCCCCCCCCCCCAATCGCTCACCTTAAAGAATGCATTCTAATAATAATAATGGATGGGATTTATATAGCGCCTTTCTAATACTCAAGGCGCTTTACATCGCATTATTCATTCACTCCTCAGTCACACTCGGTGGTGGTAAGCTACTTCTGTAGCCACAGCTGCCCTGGGGCAGACTGACGGAAGCGTGGCTGCCAATCTGCGCCTACGGCCCCTCCGACCACCACCAATCACTCACACACATTCACACACATTCACACACAGGCAAAGGTGGGTGAAGTGTCTTGCCCAAGGACACAACGACAGTATGCACTCCAAGCGGGATTCGAACCGGCTACCTTCCGGTTGCCAGCCGAACACTTAGCCCATTGTGCCATCTGTCGTCCCTGACCTCTGACCTTTGCCATAGGAAAACGTCTCTCATTATCTAGCCAGCCGATGCCTGTCACAATCTAGTACAGTCCATCATGGATTCCAACCTCCGCACCATGGAAGGGATCTACAGGAGTCACTGCCTCAAAAAGGCAGCCAGCATCATCAGAGACCCACACCACCCTGGCCACACTCTCATTTCACCCCTGCCATCGGGAACCTGTAAAATGTAACGTCCAGGTTCAGGGGCAGCTTCTTCCCGACAGCCATCAGGCTATTAAACACTACAACCTCCAAATAAGCTCTGAACTACATAGATGGGGGCATTGGTGTTATCTTTTTGCTCTATTATTGTTTGCTGGTTTTTAATGTGTGTATATATATATATTGAACTTTATTTTTTCATTTATTATATTGTGTACAGTGTACTATGTTTACATATTCTGCTGTGCTGCAGCAAGTAAGAATTTCATTGTTCTATCTGGGACATGTGACAATAAAACACTCTTGACCTTTAACAAGTCTTCCTTCAGCTTACTGCTGTGCTCCAAGAACAATCCCAGCCTGGCCAGTCTCTCCTTGAAATGGAAATGCTCCAGAACTCAGCACTGTACAGCACAGGAACAGGCCCTTCAGCCCACCAGGTCCGGACTTAACATGATGCCACATCCCTAGTGCCTGCATGTGGTCCATACCCCTCCGTTTCCTGCCTATTCTGTCCTCCAGAATGACACAGAACATTGCATCTGTGGCCCAACTAATGTTTGATAAAGTTCTCCAGCCCAGAGTAGATGAATCGAGGACCAGAGGACATAGGTTTAAGGTGAAGGTGGAAAGATTTAATAGGAATCTGAGGGGTAACTTTTTCACACAGAAGGTGGTGGGTGTATGGAACTAGCTGCCAGAGGAGGTAATTGAGGCTGGGACTATCCCAACGTTTAAGAAACAGTTAGACAGATACATGGATAGGACAGGTTTGGAGGGATATGGACCAAGCACAGGCAGGTGGGACAAGTGTAGCTGGGACATGTAAGCTTGTGTGGGCAAGTTAGGCTGAAGGGCCTGTTTCCACACTGTATCAGTCTATGAACCAATTGACTCTATAATATCCTCATTAGTATGGCACAGCTGGTACAGCTACTGCTTCAAAACACCAGAGACCCAGTTTAATCCTGACCTTGGGTGCTGTCTGCGTGGAGTTTGCACATTGTCCCTGTGACCACATGGGTTTCCTCCAGATGCTCTGGTTTCCTCCCACATCCGAAAGAAGTGTGGGTTTGTAGCTAGTGTATAGGATAGAACTCTGTGAATTGGCCTCTGTGAATTGCCCCTAGTATGTAGGGAGTGGATGAGAACATGGGATGACATAGAACTAGCGTGAACGGGTGATCGATGGTCGGCATAGCCTCAGTGGGCCGAAGGGCCTGTTTCCATGCTGTATCTCTAAACTAAATCAGTAGCCTAATAATACCTTCCTCAAAAACAACAATACTAATCATTTTCTGTGTCACCAGCAAATAATGGTTTAGTTTAGTTTAGTTGAATTTAGAGTGTAAAATGGCCCTTCAGCCCATTGAGTGTACACTGAGCCATACACTAGTTCTATCCTACACACTAGGGACAATTTACAGAAGCCAGTTAACCTACAAACCTGCACATCTTTGGAGTGTGAGAGGAAACCGGAGTACCTGGAGAAAACCCACGTGGTCACAAGGAGAATGTACAAACCCCGTACGGACAGCCCCCGCAGTCAGGATCGAACCCGGATCTCTGGTGCTGTAAGGCAGCAACTCTACCCGCTGAGCCTTTGTGCTGCCTTAAATAATTAGGAATTCATCATTTCCCAACAACTAGTTCAACAACACAATGGCCACGATTGTTCTTTACGGACTCATAGCTAAGCTGAAAGTCTCCATTTTGGTAGCTGATCCCCCAGTAAGAGTATTAATGAAAAATCATGGATTTTGCTAAATTAACTACACAGTTCACTGATTCTACAAGAACATATAATGTGAAACATAGAAAATAGGTGCAGGGGGAGACCATTTGGCCCTTCGAGCCTGCACTGCCATTCATAGATACATAGATACATAGAAAATAGGTGCAGGAGTAGACCATTCGGCCCTTCGAGCCTGCACCGCCATTCAATATGATCATGGCTGATCATCCAACTCAGTATCCCGTACCTGCCTTCTCTCCATACCCCCTGATCCCTTTAGCCACAAGGGCCACATCTAACTCCCTCTTAAATATAGCCAATGAACTGGCCTCAACTACCCTCTGTGGCAGAGAGTTCCAGAGATTCACCACTCTCTGTGTGAAAAAGTTTCTTCTCATCTCGGTCCTAAATGGCCATTCATTGTGATTATGGCTGATCATCCTTAATCAGTAACCTGTGCCTGCCTTCTCCCCATATACCTTGACTCCACTAGCCCCTAGAGTTCTATCTAACTCTCTTCTAAATTCATCAAGTGAATTAATAATAATAATAATAAATTTTATTTATGGGCGCCTTTCAAGAGTCTCAAGGACACCGTACAAAAATTTAGCAGGTAGAGGAAAAACATGTAAGCGGAATGAAATAAATAGTAGAGACATGACTATTACACAAAGTAAAGACAGAATACAATTCAAAACACAATATGAGGCAATTAATGCACAGATGAAAAGGGAGGGGGATGTGGGGCTAAGGATAGGCAGAGGTGAAGAGATGGGTCTTGAGGCGGGACTGGAAGATGGTGAGGGACACAGAATTGCGGATCAGTTGGGGGAGGGAGTTCCAGAGCCTGGGAGCTGCCCTGGAGAAGGCTCTGTCCCCAAAACTGCGGAGGTTGGACTTGTGGATGGAGAGGAGACCGGCTGATGTGGATCTGAGGGACCGTGAGGGTTGGTAGGGGGAGAGGAGGTCAGTGAGATATGGGGGGCCAGATGGTGGAGGGCTTTGTAGGTGAGGATCAGGATTTTGTAGGTGATCCGGTGGGAGATGGGAAGCCAGTGAAGTTGTTTGAGGACTGGAGTGATGTGATGCCAGGATTTGGTGTGGGTGATGAGTCGGGCGGCTGCGTTCTGGACCAGTTGGAGTCGGTTGATGTAGGTGGAGCTGAGGCCAAGGAGAAGTGAGTTGCAATAGTCCAGTCGGGAGGAGATGAAGGCATGGATGAGTCTTTCAGCAGCGGGAGGTGTGAGAGAGGGTCTGAGTTTGGCGATGTTGCGGAGATGAAAGAAGGAGGTTTTAATGACATGGCGGATGTGAGGCTCAAGGGAGAGGGTGGAATCAAAGATCACGCCAAGGTTGCGGGCCTTGGGAGATGGGGAGACAGTGGTGCCGTCGATGGTGAGAGTGGGGTTATTGATTTTGCTGAGTGTGGCTTTGGAGCCTATGAGGAGGAATTCTGTCTTATCGCTGTTGAGTTTGAGGAAGTTATGTTGCATCCAGGTTTTTATAGCTGACAAACAGGTTGATATGGGAGAGGGGGGGGTTGTGGGGGATTTGGTGCCGAGGTAGATCTGGGTGTCATCGGCGTAACAGTGGAAGTCCAGGTTGAAGTGGCGGAGTATCTGACCAAGGGGGAGGATGTAGATGATGAAGAGGAGGGGGCCGAGTACGGAGCCTTGGGGAACGCCTTGAGTGACTGTGGCTGTAGCAGAGGTGTGGTTGTGGAGAGAGATGAAGTGGGATCTGTTGGAAAGGTAGGAACGGAGCCAGCTGAGTGCAGAGCCTTCAATGCCGAGGTCTTTGAGTCTGGTGAGCAGGATGTTGTGGTTCACTGTATCGAAGGCTGCGCTCAGGTCGAGGAGGATGAGGGTGTTGAGGGAACCAGTGTCAGCAGAGGTGAGGAGGTCGTTGAGGACTTTGAGGAGAGCAGTTTCTGTGCTATGGAGGGGGCGAAAGCCAGATTGGAGGGGTTCAAGTAGGTTATACGCAAGGAGGTGGGAATGAAGTTGCGACGCAACGATACGCTCCAGGGTTTTTGAAAGAAAGGGGAGGTTTGAGATTGGGCGGTAGTTAATGAGAGAGGAGGGATCAAGACCAGGTTTCTTGAATTGGCCTCCACTGCCCTCTGTGGCAGAGAATTCCACAAATTCACAACTCTCTGGGTGAAAAGATTTTTCTCATCTCCGTTTTAAATGGCCTCCCCTTTATTCTTAGACTGTGGCCCCTGGTTCTGGACTCCCCCAACTTTGGGAACATTTTTCCTGCATCTAGCTTGCCCAGTCCTTTTATGATGTTATTCGTTTCTATAAGATATCCCCTCATCCTTCTCGATTCCAGTGAATGCAAGCCCAGTCTTTCCAATCTTTCCTCATATGACAGTCCCGCCATCCCGGGGATTAACCTTGTAAGATTCATTAAAATATGATCCCAAACGACTGGCTTGAAAGGTTGCTGGCAGATTTTTCTCATTGCCAGACATTGAGAGCCGCACAATCTTGCGAGCCTGACATTCCATAGTGAATGTACACAAAAATGCTGGAGATACTCAGCGGGTGCAGCAGCATCTATGGAGCGAAGGAAATGGGCAACGTTTCGGCCCGAAACGTTGCCCATTTCCTTCACTCCATAGATGCTGCTGCACCCGCTGAGTTTCTCCAGCATTTTTGTGTACCTTCGATTTTCCAGCATCTGCAGTTCCTTCTTAAACATTCCATAGTGAATTGCCTGCTCCAGGTGAGACAGCAACAGAGGTCTCACTTCCTTGGGATTTAGTTAGATGGAAAGTACTTCTAACATATGGCATAGAACTTGTACTGAGGTACAGAGAAATTAATTTTTGTATACAAGTATCATTCTATATCAGCAGCTAGTTAATGTTGTTGATTCATCCGATAAATCTCATTTAGTTTAGTTTAGAGATACAGCGTGGAAACAGGCCCTTCAGCCCACCGAGTCTGCGCTGACCAGTGACAATTTACAGAAGCCAATTAACCTGCAAACCTGCACGTCTCTGGGATGTGAGAGGAAATCGGAGCACTTTGGTAAAGGACCTCGAGGTTAATGAGCCATTAGGAGGCAGTGACCATAATATAGTCAGGTTTAATCTACAATTGGAGAGGGAGAAGGGTAGATCGGAGGTGTCAGTGTTACAGTTGAATAAAGGGGACTATGGGGCCATGAGGGAGGAGCTGGCAAAAGTTGACTGGAAAGATACACTAGCAGGGATGACAGTGGAACAACAATGGCAGGTATTTCTAGGAATAATACAGAAGGTGCAGGATCAGTTCAATCCGAGGAGGAAGAAAGATTCCAAGGGAAGTAAGGGGCGACCATGGCTGACAAGAGACGTCAGGGACAGTATAAAAATAAAAGAGAAGAGGTACAACGTAGCAAAGATGAGCGGGAAGCAAGAGGATTGGGTAATGTTTAAAGAACAACAGAAGATAACTAGAAAGACAATACGGGGAGAAAAGATGAGGTACCAAGGTAAACTAGCCAAGAATATAAAGGAGGATAGTAAAAGCTTCTTTAGGTATGTGGAGGAAAAAATTAATTAAGACCAAAGTTGGACCCTTGAAGACCAGAAAAGGTGAATTTATTATGGGGAACAAGGAAATGGCAGATGAGTTGAACAGGTACTTTGGATCCGTCTTCACTAAGGAGGACACAAACAATCTTCCTGATATAGTAGTGGCCAGAGGATCTGGGGTGACGGAGGAACTGAAGGAAATCCACATTAGGCAGGAAATGGTGTTGGGTAGACTGATGGGACTGAAGGCTGATAAATCCCCAGGGCCTGATAGTCTGCATCCCAGGAAGTGGCTCTAGAAATCGTGGGTGCATTGGTGATAATTTTCCAATGTTCTATTGATTCAGGATCAGTTCCTGTGGATTGGAGGGTAGCTAATGTTATCCCACTTTTTAAGAAAGGCGGGAGAGAGAAAACAGGGAATTATAGACCAGTTAGCCTGACATCGGTGGTGGGGAAGATGCTGGAGTCAATTATAAAAGATGAAATAGCCACACATTTGGATAGCAGTAACAGGATCGGTCCGAGTCAGCATGGAGTTACGAAGGGGAAATCATGCTTGACTAATCTTCTGGAATTTTTTGAAGATGTAAATAGGAAAATGGACAAGGGAGAGCCAGTGAATGTAGTGTACCTGGACTTTCAGAAAACGTTTGATAAGGTCCCACATAGGAGATTAGTGGGCAAAATTAGGGCACATGGTATTGGGGGTAGAGTGTTGACATGGATAGAAATTGGTTGGCAGACAGGAAACAAAGAGTAGGGATTAACGGGTCCCTTTCAGAATGGCAGGCAGTGACTAGTGGGGTACCGCAAGGCTCGGTGCTGGGACCGCAGCTATTTACAATATACATCAATGATTTGGATGAAGGGATTCAAAGTAACATTAGCAAATTTGCAGATGACACAAAGCTGGGTGGCAGTGTGAACTGTGAGGAGGATGCTATGAGAATGCAGGGTGACTTGGACAGGTTGGGGGAGTGGGCAGATGCATGGCAGATGAAGTTTAATGTGGATAAATGTGAGGTTATCCACTTTGGTATCAAAAACAGGAAGGCAGATTACTATCTAAATGGCGTCAAGTTGGGAAAAGGGGAAGTACAACGGGATCTGGGGGGTCCTTGTTCATCAGTCTATGAAAGTAAGCATGCAGGTACAGCAGGCAGTGAAGAAAGCGAATGGCATGTTGGCCTTTATAACAAGAGGAGTCGAGTATAGGAGCAAAGAGGTCCTTCTGCAGTTGTACAGAGCCCTGGTGAGACCACACCTAGAATATTGTGTGCAGTTTTGGTCCCCTAATTTGAGGAAGGACATTCTTGCTATTGAGAGAGTGCAGCGTAGGTTTACAAGGTTAATTCCCGGGATGGCGGGACTGTCATATGCTGAGAGAATGGAGCGGCTGGGCTTGTACACTCTGGAGTTTAGAGGGTTGAGAGGGAATCTTATTGAAACACATAAGATTATTAAGGGTTCGGGCACGCTAGAGGCAAGAAACATGTTCCCGATGTTGGGGGGGAGTCCAGAACCAGGGGTCACAGTTTAAGAATAAGGGGTAGGTCATTTAAAACGGAGACGAGGAAACACTTTTTCTCACAGAGAGTTGTGAGTCTGTGGAATTCTCTGCCTCAGAGGGCGGTGGAGGCAGGTTCTCTGGATGCTTTCAAGAGAGAGCTAAATAGGGCTCTTAAAGATAGCGGAGTCAGGGGATATGGGGAGAAGGCAGGAATGGGATACTGATTGGGGATGATCAGCCATGATCACATTGAATGGCGGTGCTGGCCTGAAGGGCCAAATGGCCTTCTCCTGCATCTATTGTCTATTGTCTATTGTCACCCAAAGGAAACCCACGTGATCACAGGGAGAACGTGCAAACTCCACACAGACAGACCGCAGTTCTCCCTGCTGCTCCACTGTGCTGCTCTTGTAAGGTCATTTTGAACCCCAAGCTCATAAAACAGCTGATGTACAGAAATCAAGACGTCACAGACGCTGGAAGTTTGAGATAATACCATAAAATGATAGTTGTAAAGGAGATGAGGAGGAATTTCTTTAGTCAGAGGGTGGTGAATCTGTGGATTCACAGAAGGCTGTGGAGGCCAAGTCAATTGGTATTTTAGTAGCGGAGATTGATGCATTCTTGATTAGTATGGGCGTCAATAGTTACGGTGAGAAGGCAGGAGAATAGGGTTGAGAGGGAAAGATAGATCAGCCATGATTGAATGGCGGAGTAGACTAGGTCGGCCAAGTAGCCTAAATCTGCTCCTATGACTTATGAACTTACGAAAAAGTTCATGCACAGTCCTGGAGCTGACAAAATATTCGGAAAAGAGGGGATTCAAAATGGCCGCCACAGGTCCCTCCAATGAACCACTGCCCCTTGTGTGTATACCCAGCTACATCACCCATCTAAATCACCCATCTAAATCATTTTGGGGTGAAAAAATGTAAGCCTCTCCACAATTTTAGTTTAGTTGAGAGATACAGCGCGGAAACAGGCCCTTCGGCCCACCGAGTCCGTGCCGACCAGCGCTCCCCGCACATTAACACTATACTACACACACTAGGGACAATTTACGTTTGGCCCAAGCCAGTTAACCTACAGACCTGTACGTCTTTGGAGAGTGGGAGGAAACTGAAGGTCCTGGAGAAAACCTACGCGGGTCACGGGGGGAACGTACAAAACTCTGTTCGTAGTCGGGATCGAACCCGGGTCCGTGGCGCTGCGAGGCAGCAACTCTGCCCCTGCGACACATCGTGCAGGCCCTAAATATCTTCCTTTTCATTGCCGTCATGTTATGTCTTCATGTTCATTCATGCCGCACATACCGATTACAGGCCATGTAATAGCGAATGGCACATGATGTGATTTTTACACAGATTTACAATGATATGGAGAGAGATAGCGTGCGGTGGGTTCAAATGTACGCTTGTACTTACAACAGCACAGCCAACTACTGCTGCTTGGAACAAATTAATAAGCCGTCACTGAATTAACATCTCAGATAAAGGAAGTTTATGATTGAAAATAAGGCTGCGGGTTCTGTTTACAAGGTGGGAGCATTGAATTAGTCGCTTGGGCAGTTGTTAAATCCCAGGGAGGCTGTGGATAAACACATCACTGACTCAGTCACCTTAAGCCAGTGACCCAGAATATTGAAGTAAGTCTCCTGTGTAATGCCTATGGAGTTTCAGACTGGTTCTTTCAATCTAGCAATCGCTCTCTTTCCGTTTCTTGGTTTTTACAGGGTGGAAGAAAGGGGGGGAAAAGGTTCTTTAGTTTTATTTTTATAGTTTTAGTTTGGGAGATACAGCGTGGAAACAGGCCCTTACGGCCCACTGGGTCCTTGCCGGCCAGTGAATCCACACACACTAACACTATCCCACATGCACGGGGGACAATTTTCATTTATACCAGGCCAGTTAACCTACAAACCTGTACGTCTTTGGAGTGTGGGTGGAAACCGGAGATCCCGTTCTCTGGATACTTTCAAGAGAGAGCTAGATAGGGCTCTTAAAGATGGCGGAGTCAGGGGATATGAGGAGAAGGCAGGAACGGGGTACTGATTGGGGATGATCAGCCATGATCACATTGAATGGCGGTGCTGGCTCGAAGGGCCGAATGGCCTACTCCTGCACCTATTGTCTCTTGTCTATATTGTAAATCCCGGAGAAAACCCACGCAGGTCACGGGGAGAACGTACAAACTCCGTACAGCCAGCACCTGTAGTTAGGATCGAACCCGGGTCTCTGGCCCTGTGAGGCAGCAACTCTACCGTTCTATCGATCTGACAATCCATCTCTGTCCATTTCTTGGTTTTAAAGGGTGTAAGAAAGGGGACAAAATGTCTTCCATCTGAAACCTTAACTCTGATTCTCTCTTCCCAGATGCAGCATCTGGCAATGTTTGATTTCATTTCAGATTTCCAGCATCTGCAGTTTTCCGATCTCTCACAGGTTGGATGATCAACAATCACCCCACCATCAGCCAAGGGAAACCCCCCTCCCCTGTATCCACCTATAACTTGCCAGCCATTGTCCCGTCCCCACCTCTCTTCCAGCTTTCACCCCCGCAAATAATCAGTCCGAATCGACAATAGACAATAGACAATAGGTGCAGGAGTAGGCCATTCGGCTCTTCGAGCCAGCACCGCCATTCAATGTGATCATTGCTGATCATCCCCAATCAGTACCCCGTTCCTGCCTTCTCCCCATATCCCCTGACTCCGCTATCTTTAAGAGCCCTATATAACTCTCTCTTGAAAGTATCCAGAGAACCGGCCTCCACCGCCCTCTGAGGCAGAGAATTCCACAGACTCACAACTCTCTGTGAGAAAAAGTGTTTCCTCATCTCCGTTCTAAATGGCTTACCCCTTATTCTTAAACTGTGGCCCCTGGTTCTGGACTCCCCCAACATCGGGAACATGTTTCTCAGTGTCCCACACGCCTGGTCCCCAGTTCTTGACGACCCCCCCACATGCCGGGTCCCCCCTTAATTCACAGCAGCCCCCTTAGGCCAGGTCCCCCGTTCTTGCCATTGCTCTCCGACAGTCCCTCCTTGCTCTCCGACAGTCCCTCCTTGCTCTCCGACAGTCCCTCCTGGCTCTCCGACAGTCCCTCCTTGCTCTCCGACAGTCCCTCCTGGCTCTCCGACAGTCCCTCCTTGCTCTCCGACAGTCCCTCCTGGCTCTCCGACAGTCCCTCCTGGCTCTCCGACAGTCCCTCCTTGCTCTCCCTCAGCTCCCCTTCAGCTGCGCTAAAATTCCAATAAACGGGCACGAGAAGAATTACTGGGATAAAATAAGTGAGTCCGAAATCTCCCAGTACTGCTCCTTTCGAATTGCACTGGAGAAATACTCCGTTAAACCCGCTCCAGTACTCCGGGTCACTGGTTTATAAGGTGGCAGGAGTCAGCGATGTGTTGGTGAATGATATCCTGGGATTTCACAACTGCTCAGCCAAGTTATTTATTGCTTCTATCAATGAAAACTGAATCCATGGTTCCGCTTATTATTATAAAACCTTACAACCAAAATGCTATCCTGGTCTGTGGCATCATTCCAAGAAGGAATGCAGGTACTATCGCAACGTTAAAAAATCATTTAGCCAGGTACATGGTTGGGTGGAAGATTGCTACCTTCACGTGGTCCGCCCTGTTTCGACGAATGCAATCAACATGGCGTGCACAATCAAAATAAGATCAAATAGAACAAGTTGCCCTACAACTTTAGGCTGTGCACGCCATACCCAAGAAGATGATGAAGATGAAGGTACATGGAAAGTAGACAGAAGTGCTGGAGAAACTCAGCGGGTGCGGCAGCATCTATGGAGCGAAGGAAATAGGCAACGTTTCGGGCCGAAACGTTGCCTCTTTGGTAACGTCTTAGTGACCCTTGGACGATCCTTGGTTCGACTTTGCTGGCTTTACCTTGCACTAAACGTTATTCATAGAAAAATAGAAACATAGAAAATAGGTGCAGGAGTAGGCCATTCGGCCCTTCGAGCCAGCACCGTCATTCAATATGATCATGGCTGATCATCCAAAATCAGTACCCCGTTCCTGCTTTTTCCCCATATCTCATGATTCCTTTAGCACTGAGAGCCAAATTCAACTCTTGCTTGAAAACATGCAGTGAATTAGCCTCCACTGTCTTCTGTGGCAGAGTATTCCACTGATTCACAACTCTCTGTGTGAAAAAGGTTTTTCCTCATCTCAGTCCTAAATGGCCGACCCCTTATTCTTAAACTGTGACCCCTGGTTCTGGTCTCCCCCAACATGGGGAACATTTTTCCTGCATCTAGCCTGTCCAATCACTTATGAATTTTATATGTTTCTATAAGATACCCTCTCATCCTTCTAAATCCCAGTGAATATAAGCCCAGTCGACCCATTCTTTCATCATATGTCAGCCCCGCCATTCTGGGAACTAACCTGGTGAACCTACACTGCACTCCCTCAATAGAAAGAATGTCCTTCCTCAAATTAGGAGACCAAATTGCACACAATTGTCCCTTATCACACAGTGTAAAGATGGCAGAAGAATCACAGGGTAGTCGATGTATTAAGTTACAAGCAGCAAGTGTGGGGATGGGGTGAGTGAGACTGTTTAACTACAGGCATGGATTCGATGGGCCGAATGGCCTCTATAAATGCCATATAACAAATAAAAGTAGTTACAATGAAATGGCAATGGTCAATTAGAGAAGTTGGAATTGGTTGTAGAAACATCGTATCCACACAGATGGATACAAAGTGCAGGAGTAATTCTGCAGGTCAGGCAGCATCTCTGGAGAACATGGATATGTGACATTTTGGGTCGGTTCCCTTATTCAGACTCGATCTGAAACTCTGCTACCCCTATCCACGTTCTCCTGAGATGCTGCCTGACCTGCTGAGTTTAGTTTAGTTTAGTTTAGAGATACGGCGCGGAAACAGGTCCTTCGGCCCCACCGAGTCTGTGCCGACCAGCGATGCCCTACACACACTCGGGACAATTTACAATTTTCGCCGAAGCCAGATTAACCTACAAACCTGCACGTCTTTGGAGTGTGGGAGAAAACCGGAGCACCCGGGGAAAAAACCCACGCAGGTCACGGGGAGAACGTACGATCTCCGTGCATACAAGCACCCGTGGTCGGGATCGAACCCCGGGTCTCCGGCCCTGTGAGGCAGCAACTTTATCGCTGCGCCACCGTGCCTCCCAGCTTCTCCAGCGCTTACAGTAGTAGGGACGACAGATGGCACAATGGGCTAAGTGTTCGGCTGGCAACCGGAAGGTAGCTGGTTCTAATCCCGCTTGGAGTGCATACTGTCGTTGTGTCTTTGGGCAAGACACTTCACCCACCTTTGCCTGTGTGTGTCCTTGGGCAAGACACTTCACCCATCTTTGCCTGTGTGTGTGAATGTAATTATGTGAAGCACTTTGGGGTCAATGCAAGTTGACTAAAAATGTGCTATATAAATAAAGACATTTAATTTAATTTAGTATCCTTTTGAGTATCAACCCAGCATCTGCATTCCTTGGTTACAACAGATCCACACAGATGCAAGGATTATTATTATTATTATTATTAAGGCACACACAAAGACCAGAAACGTGAGCCAAGAAGTGGAACAGCTGGACATCCAGCAAGGTGCAGTTAGAATGGTGTCAACTTGCAGTGTGTGTCAGAGGGACAGAAATACCCAGGGGGGGGGGGGACAGTGACGGTGACACACTGTGTGAGCTGATTCGCTCTCACACCACCAAGAATGCCATCCCACCAGCCGCCCGCTCCAAGTTTCCACGCATCGAGGGGATGAAAGTTGTGAGAGCCACAACCGTTACCACAGCAGAGTCCTGCTGGCAAAACAAAGGACTCCCGAAAAAATCGGCAATGGAATCCAGTTCACCCCCTGTGGAACTTAGAAACATAGAAACATAGAAACATCGAAAATAGGTGCAGGACTAGGCCATTCGGCCCTTCGTGCAAGCACGGCCCATTCAATATGATCATGGCTGATCATGCAAAATCTGTATGCCGTTCCTGCTTTTTCCCCATAGAAACATAGAAAATAGGTGCAGGGGTAGGCCATTCGGCCCTTCGAGCCTGCACCGCCATTCAATATAATCATGGCTGATCATCCAACTCAGATTCCTGTACCTGCCTTCTCTCCATACCCCCTGATCCCTTTAGCCACAAGGGCCACATCTAACTCCCTCTTAAATATAGCCAATGAACTGGCCTCAACTACCTTCTGTGGCAGAGAATTCCAGAGATTCACCACTCTCTGTGTGAAAAATGTTTTTCTCATCTCAGTCCTAAAAGATTTCCCCTTTATCCTTAAACTGTGACCCCTTGTTCTGGACTTCCCCAACATCGGGAACAATCTTCCTGCATCTAGCCTGTCCAACCCCTTAAGAATTTTGTAAGTTTCTATAAGATCCCCCCTCAATCTTCTAAATTCTAGCGAGTACAAGCCGAGTCTATCCAATCTTTCGTCATATGAAAGTCCTGACATCCCAGGAATCAGTCTGGTGAACCTTCTCTGTACTCCCTCTTATGGCAAGAATGTCTTTCCTCAGATTAGACCAAATCTGTACGCAATACTCCAGGTGTGGTCTCACCAAGACCCTGTACAACTGCAGTAGAACCTCCCTGCTCCTATACTCATATCCTTTTGCTATGAATCCCATATCCCTTGATTTCCCGAAGAGCTAAATCTAACTCTTTCTTGAAAACGTCCAAGGATTTGGCCTCCACTTTCTTCTGCAGCAGAGAATTACACCGATTCACATCTCTCTGGGTGAAAAGGTTTCGAGAGACATGGGCCAATTGTGGGCAGGTGGGATTAGAGTAGATGGGGCATTTTGGTTGGTCAATAATGTAAGTCCTAGATGGAGTGGATGTGGAGCTGAAGGTTTCCACTAGTGGGAATGTCTAGGACCAGAGAGCGCGGCCTCAGAATAATTAGAATGGAGACGAAGAATGTCTTTGGCTGGAGGGTGGTGAATCTGTGGAATACATTGCCACAGACGGCTGTGGAGGCCAAGTCATTGGGCATTTCTAAAGCGGAGATTGATAGGTTCTTGACTAGTAAGGGTGTCAAAGGTTACGGGGAGAAGGCGGGGGAATGGGGTTCAGAGGGAAATTTAGATCATCCCTGATCGAAGGGCAGAGCAGAATCGATAGGCCGATGGCCTAATTCTGTTCCTATGTCTCGTGGACTTGCACGGTGGAAAGCAAAGGCTGTGCGCCAGACAACATCCACGGTGGCGCAGCGGTAGAGTTGCTGCCTTACAGCGCTTGAAGCGCCGGAGACCCGAGTTCGATCCCGACCATGGGTGCTGCCCGTATGGAGTTTGTACGTTCTCTCCGTGACTCGCAAGTCTTGCACACCTGAACATGCCATGCTTCTCACCAAGGGCGGTGCAGTGGCGCAGCAGTAGAGTTTCTGCCGTACAGATCCAGAGTCCCGGGTTCGATCCTGACTACCGGTGCCGTCCGTACATGGTTTGTACGTTCTCCCCTCGACCTGCGTGGGTTTTCTCCGAGATCGTCGGTTTCCTCCCACACTCCAAAGACGTACAGGTGTGTCGGTTAATTGGCTTGGTGTGTGTGTAAATTGTCCCTAGTGTGTGTAGGATCGTGTTAATGTGTCGAGATCGATGGTCGGGTCGGACTCGGTGGGCTGAAGGGCCTGTTTCCGCACTGTCTCTCTAAACTAAACTAAACTAAAGTTGTTCCAACAGAGTTACAACACTGACATCTATCTCACAAGAAAGGAAATTGTCCAGCTTTGTCTAGTTCATGAAGAGTTTAACAAATCCAGCCTGGCTACTTGCTGTACACTCAGCACACTCCCCATCATCAACAGAGCTATAGAAAGTATTGTTAGCTTGAAGCAGCATTCACTCATCGATAACTTACCCCGTTCACTGTTCAGCTTAGATTCTGACCCTGGGCCGTTTGCCTCCAGCCTCCATCAAAGCATGGACCGAGGGCTTGCATTCCAGAGGTGGGAATGGCTCCCCATGTCAAGCAGCAATTGAAGCAAGTCTACTCCGCCATTCAATCATGGCTGATCTATCTCTCCCTAACCCCATTCTCCTGCCTTCTCCCTATAACCCCTGACACCCATATTTCATTTTGTACCAAAGGAAAGTTTACCAACACAGCTCTCATGATTTTGTACACCTCTATAACATCACCTCTCATCCTCCCGTGTTCAGTTTTGTTTTTTTAGTTTAGAGATACAGTGCAGAAACAGGCCCTTCGGCCCACTGAGTTCGCACCTACCGGTGATCCCCGCACATTAACACTGTCCTACACACACTAGGGATAATTTACACATACCAAGCCAATTAACCCGCAGACCTGTACGCCTTTGGAGTGTGGGAAGAAACCGAAGATTTCTGAGAAAACCCACGCGTTGTACAGAGCCCTAGTGAGACCACACCTGGAGTATTGTGTGCCGTTTTGGTCCCCTAATTTGAGGAAGGACATTCTTGCTATTGAGGCAGTGCAGCGTAGGTTTACAAGGTTAATTCCCGGGATGGCGGGACTGTGATATGCTGAGAGAATGGAGCAGCTGGGCTTGTACACTCTGGAGTTTAGAAGGATGAGAGGGTATCTCATTGAGACATATAAGATTGTTAAGGGTTTGGACACGCTAGAGGCAGGAAACATGTTCCCGATGTTGGGGGAGTCCAGAACCAGTGGCCACAGTTTAAGAATAAGGAGTAAGCCATTTAGAACGGAGACGAGGGAAACTATTTTTCTCACAGAGAGTGGTGAGTCTGTGGAATTCTCTGCCTCAGAGGAGGAGGCGGATTCTCTGGATGCTTTCAAGAGAGAGCTAGATAGGGCTCTTAAAAATAGCGGAGTCAGGGGATATGGGGAGAAGGCAGGAACGGGGTACTGATTGGGGATGATCAGCCATGATCACATTGAGTGGCAGTGCTGGCTCGAAGGGTTGAATAGTCTACTCCTGCACCTATTGTCTATTGTCTATTGTCTATTGTCTATTATCTATTGTCTATTGTCTATTGAATATTCACGGGGGAGAACGTGCAAACTCCGTACAGACAGCACCCTACGTCGGGATCGAACCCGAGTCTCCGGCGCTGCAAGCGCTGTACGGCAGCAACTCTACCTGCTGCGCCACCGTGCCGCTACAAAAATGAGCTGTTCTCAAATCTCCAGATTGTTTTGAGCGGTGAAGATCTTGCCCTGATCAACGGCAGGCACATTCACCAAGAATGCGCAGTGCAAACACGTTGAATCACACAGTCGCTGATTCACCCATAATCTTGTTTAAGCATCTGCTTTCTTCGCCCCTCGGTTGCGCCTGTTACGTCCATTCCGACTGTTTGCGAAATGCCTCATTGTTTTCATCCATTGATGGCCGTCCAGACACATTGCTCTCCTTTTCTGGACGTCTATTTGCCAACTGTTAACTCAAGAGCGCATCGACAAAGGCAGTGACGGAGTATTGACGTCATCGCATCCAGCTGTTCCATGGTTACGCTGCAAAAACGTACATTCCATGCAGATGTTGGCTAAAGGTTTTTCATAAAATAATACGAACTATAAACTTGCACTGAAAAATATGCTTCTCCCTTATATTTCCTCACATTAGATTAGATATATAATTTTTATATCGTGGAATATGTTGACAAATATTGTCTTTACTTTTCTTTGAAACTGAATATTCTCTGTAATATATTTTTCAGAATTTGGGGCAGTTTGTGCTGAGATTTAAAGTGCATACAGATTCAGATTCTGATTCAGATTAGTTTATCACCACATACACCAGGGTACATTGAAATTCCTTGTTCCCACAAAGCTCACAGACAAAACAATATACATATATTAAAGATAAATACAAGTATAAATACAATGACGAGTGTAAAACAGCACCCAATAGTAGGATTGTGGTGAAAAATCCAAAGAGTGCATACAGTAACAGAATAACTGAATGAGGTAAATTTAAGAGTTAATTATGCCCCTGTCCCACTTAGGAAACCTGAACGGAAACCTCTGGAGACTTTGCGCCCCACCCAAGGTTTCCATGCGGTTCTCGGAGGTTGCAGGTGGTTGCCGGAGGTTGCAGGTAGTGGAAGCAGGTAGGGAGACTGACAAAAACCTCCGGGAACCTCCGGGAACCGCACGGAAACCTTGGGTGGGGCGCAAAGTCTCCAGAGGTTTCCGTTCAGGTTTCCTAAGTGGGACAGGGGCATAAGATTACATTATAGCACCTCAGGGAAGTGGTTGTGAAGAGGCGTAGAAAGGAACTGCAGATGTTGCTTTTCACCGAAGATAGACCCGAAGATAGTGCTGGAGTAACTCAGTGGGCCAAGCAGTATCTCTGGAGAAAATAAGAAAAATGAAATGAAAGGCATAGATAAAGTGGGTGTGGAGAGGATGTTTCCACTGGTGGGAGAGTCTGGGACCCAGAGGCCATAGCGTCAGAATTAAAGGGCGCTCTTTTAGAAAGGAGGTGTGGAGGAACTTCTTTAGTCAGAGGGTAGTTATTCTGTGGAACTCATTGCCACAGAGGCCTGTGGAGGCCAAGTGGGTGGATATTTTTAAGGCAGAGATGGACAAATTCTTGATTAGAATGGGTGTCAAGGGTTATGGGGAGAAGGCGGGAAAAATGGGATTAGGAGGCAGAGATCAGCCATGCTTGAATGGCGGCGTTGACTCGATGGGCCGAATGGCCAAATTCTACTCCGATAACTTGTGAACGTGCAAAAGGACGGGTGACGTTTCTGGTCAGAACCCTTCATCAGACGCTCACCAACACCAGCACATCCTTCCTCAGATATGGGGTTCAAATCAGCTCACGATACTCCAAATTCAATCTCTCCTATCTCAATCGCTAATCCAGACGGGATCCTGTTGAAGCTGGGTGATGTTTCGGGTTGCGGCCCTTCTTCAGAGTGATTGCTTCTGGAGTTTGATAATAATAATAATGGATGGGATTTATATAGCGCCTTTCTAATACTCAAGGCGCTTTACATCGCATTATTCATTCACTCCTCAGCCACACTCGGTGGTGGAAGCTACTTCTGTAGCCACAGCTGCACTGGGGCAGACTGACGGAAGCGTGGCTGCCAATCTGCGCCTACGGCCCCTCCGACCACCACCAATCACTCACACACATTCACACACATTCACACACAGGCAAAGGTGGGTGAAGTGTCTTGCCCAAGGACACAACGACAGTATGCACTCCAAGCGGGATTCGAACCGGCTACCTTCCGGTTGCCAGCCGAACACTTAGCCCATTGTGCCATCTGTCGTGTGGGGAAGAAGGCTGTTCTTAAGTCTGGTTGTCCGGGCTTTCAAGCTTTTCTGTATCTTCCCGCAGAAGGTTGAAAGGCGAAAGGGGAACGGCCAGGGTGGCAGACATCCATGTTGATACTTCTTTCCAGCCTTCCTGTTTGCAACACACCATGATGATAGGCTGGAGTGATGAAGGTGATGAGCCTGTGATGGACTGGGCTGTGTTCACCATTCACTCCAGGTCCAGGTGGCTCAAGGGCAGAGCTGTTGGCTAAGACGCATCCCGACAGAATATTTTTAATGGCACGGTGGCGCAGGGGTAGGGTTGTTGCCTTACAGCACCAGGGACCCGGATTTGACCCTGACTACGGGTGCTGTCCGTATGGAGTTGGCACATTCTCCCCACGACCGCGTGGGCTTCCTCCGGGTGCTCCGGATTCCTCCCAATATGGGAAAACCCGCACGTTTGTAGGTGGTATCATCAGGGAACTTAAAAGACCAAGTTGGCGTGTTGCACAGTCATGGGGCGGCAGGGAGGAGACCCGCACACACACACACACACACCTGAGGAGCAGCAGTGTTGAGGGTCAGGGTAGAGGAAATGTTCTTGACCAATTCTATCTCACTGAGTTCTACCAGTCAAGAGGTCCTCATGCAAGAATTCAAGAAGAAAGGAATAGTGTATTTCTCAACCTCCTTCATCCTGGATAGTCCATGGTTAGTCCAGTGTCTGAGCACCATGATCTAGATCAAAGGGCAGCACGGTGGTGCAGCCACTGAGAGTTGCTGCCTTAAATTACAGCGTCAGGGACCCGGGTTCGATCCTGACTATGGGTGCTGCCTGTACGGAGTCTATACATTCTCCCTATAACTGTGTGGGATTTTTCCAGGTGCTCCGGTTTCTGGATCTCTGGAGCGCTAAGGCTGCAACTCTACTGCTGTTCCGCCGTGCCACATACTTAGGGTTGCCAACTGACCCGTATTAGCCGCGACATCCCGTATATTGGGCTAAATTGGTTTGTCCCATACAGGACCGCCCTTGTCCCGTATTTGACTGCTACTACTCGGGTCGAGGGGCCCCGCCTCACCCGTCCCGACGTAGTGCAGCCCATGGAGTGCAGCAGCAGCTCCTCGCCCGTGGCCCCGTCGGTCGGCAGCCCGGCCAGCTGTCCGACCTTCGGATCTTTGCTTACCGCTGACACCACCACCCCTCCTTCTCATGGCCGATCATCGGTTTATGAGTTGGACGGGGCGCCGGACTTTGCACGCAACGTCGCGCAGGCCCCGGGCCAAAACTCCTCAGCTGGCCCGCCGGCTGGGCTTTGTGTGCAGTCCAGCACCCGGGCCAACTCATCATTCACCCAGCCACGGCCGAGTCGGTCAACGAATTGCCGTCGGGAATTTGTCCCGTATTTTGACCTTTTGTCCCTTATTTGGGAGTGAGAAAGTTGGCAACCCTACACATACTACTCAAAAGATCAGATATACCTTATGTAAATATAATCAAATCAAACTCCAGTACAATAGATGGTTAAGGGGAAGATACAGAGTGCAGAACATAGTTTTCAGAATTGCAGCACATCAGTTCCATAGACAAGTCCGATGTCCGCAATAAGGTAGGGGTGAACCGGACATTATCCTGGCTTATGGTAGGTTTATTCAGGCCTGAGGGGAACAGAGGGGAAAAGGCTGATCCTGAGTCTGATGACACGCACTTTTAAGCTTCTGTACTTTTGTGGACAGGAGCAAGGAGAAGATGGAATGATCGGCTTGGGACAAGTCTTGGATTATGTCAGCTGCTTTTCTAAGGCAGCGTGAAGTGTAGATGGAGTCATTGGTGGAAAGTCTGGCCTGTGCGACAGACTAGGCTACTTCTACAATTCTACAATTTATTTTGTCTTGAGCAAAGCTGTTCCTGAACCAAGCTGTAATGCTGCCCGACAACATGGTGGATCTCCTGCACAGCCAATGTTTCATGTTCATAAGTGATAAGGGCCAGAATTAGGCCATTCGGCCCATCGAGTCTACCCCACCAATCAATTATGGCTGATCTATCTCTCCGTCTTAACCCCATTCTCCTGCCTACTCCCCATAACCCCCGACACCCGTACAAATCACGAATCTATCTATCTCTGCCTTAAACATATCCATTGACTTGGCCTCCACAGCCCTCTGTGGCAATGAATTCCACAGATTCACCACCCTCTGACTAAAGATATTCCTCTTCTTTTCTTTCCTAGAGGATCGTCCTTTAATTCTGAGGCTATGACCTCTGGTCCGAGACTCTCCCACTAGTGGAAACATCCTCTCCACATCCACTCTATCCAGGCCTTGCATACATCGCTTGAGGTGCCACTAGGTAGATGAGACTCAACCATCTCCTTGTGAACCATGTGTTTCTGATGTAGGTTCATTGACTGGGCCACTGTCCAATTTGTTAGTTGTTACCAATACCTTTGATTTTTCACCACAAGCAAGTGTTCTAGAAACTTCAGCCTGAGAGTCTGTAAATCAGAAACCAGTGGCAGTCTGAACAAGGGTCCCGACCCGAAACGTCTCCTATCCATATTTTCCAGAGATGTTGCCTGACCAGCTGAATTACTCCAGCACTTTGTGCCTTTTTTTTTGTTGTAAACCGGCAACTGCAGTTCCTTAGATAGACACAAAATGCTGGAGTAACCCAGCAGGGACAGGCAGCATCTCTGGACAGAAGGAATGGGTGACGTTTCAGGTCGAGACACTTCTTCAGTCTGCTGAGGATGGAGTAGGTAAGGGGAGTGGAAAAGTTGAGACAGTTGATGTCACGTCGGCAGTTAGAAATAAAGAGGTCTAGAGAGGATAGAAGGCCATTCTGGGGAGTCCAAGAGGAGGGGTACCGGTGGAGTCGGGGTCATCACTGGGTGGTGAGGACTCCTTCCCATAGAAGAAAGCACAAAGGCGGAGGAAATGAAGCCCCACATCGTGGCAGACCCGGAACTCGGTGAGGTGGGGGCGGAGGGGAACAAAGTTTTCTTGCCACTCTACAAGTAAACCTCTTGTTAGTTTATGTGTGGTCGACAGGCCACATTTCAGGTCGGGACCCTTCTTCAGTCTGATTGCCCGGGGGGAGAGAAAGCAGGAAAAAAAGGTGGGGCTGGGACAAAGCCTGGCAAGTGATAGAAACAAGAAACTGCAGATGCAGACTGAAGAAGGGTCCAAACCTGAAACGTCACTATCCATCTTCTCCAGGGATGCTGCCTAATCCGCTGAGTTACTCCAGCATTTTGTGTCCTATCCTGGTAAGTGATAAATGGATACAGGTGAGTGAGGGGGGGGGATTATTGGTGGATGAGTGGGCAACGGCAAGAGATGAAAAGGGGACAAAAATTTGGTTTAGTTTAGGGTAGACAAAAATGCTGGAGAAACTCATAGGCAGCATCTATGGAGCGAAGGAAATAGGCAACGTTTTGGGTCGAAACCCTTCTTCAGACCCCGCTTTAGTTTAGTTTAGTCTAGTGTGGTCTAGTCTAGTCTAGTCTAGTCTAGTCTAGTCTAGTCTAGTCTAGTCTAGTTTAATTTAGCCTAGTTTAGTCTAGTTTAGTCTAGTTTAGTTTAGTTTAGTTTGGTTTGGTTTAGAGATACAGCGTGAAACAGGCCCTTCGTCCCACCAAGTCCACGCCAACCGGTGATCCCCGCACACTAACACTATCCTACACACACTAGGGACAAATTTACAATTTTACCAAAGCCAATTAACCTGCAAACATGTACGCCATTGGAGTGCGGGAGGAAACCAGAGATCCCGGTTAAAACCCACGCAGGTCACGGGAAGAACGTACAAACTCCGTACAGGCAGCGCCCGACAGACACCACAGTAGTCCAAATCAAACCGGGGTCCTGGGCCCTGTAAGGCACCAACAGCACCGCTGCACCACCGTGCCGCTAGGGGTGACAATAAAGACAAGGAGTAAAAGGGATGTTGATAAGGGGAGGAGGAGTGAAATGTAAAGCCGGAGAGAGGGATATCGGGGAAAGGGGATGGAGTAGGGAGGAGAGGGTGGGGTGAGAGTGGGAGAATGGGTGCACACCAGGGTCAGAAAAGGGGGAGCGGTGGGGGGGGCGGGGGGGGGAGAAGATAAAAGGGGGGATGAGGTGTAACCTAAAATTGGAGACTTGGGTTACTTGATTGGAGAAGAACGCAGCAAATGGAATATAATGTGAAACAATGGTGAGGTCTTCAACCGTGCTATAATATATAGACATTTTTAGGTGGTGAGGAATTGAAAACTGTAATGCTCAGAGTTATCTGGGTATCCTTGCGTAGAGATTGTGTGTAGGTCCGCTGGTCGGCGCCGACCTAGGTTCGGTCCTGACTGAGGGCGCTGTCTGTACGGAGTTTGTACGTTCTCCCCGTAACCTCCAGGATCTCCGGTTTCCTCCCACACTCCAACAGGTTGGCTTGGTATAACTGTAAATTGTCCCTAGTGTGTAGTATAGTGCTAGTGTACGGGGTGATCGCTGGTCGGCGTGGGCCGTAGGGCCTGTTTCCGCACTGTCTCGAAAGACATAAGATCAAAGAAAAAGAACATGCAGGTTATATGAGCAAGTAAATGTACATGCCGGCACATTTGATCTTCATTGCAAGAAGATACAATACTATATACAATACAATATTTATTCAATGTCATTTGAACCTCAGTGAGGCTCAAATAAACTCTGTTTCTACAGCCATACAAACAAAACAATTCCTACAAGACACACAAACAATTCAATTCAGATTTGAGTAAAGCAACCAGCCTGTAATTACATAGTCATCTGGTGAAACAACATCTGAATATTGTGTACTGGTCTGGTCTCCCCTCTCAGGGGTGGATATACTTGCGATAGAGGGAGTGCATTCAAAGTTCACTAGCTTCAAGCTGAGACTCCAGATTCAGGTGTAGGAAGGAACTGGAGATGCTGGTTTCAATCAAAGATAGACACAAAAAGCTGGAGTAACTCAGCGGGACAGGCAGCATCTCCGGAGAGAATGGGTGACGTTTCGGGTCGAGACCCTTCTTCAGACTGAGTAATGGTCTGAAGGAGGGTCTCGACACGAAACGTCACCCATTCCTTCTATCCAGAACTGCTGCCTGTCCCGCTGAGTTACTCCAGATTTTGGTGTCTAACTCCTGATTCAGGGGCAGTTTCTTCCCAGCTGTTATCAGGTAACTGAAGCATTCTATCAACAACTAGAGACTGGTCATGAGCTACCATCTACCCCATTGGAGAGCTTCGGACTATCTTTAATCGGAGTTTACTGGACTTTATCTTGAACGAAACGTTATGCCCTTTACCATGTATCTGTACACTGTGGATGGTTCGATTGTAATCATGTATTGTATTTCCGCTTGTATTTTCTTGCATGCAACAGAAAGCTTTTCACTGTACCTCGGTACATGTGACAATAAAGTAAACTAAACTAAAAAATCTAAGCTTAGCAGCTGGTGTGTGGGAAAGAGTTGTATTTTGAAATACTTTAAACACACCAGCCCCATAGTTTCTAGACTTTAGAAGAAACAGGTCATCTCATTGAACAATGAAAGGCTTGGATAGAGTGGATGTGGAGAGGATGGTTCCACTCGTGGGAGAGTCCAGGACTAGAGGTCGTAGCCTCAGAATTAAAGGATGTTCATTTAGGAAGGAGATGAGGAGAAATGTCTTTAATCAGAGGGTGGTGAATCTGTGGAATTCTGTGCCATAGAAGGCTGCGGGAGGCAAAGTCAGTGATATATTAAAGGCACTGATAGATAGATTCTTGATTAGTACGAGTGTCAGGGGTTACGGGTAGAAGGCAGGAGAATGGGTTTATGGGGGAGAGACAGATCAGCCATGATTGAATGGCGGAGTAGACTTGATGGGCCGAATGGCCTAATTCTACTCCTATCACTTATGATCTTAAGATCACTGAAATATCTACAAAGTGTTGCAGGAATTAAGCCTCCTTCGGCTAGGTAGTCAAGAATGAGGTGTCACCATCTCAAAATGAGGGGTTCTTTATTCATGATAGATGAGAAGTGACGTCTTCATCCAGGAAGCCATGAATCCTTTGAGTTGTCTGCCCGTGGTAATCAGAGGTCAAAAGACTTTTGGATGTTGAGGGAATCAAATGATATAACATTAATAAAGTTCATAAGTTTATGTTATGAGAGCAAATTAGGCCATTCGGCCCATCAAGCCTATTCTGCCATTCGATCATGGCTGATCCATCATTTCCCCACAACCTCATTCTCCTGCCTTCCCTCCTTAACCCCTGACACCCGTACTAATCAAGGACTTGCCAACCTGCACTTTAAAAATGCCCGAAGATAGACACAAAAAGCAGGAGTAACTCAGCGGGACAGGCAGCATCTCTGGAGATGATGTTTCGGGTCGAGACCCTTCTTCAGACTGAGAGCCAGGGGAGAGGGAGACATAGAGATAAGGAAGTGGAAGGTGTGAAAAAGAGGCATCAAAAGAGATGAGGGTCAAGGAACATGTAGAATAGATCATGGTTAGCTGGGGGAAGGTGACAACGAAGCAAACGCATATACAATGTAACGGGACAGTCAGCCTGGTAGGAGAACTGGGAAGGGAGAGAGAGGGAAAGCAAGGGTTACTTGAAGTTAGAGAAGCCAACATTCAAAGCCACTGGGAGAGGGGGTGGGGGGAGGGGGGGGGGGGGATATAAGGAGGTCTGTAATTAACGTGGCCATCAACTTGTGACAATCGGAAGCCAGCCCCAATGTGCATTATCACCGATCACCCTCTCGCCAGTGAATGAATGGGAACGTTGGCTAAATATTTGTGAGGTCGCACTGTCCAAGTGCTGCTGTCGTGATAGCGTCAGCTAATGTGTTTGCTCTGCAGACCGACGAGAGGTGTGACGCGGGTGGCTTTGACTCTCAACGTGTGGCCAGCGCCAAGCAAGGGAAGTGGAAACAAAACAAACACAAACCTCATCTCGTCAAATGTCAAGGTGTAGATTTGCACTGGATTGATATGTCACCCCCCCTTCTCCCCCCCATCCCCCCCTCCCCCTGCCAAGGGTTTAAATATGAGGACTCCTGGAAGTGAAAGGGAGACAGAGTCACTGACAACCAACCCTTGGACCAGAGGAGAAACAGAGAGAGAGAGGATTTCAGATACAATGAGGCCGGCTGCCTTGTTCGCGAGTCTCCTAGTCGTTGCCGGAGCAGTGGTTTTTTGCGAGTCCTTTCCCGCAGCGCTGGACGCGGCTGAGTCCCACCAGGGTAAGTTGCCTTCAGAGTTATTTACAAGAGACTCGGCGGTGTGCAATGAAGCGATGAGCGAGTGAACTCCACAGGTGACATTGGAGGAAGTTTGCAATAACTTCAATGGTCGCTGAGGAGTTCAGAGATAATTATCGATGGTGGATGAGTGGACGCCGTGGGTCACAGCTATATCTCAATCTGTTTCTCTTGGGCAAAGGCATGGATATTTGATTTCTCCAACCACAAGTAACCCTCGCTCTCCCTCTCTCTCTCCATCCCCCTATCCTAGTTCCCCGACTAGTTTCACTGTCCTGATTAATTTTACTGTTTGTGTGCCTCCTTCTCACTTTCCCCTCAGCTGACAGTAACCCCATTCTGCATTTGCCCTCAGCCCCGTCCCCTTTGATCTTTCGTGTTCACGCCTTACTCGGCACCACCCGATACAACGTTTTGTATCCCTGAGGGAAATTGGTCTGCCAACAGTTGCAAACAGTTACCAGGCACTAAAAGTGGCATGCGTTCTATAATAATAATAATAATAATAATGAAATTAAAGTGACCAGATAACGTTTCTGGATGTACTCCTCCTTGCCACTTTCCACCCAGCTAACCATTCTACATTTCCTTGAGCAGCGTCTGCTTTGATCTGTCATGTTCACACCTTGCCCTTCCATATCTCTAGACTCCCTCTCCCCCCTGACTCTCAGTCTGAAGAAGGGTCTCGACCCGAAACGTCACCCATTCCTTCTCTCCCAGGGATGCTGCCTGTCCCGGCTGAGTTACTCCAGCATTTTGTGTCTGACGCCCCATCTCCGCGTTCTTGTCTTTTCAAAGAGAATGTGAAGCCGACGTCAAGGGATGGACCCAGCTCGGAAGGACGAGAGAACATCGTGAGTTTCTTGAGCGCTCTTGGTCAGGCACGGAAGCATACGAACGGCAGGTTTCGAACTCATGCGGCAAGAAGCAGAGGTATGTGTGTGTATGTGTGTGTGTGTATGTGTGCGCGTTTGTGTGTGTGTGTGAAGAGACTTTGTGACCTAATGACTTATGACCTAAACATAGTACTCTAAACTATATAATAAACGAAAAAAGTTCAGTTCATGTAAATGCTGGGTTACATCTTCAGTGTCAACCAATATCTGCAGTTCCTTCCTATATACTAATAATAATAATAATACATTTTATTTATGGGCGCCTTTCAAGAGTCTCAAGGACACCTTACAAAAATTTAGCAAGTAGAGGAAAAACATGTAAGCGGAATGAAATAAATAGTAGAGACATGAAAAGTACGCAAATATACTGTTATATCCTGACTACAGGAGCTATCGATACAACTTCAATAGAACTTATGTACTCCGTATCAACAGCTCCTGGAGTCATAAGTTCATAAGTGTTATGAGCAGAATATGATCATTCGGCCCATCAAGTCTACTCCGCCATTCAATCATGGCTGATCTATCTTTGCCTCCAAACCCCATTCTCCTGCCTTCTTCCCATCCCTGACACCCATACTAATCAAGTATCTATCTCTCTCTGTCTTAAAAACATGCATTTGCAGCCTCCACAGCCTTCTGTGGCAATGAATTCCACAGATTCACTACTCTCTGACTAAAGAAATCCCTCCTCATCTCCTTCCTAAAGGAACGTCCTTTAATTCTGAGGCCACGACATCCTCCCACGTTATTTCGATGTTCTCCCGGTGACCATGTGGGTTTTCTCCGGGTGCTCCAGTTTCCCTCCACATCCCAAACACATGCAGGTTTCTAGGTTAATTGTCTTCTGTAACTTGTCCCTGGCATGTAGGATAGAATTAGTGTACGGATGATCGCTGGTCGGTGCGGACTCGATGGGCCGAAGGGCATGTTCCCATGCTGTATCTCTAAGCTAAATTTAACTAAATTAAACTAAACAGTGGCAGCTAACATGACTTTATCAAGACCAGACCCTGTCTGATCAATATGAATGAATTCTTTGTAGAGGTAGCACCGAGTATCAAAAAGGGAAGGGCAGTAGATGTGATTTACATGGACTTCAGTAAAGCTTTTGACCAAGTTCCCACATGGGAGACTATATGGTTGGAAAGGCTCGGATGTATGGGAAGAAGGGTCTCGACCCGAAACGTCACCCATTCCTTCTATCCAGAGATCCTGCCAGCCCCGCTGAGTTACTCCAGCATTTTGTGTCTACCTTAGGATGCATAGGAACCATGACAAGTTTAGTTTAGTTTAGAGATACAGTGCGGAAACAGACCCTTTGGCCCACCGAGTCCGTACCAACACACTAGCACTATCCTACACACTAGAAGCAATTTACAATTTTTACCGAAGCCAAGTAACCTACAAACCTGTACGTCTTTCGAGTGTGGGAGGAAACCGGAGCACCTGGAGACAACCCACGCAGGTCACTGGGAAGAAGGTACAAACTCCGCGCAGTCAGCACCGGTAGTCAGGTTCGAACCCGGGTCTCGGGCGATGTGAGGCAGCAGCTCTACCGCTGAATCATCGGTAAACTGGATCCAAAATTGACTTGAGAGCAAGAGACAGAATTTAGATTTACTAGAATGTTGCCTGGGTTTCAGCAACTAAGTTACAGAGAAAGGTTGAACAAGTTAGGGCTTTATTCTTTGGAGCGCAGAAGGTTAAGGGGGGACTTGATAGAGGTTTTTAAAATGATGAGAGGGATAGACAGAGTTGACGTGGATAAGCTTTTCCCACTGAGAGTAGGGAAGATTCAAACAAGGGGACATGACTTGAGAATTAAGGGACAGAAGTTTAGGGGTAACATGAGGGGGAACTTCTTTACTCAGAGAGTGGTGGCTGTGTGGAATGAGCTTCCAGTGAAGGTGGTGGAGGCAGGTTCGTTTTTATCATTTAAAAATAAATTGGATAGTTATATGGATGGGAAAGGAATGGAGGGTTATGGTCTGAGCGCAGGTATATGGGACTAGGGGAGATTATGTGTTCGGCACGGACTAGAGGGGTCGAGATGGCCTGTTTCCGTGCTGTAATTGTTATATGGTTATATTATATGGTTATCAATAAGGTACACAGTTAGTATTGTGATTGTGTGTCTGTGGCCAGGGGTGTTCCACAGGGATCAGTGCTGCCACTCTTACTATTCGTGGTACACAGGAATAACTTGGCTGTGGCTGTGGGAGGTTAAATCAGTAGGTTCACAGATCACACAAAGTTTGGCAGAGTTGTCGAAATGTGGAAAAGGTAGCCTTTAGCTACAGGAAACAAAATCCATTTGTGGGAGAAACGGGCTGAAAATGGCAGATGGAGTTTAATCCAGACAAATTAGAGTTGATATATTGTGGCATCATTGTGGGGCGGCACAGTGGCGCAGCGGTAGAGTTGCTGTCTTACAATGCTTACAGCGTCAGAGACCCGGGTTCGATCCCGACTACGGGTGCTTGTCTGTTTGGAGTTTGTACGTTCTCCCCGTGACCTGCGTGGCTTTTCTCCGAGATCTTCGGTTTCCTCCCACACTCCAAAGACGTACAGGTCAGTAGGTTAATTGGCTTGGTATAAATGTAAATTGTCCCTAGTGTGTGTAGGATAGTGTTAATGTGCGGGGGATTTACTGGTCGGCTCGGACTCAGTGGGCCAAAGAGCCTGGTTCCTCACTGTATCTCTAAACTAAACTAAATCATCGTCTCACTAATAAGTCTAGGAAGTCCACTATGAATGGTAGGGTCCCCATGAACGTTGGGATTAGAGGAAACTTGGGGTACAAGGGTATAAGTACTTGAAGGCAGCAACTCAGGTAGATAATATGGTTATGAAGGCATGTGGGATACTGACATCCATTGAAAAGTGCATTATGTGAAGAAGTAGCGAGCTTTTATTTAGTTTTTTAGTTTTAAAGCTACAGAGTGGTCCTTCGGCCCATCGAGTCCGCACCGACCAGGCTACAGGATTTTCTTGAAGGAATGAATGAATACGTATGCCCCTGTCCCACAAAAAACCTGAACGGAAACCTCTGGAGACTTTGCGCCCCACCCAAGGTTTCCGTGCGGTTCCCGGAGGTATTTGTCAGTCTCCCTAGCTGCTTCCACTACCTGCAACCTCCGGCAACCACCTGCAACCTCCGGGAACCGCACGGAAACATTGGGTGGGGCGCAAAGTCTCCAGAGGTTTCCGTTCAGGTTTCCTAAGTGGGACAGGGACATAAATTGTCACATTTGACAAGTCACAGTGAAATTCTTTCCTTGTGTACCCTAGGTATGCAAATGGCCACCACATAGAGGGCGCTGACAAAGTTACAAATTATCCCCACGCCAGCTCCCCCATTGTTCTCCCACCACCTCCCCCTCCCCCTCCTTCACAGCGGTCCCCCCCCACGCCGGCTCCCCCTTTGTTCTCCAACCCCCTCCCCCCCCCTCACAGAGTTCCCCTCCACGCCAGGTCCTCCTTTGTTCATTCCCCCGATATCTTCATATCAGAGGTAGATATAAAGAATGGTTATAGATTTAGAGTAAGGGAAGGGAGTATATAGCGAGGATCTGAGTGGGGGAGCTTTTTCACCAGAAAGTGCTAAGTACCTGATGCTCACTGCCTGAGGGAGTGGTTGAAGAGGGATCGCTGGCTGCAGTTAAGAAGTGTGCAGTGAAGAACTGCAGATGCTGGTTTAAACCGAAGAGAGACGCAAAAATCTGGAGTAACTCAGCGGGTCAGGCAGCATCTCTGGAGAAAAGGAATAGGTGACGTTTTGGGTCAAGACCCTTCTTCGGACTGTCAGGAGGAGCACTTGTATCATTTAGGCACTGAGGCTACGGAGCCAACGTTGGCAATGGGAATAACAATGAATGACTTCCACAAGTTGTTGTGGATGAGTTGGATTGAATGACCTGTTCCCATAAAAGGACGCACCTTGTCCATTGGAACACTGGGAACGGCTCTATAGTAATCATGTATCGTGTTTCCGCTGACTGGATAGCACGCGACAAATGCTTTTCACTGTACCTCGGTACGCGTGGCAATAAACTAAACTCAACTCAAAAGTGCTGGAGTAACTCAGCAGGTGAGGCAGCTTCTCTGGAGGAGAACATGGATGGGTGACATTTTGGGTCGGGATCCTTCCTCAGACTGGGGGCGATGAGGGGGAGTCGGGGAGAAGAAATCCGTAAAAGGGGAGAGACAAGACAAAGTGTAGCAACTCCTGGTTTCTGCACTTTGTGACCTGTTTCTATGCTGTGCGAGTCTATGATTTTATGTTTCAATAGGTGTCTTAGACAACCTTGAAGAACACAGACGTGAAGCAATGTAAACATTCTCAAAGTATCAAATTCAGGAGGGGTGGAGGTAAAAACAGAAAGCAGGGAGCAAGCAAGAAAATGAAAATGGTCCCTACTTAAGGGGCTTGGAGATTTAGGAATAAGTAAATATCCAAGAACATTTGGCTTAAGTGCTTGAATTATTCCATCGCTATGATACGGGACCATGTAGGTAGGAATTTGTAAAGGGTCACGGAAGAAATGAAAGGGAACATGTAGCTGAGTGGATCATTTCATTTAGTTTAACATAGAAACAGAAAATAGGTGCAGGAGTAGACCATTCGGCCCTTCGAGCCTGCACCGCCATTCAATCTGATCATCCAAAATCATTACCCCGTTCCTGCTCTTTCCCCATAACCTTTGATTCATTTAGCCTTAAGAGCTAAATCTAACTCTCTATTGAAAACATCAAGAACCAGTTAGAAACATCCAAACAGTTTAGTTTGGAGATACAGCGCAGAAACAGGTCCTTCGGCCCACCGGGTCCACGCCGACCCTCACTCCCCACACTCACGAGGGTCAATTTTACATTTATACATTTACACCAAGCCAATTAACCTACAAATCTGTACGTCTTTGGAGTGTGGGAGGAAACCGAAGATCTCGGAGAAAACCCACGCAGGTCACGGGGAGAATGAATGTGCAAACTCCATACAGACAGCACCCGTAGTCAGGATTGAACCTGGGTCTCTGGCGCTGAAAGGCAGGAGCTTTACTGCTGCGTCATCCTGCTACCCACAATGGTTTCATTCCCATTAAATCCTCTCTGCACTCTTACCAATTAACAACATCCTTCCTTTATCAGGGTGGCCAAAACTGAACACAATACATAATGTAACCATAATGTAACATCTGGATACTTTCAAGAGAGAGCTAGATGGGGCTCTTGAAGATAGCAGAGTCAGGGGATATGGGGAGAAGGCAGGAACGGGGTACTGGTTGGGGATGATCAGCCATGACCACATTGAATGGCGGTGCTGGCTCGAAGGGCCGAATGGCCTACTCCTGCACCTATTGTCTATTGTCTATCCCAACTTCTACATTCACTAGATCGACACAAAAAGCTGGAGTAACTCGGCGGGTCAGACAGCATCTCTGGATGAAAGGAATAGGTGACGTTTCGGGTCGCGACCCTTCTTCAGACTGAGAGTCAGGGAGAGGGAAACAAGATATGTAAATAGTGATACAGAGAGATATAGATCTAATAAATGTAAGATATGCAAAAAGTAACAACAATAAAGGAAAGAGGCCATTGTTAGTAGTGAGCTAGGTGAAAATGAGTTACAGACAATGAGACTCAACATGATGGCTCTGAAGCTAGTACAAGTCACCTGACTGATGAAGGACAATATACCAAAAGCCTTCTTGACCACCCTGAATACCCATGATATTTTAATATCGACAGTGGTAGAAATACCATTGTATGGAATGAATTTGAAGTTATTCCCTTCCCCGGAAACACCCATAGAATGAAACAGTTTTACAGATCATTTTATTTTCCTCAGAAGTGGGGAAACCCTCAGGCTATCTTTGATGGGACTGTACTAGCTTTATCTTGCACTAAATGTCTAGCACTAAATTAATAGCACTAAATGTCATTCGCGTTACTCCCATTACCATATATCTATACACTGTGGATGACTTGATTGTAATCATGTATTGTCTTTCCGCTGACTGGTTAGCACGCAACAAAAGCTTTTCACTGTACCTCGGTACATGTGACAGTAAATTAAACTCAACTTAACTAAACTAAACTAAAAAAAAGAAATGATAAATAATCCAGGAAGATTATTCAATCCATTCAAGCTCGAAAGGGTACAGAGAAGATTTACGAGGATGTTGCCAGGACTAGAGGGTCTGAGCTATAGGGAGAGGTTGAGTAGGCTGGATCTCTATTCCTTGGAGCTCAGGAGGATGAGGGGTGATCTTATAGAGGTGTATAAAATCATGAGAGGAATAGATCGGGTAGACGCACAGAGTCTCTTGCCCAGAGTAGGTGAATCGAGTACCAGAGGACGTAGGTTCAAGGTGAAGGGGAAAAGATTTACTGCAAATCTGAGGGGTAACTTTTTCACACTGAGGGTGGTGGGTGTATGGAACGAGCTGCCAGAAGAGGTAGATGAGGCAGGGACTATCCAAACGTTTAAGAAACAGATAGACAGGCACATGGATTGGGCAGGTTAGGAGGGATATGGACCAAACGCAAGCAGGTGGGGCTAGAGTAGCTGGGACATGTTGGCCGGTGCGGGCAAGTTGGGCTGATGGGCCTGTTTCCACACTGTATCACTCTATGACTCTAAGGGAAAAGTGCAAGATGATTATTGAGATTGCAGGCCCAGTGCGAATGTGGTTGAAAGGAGATTCAACAATAGGCAGACATGACGCCACTCTTGGTAATGAAGGTGTTTACAGGTGTTTAAAAGACATGTTGTTGCCACATTATTGCTCAGTGATTTTCTCTTTCTGATTACTTGCAGCTAATGGAAAGAGAACCGACATGAAAGGTGTCACGGTAAGATATTGAGCGTCAATTTTGGGTTAATCAGCAAACCTGTGATCTCCGCTCTCTCAAGCGGAAGTTTATCGGATTTTTACACGTCTCATGTGGTTTCTGAACAAATTCAGACAACATTCAAATTTGGGATAAACACAGCCACGAGCAACGCCACATGCAAGCTAGAAACATGCACAGTGGCGCAGTGGTAGAGTTGCTGCCTGAGACACGGGTTCGATCCCGACTACAGGTGCTTGGCTGTACGGAGTTTGTACGTTCTCCATGAGACCCTGTGGGTTCTCTCCCAGATCTTCGGTTTCCTCCCACACTCCAAAGATGTACAGGTTTGTAGGTTAATTGGCTTAGTATAAATGTAAAATTATCCCCAGTGTTTATGTGCGGGGATCGCTGGTCAGTGCAGACTCGGTGGGCCGAAGGGCTTGTTTCCACGCTGTATCTCTAAACCAACTGAACTAATGCTGGTTTGCAAAGTGCTGGAGGATAGGTAATGTTATATTTTGAGACCTATCCATGCTCTCCAGAGATGTTACCTGACCCGTCGAGTTAAGGGCCTGTCCCACTTACGCGACCTTGGCTCGCAAATTACGCGACCTCATGGTCGCTTGAGGCGTACGGGCACCGTATGGCCGCGCGGGGCCGGTCCCACTTAGAAGTGCGGAGTTGTGCGGGGCTGGTCCCGACATCGCGCGGGGCTCCGAAATTCTGACAGTGGCTGAAATCTTCACGCGCCAACGGCCTGTCGGCACGCAGGCGCATTGCGGTCGTACGCAGCGTCTTGACGGCGTACGCCTAGCGCGTGGCATTGCGCGATGACGTCACCGCCCGGCATGGCGTTCCGTGATGCCCGACTCCGTGCGACGCCCAAATTCAGTCGGCCCGCCTCCTGCCCAGTTGATTGGTAAGCAAGATGCAAATGACGTCACGCGCGAACTTAGCGTGTACTTAGCGCGAACTTCGCTTCCGTTTGGTCGCGCCAAACGCACGCAATTGCATGCAATTGGGAAGGCCCTTTATTCCAGCACTTTATGTCCTTTTCACATATCAGCTGCTGTATAAAATATTCATACAAAGAGAACAAAAAACAACACACAAAAACAATACTGTACTTCTGGGTTTTCTAGTGTGCTGTGATACTATTTCCATATCATACAGATGCATTGATACTTAAATAGATACATTATTGATATAGAGTATAGGAGTAAAGAGATCCTTCTACAGTTGTAAGGGGCCCTGGTGAGACCACATCGGGAGTATTGTGTGCAGTTTTGGTCTCCTAATTTGATGAAGGATATCCTTGCTATTGAGGCAGTGCAGCGTAGGTTCACGAGGTTTATCTCCGGGATGGCGGAACTGTCATATGAGGAAAGATTGGAAAGACTGGGCTTGTATTCACTGGAATTTAGAATGATGAGAGGGGATCTTATAGAAACGTATATAAAATTATAAAAGGACTGGACAAGCTAGATGCAGGAAAAATGTTCCCAATGTTGGGGGAAGTCCAGAACCAGGGGCCACAGTCTTAGAATTAAGGGGGAGGCCATTTAAAACTGAGATGAGAAAAAAACGTTTACACCCAGAGAGTTGTGAAGGCAGTAGAGGCCAATTTACTAGGGGCTAGCGGAATCAAGTGATATGCGGAGAAGGCAGGCACAGGTTACTGATTGTGGATGATCAGCCATGATCACAATGAATGGCGGTGCTGGCTCAAAGGGCCAATTGGACTCCTCCTGCACCTATTTTCTATGCTTCTATGTTTCGATGTTAAAATGCACCAGAACACAATATTAAGTTTTGACGGTAGTGGTGCCTCCAATATTGTTGAGACAAGCAGAATTATATTCCTTAACCTTAATAATCGGGTTGAGAATGGTGTAGTGCCATTGCACTTTGTGCAACTAATGAGAAGTACCTCTTACCGTTGTCGGCCTGGTCTATTACCAGAGTAAGACACAAAGTGCTGGAGTAACGCAGAAGGGTCCGGCATCAAACTTGGAGAACATGGATGGGTGACGTTTCAGGTCAGGTTCAGTCTGAAGAAGGGTCCCAATCCCCGAAACGTCACCTTATCCATTTTCTCCAGAGACGCTGCCCGAACCGTTGATTTACTCCAGCATTTTTGTGCCTATCTCTGGCAAATGATAGGTGGACTGATTGCAAAAGAGGACATGCATCAGAAGCGGCCATGGGTCAGTGTGAAGAAGGGTACCGACCCAAAACGTCACCTATCCCTTTTCAACAGAGATGCTCCACACCCATTGAGTTACTCCAGCATCTTTGGTATAACCCAGCCTCTGGAGGTCCTTCTTATCATGTTATAATTTCCTGGACTTTGTCCCGCCCCCACCTCCCTTCCAAGTTTCTCGCCCCTATTACAATCAATGTGAAGAAGGGCCTTGTTTCGAAAGATCACCTATAAATGACCGCAGGTTCATGAACCCTCCCCACAACCGATACACTTGTGCTGCATCTGAAATGCTTATCTAATATGTATCTAAGTGCTTATGTATAGTGAGCACAGGGATTTAGAAGGATGAGAAGGAATTTTATAGAAACATATAAAATCATTAAGGGATTAGACAGGCTAGAAGCAGGAAAAACGGTCCCGATGTTGGGAATGTCCAGAACCAGGGGTCACAGTGTAAGAATAAGGGGAAGGGTATTTAGGACTGAGATGAGGAAAACCATTTTCAACCAGAGAGTTGTGAATTCACTGGATGGATTCAAGAGAGAGTTGGATATAGCTCGTAGGGTTTACAGAATCAGGGGATATGAATTAATGAATGAATTAATCAATTAATTAATTAATTACTTTATTAATTGATTAATGAATGAAGAAATGAATGAATGAATAGGTTTATTGGCCAAGTATTCACATACAAGGAATTTGCCTTGGTGCTCCGCCCGACAACATGACATACAGTGACAGTTAGGAATGACACATAAAACATTAAACATTAATAATAAAACATTATTGATCATGGGGAGAAAACAGGATATGGGGATAAAACAGGAATGGGGTACTGATTGGGGATGATCAGCCATGATCATATTGAATGGCAGTGCTGGCTTGAAGGGCCGAATGGCCTACTGCTGCACCTATTGTCTGTGTTTCTATGTTTCTATGTGAATTTCACTGTACCTGTGACAAATGAAGTACCATGCCATACCATCTTGGAATTAAGGAACAAAAACTAAGCCTTCTGACATTTCTTTGGCTTGCTTCCTAGGAAGTGATCGAAGAATTAACTGACGGCTCTTTGCCTGCTGACAAGGAGAAAGAAGTGAAAGAAGAAGTACTTGCTCCAAGTCCTTTGAAAGAGAAAGACACCAAGAAAGCAAAGAAACCGCCTGGGAAGAAATCAAACAGGAGAGGTGTGTGAAACAAAATGGGGGCAAATTGGATTAGTGGAGATGGGTATTGGAAAGATGGGCCGAAGGGTCTTTTATTATACTGTACAGCTCTATATCTGTATGAACTCAACATTGCCTCACCTGCATTGCCACTGTCGCAGAGAACTCCAATGTACATTTAACCCCCGCCTTCATCTCTCACAGTCATTCAGTAATGTCATGATGCTGAATCGTCATGTTCATTAGTGATAGGAGCAGAATTAGGCCATTCGGCCCATCAAGTCTACTCCGCCATTTAATCATGGCTGATCTATCTCTCTCTCCTAACCCCATTCTCTTGCCTTCTCCCCATAACCCCTGACACCCGTACTAATCAAGAATCTATCTCTCTCTGCTTTAAATATATCCATTGTCAAAAACATCCATTGACTTAGAACATGGAATTCCACGGATTTGCAAAATCCGACTAAAGAAATTTCTCCTCATCTCCTTCCCGAAAGAACATCCTCTAATTCTGAGACTGTGACCTCTAGTCCCAGACTCCCTCACTAGTGGAAACATCCTCTCCACATCCACTCTATCCAAGCCTTTCACTAGTCTGTACGTTTCAATGAGGTCCCCCCTCATTCTTCTAAACTCCAGCGAGTACAGGCCCAGTGCCGACAAACGCTCATCATATCATAAAACCTCTAGATCCTTTTCAGGGTATCCCGATCTTTGTTGATATTTATAGTCGTAGAATTATATAGCGTGGAAACAGACCCTTCGGCTCAACTTTCTCACACCGACCAACATGTCCCATTTACACGAGTCCCACCAGCCTGCATTTGGCCCGTATCCCTCTAAACCTATCCTATCTATATATATCTCTCCAAATATTTTTTAAATGTTGTGATAGTACTTGCCTCAACTACTTCCTCCAGCAGCTCGTTCCATACACCTACCACCCTTTGTGTAATCAAAACTTGTCCCTCGGATTCCTATTAAGTCTTTCCCCCCTCACCTTAAACCTATGTCCTGTTGGCTCAGAAGCCAAAAAACCTTCAAAACCTGCTCGTCTTTGGCATTGGGAAGAGACCAGAGCACCCGGAGAAAAACCACGAGGTCACAGAGAGAACGTACAAACTCCGTACAGACTGCACCGGTAATCAGGATCGAACCTGTGTCTCTGGCGTTGTAAGGCAGCAACTATCCCTCTGCGCCACTGGGCTGCCCAAAATACAAATTTTATTTTTTTATAAAACACAGAATGCTATTCTGAATAATTTGTGCCTGCCTAAAAAATACTAGTACTAAGTTATATATATTAAAAAAAAACCTAAACACAGAACACTAACCCTAAACACGGTGGCGCAGCGGTGGAGTTGCTGCCTTACAGCGCTTGCAGCGCCGGAGACCCGGGTTCAATCCTGACTACGGGTGCTGTCTGTGTGGAGTTTGTACGTTCTCCCCGTGATTTTTCTCCAATATCTTCGGTTTTCTCCCACACTCAAAAAACGTACAAGTTTGTAGGTTAATTGGACTGGCATACGTGTAAATTGTCGGCAGGTAGCCACAAAATGCTGGAGTAGCTCAGCGGGTGAGGCAGCATCTTTGGAGAGAAGGAATGGGTGACGTTTCGGGTCGAGGCCCTTAAGGGTCTCGACCCAAAACGTCACCCATGATCAGTCTGAAGAAGGGTCTCAACCCAAAACGTCGCCCATCCATTCTCTCCAGAGATGCTGCCTCACCCGCTGAGTTACTCCAGCATTTTGTGACTGCATTCGATTTAAACCAGCATCTGCAGTTCTTTCTTACATAAATTTTCCGCAGTGTGTGTAGGGTAGTGTTAATGTGCGGGGATCGCGGGTTAGTATGGACTTGGTGGGCCAAAGGGCCTGCTTCCATGCTGTATCTCTATACTAAACTAATAGCTTTCTCCTTATTTTGCAGCCTGCTTTTGGAAGTATTGTAACTGAAGACCGGACATGAGCGACATTTGAGACGGACCTAGTCGGCGACCCACTGTACATATTTAAAACCTTTGACCGAAAGTTTCACCATTTTAAACTTTCAACACTATCCGTCACTCGACAGGATAAAAATCTAATCCGCTTTCTTTCTTTTTTTTTGCCTCGCGTAAAAATGTTATCTTGAAGAATATAGTTAAATGTGTATTTAAACTGTCTTATTGAAATAAAAGTTTACTTTTTATTAATCAATTTGCTTTTTCCAACACTAGTCACACCGCACATTAATTTATATTAACGTTAGAATTCCACCTTGGTTTCTTTGGTATCAAATCCTCACATTTACTTTTCAACCTGAAAGGATTCTTTTGTGAACGGTTCTGACAACACTCGGGTTTACTTTGGCACTGAGATTTCCGATATTACATCAAAACCGAGCTGGACAATGATCATGAAGGCAACTCTCCCAAACGCCAAGTTACAGGTTTCCAAGAAACATAAATAAAGCCCTGTATAAAACAAAGTGTCCCGTGAAGTCCAGTGGATATATCACCACTTTATCCATTAATTGGCATGGAGACCAACTACTGATAGGTAAAGTGTAGCTACAACTCATCCTTTTCCCTTGATAGTATTATTTTGATTGGTATCATTTATGTTCTCACCGTTTTTCACTTTAAGGCGGCACGGTGGCGCAGCGGTAGAATTGCTGCCTAACCACTTAGGAAACCTGAACGGAAACCTCTGGAAACTTTGTGCCCCACCCAAGGTTTCCGTGCGGTTCCCGGAGGTTTTTGTCAGTCTCCCTACCTGCTTCCACTACCTGCAACCTCCGCCAACCACCTGCAACCTCCGGGAACCGCACGGAAACCTTGGGTGGGGCGCAAAGTCTCCAGAGGTTTCCGTTCAGGTTTCCTAAGTGGGACAGGGGCAGCGCCAGAGACCCAGTTTCAATCCTGGCTACGGGTGCTTGTCTGTACGGAGTTTGCACGTTCTCACTGTGAACCCGCGTGGGTTTTCTCCGGCTGCTCCGGTTTGCTCCCACATCCCAAAGACATGCGGGCGGTTATAGGTTAATTGGCCTCTGTAAATTCCTCCGATCTATTCCTCTCATGATCTGTATCTCTATTATAGAGTGATACAGTGTGGAAACAGGCCCTTCAGCCCAACTTGTCCACACCAGCCAGCATGTCCCAGCTACACTAGTCCCACCTGCCTGCATTTGGTCCATATCCCTCCAAACCGGTCCTATCCATGCACCTTGTACCAATAATCCATGTCGCATTATTTTATACCATCTTATACCTTTAGTCAAGTACCTTCAAATTCCTGGGCGTGCATATTTCCAAAGATCTTGCCTGGTCCCAGCACACTGATTCAATTCTAAAGAAAGCACATCAGCGCCTCTACTTCCTGAGACCATTTGGAGAGTCGGTATGTCAAAGAGGACTCTCGCGAACTTCTACAGGTGCACAGTAGAGAGCATGCTGACTGGTTGCATCGTGGCTTGGTTCGGCAACTTGAGCATCCAGGAGCGGAAAAGAATGCAGAAAGTTGTAGGATCTATTGCAGTCGCTGCCTCAAAGAGGCTGCCAACATCATCAAGGACCCACACCATCCTGGCCACACACTCATCTCTCCGCTGCCAGCAGGTAGAAGGTACAGGAGCTTGAAATCTGGTACATCCAGGTTCAGGAACAGCTTCTTCCCCACAGCCATCAGGCTATTAAACTCACCATCAAACAATCTCTGAACTATAACAGGCTATTGCACTTTATCTGTTTATTTATGTGTATATATATGGTCTATGCTATACAGACACACTGATCTGTTCTGTATTTATGCTTACAATACTCTGTTGTGCTGCAGCAAGCAAGAATTTAATTGTCCTATCTGGGACACATGACAATAAATTCTCTTGTAGAATATAACTAGTGTACGGGTGATTGTTGGTCAGTGCGGACTCGATGGGCCAAAGGGCCTGTTTCCACGCCGTATATCTAAACAAAACTAAATTTGCACAGCAACATACTAATTGATGGGACAGGCAGATAAGAAACTGGTTCCCCGGATACTTCTCAGGATGGCGCTTGAGATCACTAGGTCTCATATTCATCCTCCTTCTCGGCAACTGCACTCTGCCTGTGTTTGGAGTTGCTCCATTAAGCTCCATGATGCCTCCCAGCAACACAATGAGGTAAAGAGAAAGCAAGAAAGTCGCCTGAAACAAAAAGCAAACTGCACCATTAACTCTGTGTTGCATATGCAGTCGTAGTCATACAGACCCTTCGGCCCAACTTACCCACACTGACCAACATGCCACATCTGTACTAGTCCCACCTGCTTGCATTTAGCCCATATCCCTCTAAACCTATCCCATCCATGTATCTGTCTAAATGTTTCTTTAATGTTGTGATGGCAACTGCCTCAACTACTTCCTCCAGCAGCTCGTTCCGTACACCTAACATCCTCTGTATAAAAGGTTGCTCCTCGGGTTCCTATTAAATCACTCCCCCTTCACCTTAAACCTATGTCCCCTGGTTCTCTATACCCATATGCCCCTGTCCCACTTAGGAAACCTGAACGGAAACCTCTGGAGACTTTGCGCCCCACCCAAGGTTTCCGTGCGGTTCCCGGAGGTTGCAGGTGGTTGCCGGAGGTTGCAGGTAGTGGAAGCAGGTAGGGAGACTGACAAAAACCTTCGGGAACCGCACGGAAACCTTGGGTGGGGCGCAAAGTCTCCAGAGGTTTCCGTTCAGGTTTCCTAAGTGGGACAGGGGCATATGGCAGCACTGCCTTAGCAGCTGCGGCTCGCCTGCAGTCCGTTTGTTTTTTCTTTTTTTGTTTGTTCTTTTGTCCTGTTTTAGTTAATTTTTGGTTTTATCTTTATTTTATTATGTTGTGTATGGGTGTGGGGGGGGGGAGAAACGTGTTTTTGGTCTCTTCCTTCGGGGGGGGGGATGCGACTTCTCTTGTCGTATCCCCCCGTGTCCGTCTCCGTCTGCGCGGAGGCCTAATGGCGGAACTGGCGGCCTCGGAGCTGGGGCAGCGTTCCAGCGGCAACATCGGAGCTGTGGCGTTCCGGCGGCAGCGGCAGCGGCGACCCGACCTCGGAGGATCGGCCACGGGCCCGGTGGACGACAGCGTCGGGAGCTCACAGGTCGCCTCGGAGCAGAGGGAGAACAAGGAGGGAAGAGACAAGGACTTTAAGATTTTTGCCTTCCATCACAGTGAGGAGGTGCCTGGTGAACTCACTGTGGTGGATGTTAAATTTGTGTTTATTGTGTGTTTTTGTCATTATTATTATATGTATGACTGCAAGGCAACGAAATTTCGTTCAGACCGAAAGGTCTGAATGACAATAAAGGCTACTTTACTTTCCTTTACTTTTCTAACTCTGGGTAAAAGACTGTGCATTTACTCTCTCCCTCTCACAATCTTGTACACCTTTATTGCATTATATTATACTCTATTATACCTCTATGCATCTTGCTCGGTATGGGCAAGTTGGGCCGTTTCCATGCTGTGTGACTCTATCTGCATTCCTGCCAACATCATTTCTCTTCCACTCAATAATGAACTCAACCAGCTCAAATTTGGCTGCTGCACTTGCTTCCAAGATGGTGCCCAACCCAGGCAACTCGGTGACCAGGCGTGCTAGCCACAGAGCGCATCTACAAACACATATTACAATCGCTCCACACTCTTATGCCCCTGTCCCACTTAGGAAACCTGAACGGAAACTTCTGGAGACGTTGCGCCCCACCCAAGGTTTCCGTGTGGTTCCCGGAGGTTCCCGGAGGTTTTTGTCAGTCTCCCTACCTGCTTCCACTACCTGCAACCTCCGGCAACCACCTGCAACCTCCGGGAACTGCACGGAAACCTTGGCTGGGGCGCAAAGTCTCCAGAGGTTTCCGTTCAGGTTTCCTAAGTGGGACAGGGGCATTAAATCTCTAATCCTACAGCAACCTTTCTTACTTTCTATACACTGTCAATGGCTCGATTGTAATCATATATTGTCTTTCCGCTGACTGGATAGCACACAACAAAAGCTTTTCACTGTACCTCAGTACACGTGACAATAAACTAAACTAAACCAAACTGCAATATAATATGTGTAGGAAGGACCTGCAGATGTTGGTTTCAACTGAAGATAGACACAAAAAGCTGGTGTAACTCAGCGGGACAAGCAGCATCTCTGGAGAAAAGGAATAGGTGGCGTTTTGGGTCGAGACCCTTCTTCAGACTGAGAGTCGGGGGGAGAGGGAAGAGAGAGATATGGACAGTGATGGAGCGAGATATAGAACAATGAATGAAAGATATGCAAAAAGGTAACGATGAAAAATGAAACAGGCCACTGTTAGCTGTTTGCTGGGAAAAAACCAATACAGATAATGAGACTCAACAAGACGACTCTTCAGTCTGAAGAAGGATCTCGACCCGAAACGTCTCTCCAAAGATGCTGCCTGTCCCGCTGAGTTACTCCAGCATTTTGTGTCTATCTTCGGGTTTAAACCAGCATCAGCAGTTCCTCCCAACACAAGACTACTTTGAAGCTGGTATGACTTGGGTAGGGGAGGGATGGAGAGGGGGGGAGGGGGGATTCAATATAATATGATTAACTTCATAACAATTAACAATCTTTGCTTTGTGGACGTCTGCTAAAATATAATTCGAGGGCAAAGTGGAAAGTGTGGACAGTCTGCCCATTTGGGTGGCGCCAGCAAGTAGCTGCCTCGCCAACAGTCTGTCTGTCCTTTCTTCTGTTTGTGTTATTTTAAGTTTGTGTTAAAGAGTATGTTTTAGTGTTCCTTGGTTTGTTTTATGGGGAAGGCGGTGGGGGGGGGGGGGGGGGTACTGGGGGAATCTATTTTCCATATCTTACCTCGACGGAGATGCGTTTTTTTTCCCGTATCGTATCTCCGTCCCCACTGCGGCCTCACTTCGTGGAGTAGCGCGGCCCTTCCTGGAGACCGACCTGGTGCTTCAGCCGCGGGCGCGGCGCGGACTTACCATCGTGGAGCTTGCGATCCCTTTGCCGGGGATCGACTGTGGAGAGCTCCAACTGCAGGCCTGTTGACTTTAACATCGTGGAGCTCGCGGGCCCTGGTTAGAGACCGATTCAGGAGCTCCAGGAGTTTCCATCGCGACTCCTGACGAAGGAGTTTCGATCACCCCGACGCGAGGGCTTCACATCGCCGGCTGCGGCAGCTTTGATGACCCCGACTGCTGATGGTTCAACAGCCCCGACCGCGGGAGAATAAAGAGGGAGAAGATTGGACTTGATTACCTTCCATCACAGTGGGGAATGTGGGAAGCCGCTGTGGTGGATGTTTATGTTAACTTTTATTTTACGTGGCTGTGTGTCTTGTTGCTCTTCACTTAGTATGGCTGTATAGTAACACAAATTTCACTGTACATTAATTAGTACATGTGACAATAAACTGACCTTGAAAGCTTGAAACCTTCAACTGAAGGATTCTGATTTAGACAATAGCCAATAGGTGCAGGAGTAGGCCATTCGGCCCTTCGAGCCAGCACCGCCATTCACTGTGATCATGGCTGATCATCCACAATCAGTACACCGTTCCTGCCTTCTCCCCATATCCCTTGACTCAGCTATCTTTAAGAGCTCTATCTAACTCTCTCTTGAAAGCCTCCAGCGAATTGGCATCCACTGCCTTCTGAGGCAGAGAATTCCACAGATTCACAACTCTCTGTGTGAAAAAAAAATTCCTCATCTTTGTTCTAAATGGCTTACCCCTTATTCTTAAACTGTGGACCCTGGTTCTGGACTCTCCCAACATCGGGAACATGTTTCCTGCCTCTAGCGTGTCCAAACCCTTAATAATCTTGTATGTTTCAATAAGATATCCTCTCATCCTTCTAAACTCCAGAGTGTACAAGCCCAGCCGCTCTATTCTCTCACAGTAAACCGCACTATTCAAACTTACAGTCCAAGCTTTATAAATGAGTTTATTGCATTCTCTTTGCTACATCCAGGTACGCGATCTGAATCTCACGATTCGCGGGGCACGTATTTACAAATTCCTCCCTCTCGTAAGCATTTCTTAGGTATCTCCAAATCCCAGTCATTTCCTTTGGGATCTCAAAATTGCGATATTTCATTGCCACAATCTAAATGAAGGGAAGGAAAAGAAACAAAAACATTGATTGATTTCTTACGCCTGCAAGAAGAACATCAACTAGTTTCCCGTCAAAATATAAATAACACGAGCAAATTGCATTTTGTGCAACTCCGTTTTAAAAGGTTAAACTCCCTGTAGACTACAAAGTTTCAATACGAAACATGTTTGAATGCACTTTTACTTTAGTTTAGAGATACAGTGCAGAAACAGGCCCTTCGGCCCATCGACCAGCGATCCCCGCTCATTAACACTGCCCGACACACAATAGGGGCAATTTTTTTTACATTTAATACCAAGCCAATTAACCTACAAACCTGTCTGTCTTTTGAGTGCGGGAGGAAGCTGGAGCACCTGGAGAAAACACACGCAGTTCATGGGGAGAACGTACAAACTCTGTACAGACAAGCACCCGTGGTCAGCAAGTCTCTGGCGCTGTAATGCCCCTGTCCCACTTAGGAAACCTGAATGGAAACCTCTGGATACTTTGCGCCCCACCCAAGGTTTCCGTGCGGTTCCCGGAGGTTTTTGTCAGTCTCCCTACCTGCTTCCACTACCTGCAACCTCCGGCAACCACCTGCAACCTCCGGGAACCGCACGGAAACCTTGGGTGGGGCGCAAAGTCTCCAGAGGTTTCCGTTCAGGTTTCCTAAGTGGGACAGGGGCATAAGGCAGTAGCTCTACCGCTACGACATCGAGCCGCCAGTTTAAAGTAGTCCCTCCACATATCAGTGACCGTGGAACTAAAGGCCCACACATTTCATCATTTCTGGTGCCTCACAGGTTTGGCTGGTGGAGGAAGCCAAGATACCATGATGGAGAGGCGCGGTGGCGTGGCGGTAGAGTTGTTGAGAAATGATTACTTCCTAATTATTTTGGGCAGCACGGAGGCATAGCGGGTAGAGTTGCTGCCTCACAGCGCCAGAGACCCGGGTTCAATCCTGACTACGGGTGCTGTCCGTTTGGAGTTTGCACGTTTCCCCTGTGACTTGCCTGCGTTTTCTACGGGTGCTCCGGTTTTCACCTCCACTCCAAAGATGTAGAGCTAAGTAGGTTAATTGGCTTCGGTAAGTTGCAAAACGTATTATCGTGATTGTGAAGTTGTAACATTGTCCCTAATGTGTAGGACGGGACGACAGATGGCACAATGGGCTAAGTGTTCGGCTGGCAACCGGAAGGTAGCTGGTTTGAATCCCGCTTGGAGTGCATACTGTCGTTGTGTCCTTGGGCAAGACACTTCACCCACCTTTGCCTGTGTGTGTCCTTGGGCAAGACACTTCACCCACATTTGCCTGTGTGTGTGGATGTAATTATGTGAAGCACTTTGGGGTCAATGCAAGTTGACTAAAAATGTGCTATATAAATAAAGAAATTTAATTTAATTTAGGATAATATTAGTGTACGGGGTGATCGCTGGTCAGCGCAGACTCGATGGGTCATAGGACGTGTTTCTGCCCTGTATCTCTGAAGTCTTAAGTCTAAAGAGAGTACATCAGGGACTGGAGCAGGCATATTGTAACATACATAATCCTCCGAAATTTCTGCCACCTCCAACAGGATCCCACCACCACGAGCCACATTTTCCCATCTCCACCCCTTACCGCCTTCTGCAGAGACCGTTCCCTCAGCAACTCCCTGGTTAACTCATCCCTTTCCACCCAAACCAGCCCCTCCCCGGGTACCTTCCCCTGCAACCGCAGAAGACGCAACACCTGTCCATATGCCTCCTCGCTCGACTCTGTCCAGGGACCCCGACAGTTCCTTCAGGTTAGGCAGCGGTTCACTTGCACCTCCTCCAACCTCATCTACCATATCCGTTGTTCAAAATGTGGACTCTTATACATCGGCGAGACCAAACGCAGACTGGACGATCGTTTCGCGGAACACCAGCCCGCTTGGACCAACCTGATCTCCCGGTTGCCGAACACTTTTATTCTCCTTCCCATTCCCACACAAACCTTTCTGTCCTCAGTCTCCTCCATTGTCAGAGTGAGGCTAAACGCAAATTGGAGGAACAGCATCTCATATTTCGCTTGGGCAGCTTACAGCCCAGTGGTATGAATATTGATTTCTCTCACTTCAGGTAACCCCGGTATTCCCTCTCTCTCTATCCCTCCCCCACCCAAGTCACAGCAGCTTCTCATTTTCACCCAACAAACAGCTAACAATGGCCTGTTTCATTTATCATTGTTACTTTTTTGCATATCTTTCATTCATGTTCTTTATCTTCTCACATCACCGTCTATATCTCTCGTTTTCCCTTATCCCTAACCAGTCTGAGGAAGGGTCTCGATCCGAAACATCACCCATTCCTTCTCTCCAGAGATGCCGGTCCCGCTGAGTTACTAGAGCTTTTTGTGTCTATCTCTGGCTATCTACATAAGTTCATAAGTCATAGGAGAAAGATTAGGCCATTCGGCCCAACAAGTCTACTCTGCCATTCAATCATGGCTGATCTACAGTATCTTTCCCTCTCAACCCCATTCTCCTGCCTTCTCCCTGTAACCCTGACACCTGTACTAATCAAGAATCTATCAATCTCCGACTTAAAAATATCCATTGACTTGACCTCCACAGCCATCTGTGGCAATGAATTCCGCAGATTCACCACTCTCTGATTAAAGAAAATCCTCCTCATCTCCTTCCTAAAGGAACGTACTTTCATTCTGAGGCTGTGACCTCTGGTCCTAGACTCTACCACTAGTGGAAACATCCTCTCCACATCCACTCTATCCAGGCCTTTCACTATTCGGCAAGTTTCAATGAGGTTCACCCCTCATCCTTCTAATCTCCAGCGAGTAGAAGCCCTATGCTGTCGAACGCTCAATTGTAAATGGAGTATTTTCTTCCACCCACCCTACCCATACATACAAGAAACAAGACAAACCTTGAGAATGTGCAGCTTTGGCAGTAGATTGCAGTCTGCCAGAGTCAGGGCATCACCATCAAGGTATTTTCTCATTGAACAAGATTCTTCCTTTGTGCTATTCGTGTCGATCTCTTCAGGTAAAGGCGTGTTCAAATAATCATCCAATTTTTTCAGCGCTTTCAGCAAGGCCTTTTCCAAGCCTGAAGGGAGTACAAGTGACCGTTGTCAGGAAAACATGTAGAATAAATCAAAAAATATATTAAAAAGGGGGTAATGTTGAGTGCTGGAGGAGCTCAGCAGGTCAGGCAGCATCTGGGGAGGGCATAGACAGATGACTTCATACGTAAGTTCCAGGAACGGAATTAAGCCATTCGGCCCATCAAGTCCACTCCGCCATTCAATCATGGCTGATCTATCTTTCCCTCGCAATCCCATTCTCCTGCCTTCTCCCCATAACCCCTGACATCCTCACTAATCAAGAATCTGTCAATCTCTACCTTAAAAATACCCAATGGCTTGGCTAACCACAGCCGCCTGTGGCAAAGAATTCCACAGCTTCACCATCCTCTGACTAAAGAAATTCCTCCTCATCTTTGTTCTAAAGGTACATCCTCTTGTTCTGAGGCCGTGACCTCTGGTCCTAGACTCTCCCACGAGTGGAAACATCCTCTCCACATCCGCTCTATCCGGGCCGTTCACTTTCCTGGACCCTTCTTCAGGACAACAGGGAAAGCTTATTAAACCTTCAACACTTTTCCCATGAGGGAGACCAATTAATTTCACATTTGCCTTTAGTTTTTCGTTTAAGCAGCCGTATTTAATCTGCCTTTCTTTCGTGAATGACTTTGCAATTAGTCTAGTTTGTGCCCGTATATCATAATGATTAATGTTTAATGTTTTATGTGTCATAGAAACATAGAAAATAGGTGTAGGAGTAGGCCATTCGGCCCTTCGAGCCTGCACTGCCATTCGATATGATCATGGCTGATCATCCAACTCAGTATCCTGTACCTGCCTTCTCTCCATACCCCCTGATCCCTTTAGCCACAAGGGCCACATCTAACTCCCTCTTAAATATAGCCAATGAACTGGCCTCAACTACCTTCTGTGGCAGAGAATTCCAGAGATTCACAACTCTCTGTGAAAAATGTTTTCCTCATCTCGGTCCTAAAAGATTTCCCCCTTATCCTTAAACTGTGACCCCTTGTTCTGGACTTCCCCAACATCGGGAACAATCTTCCTGCATCTAGCCTGTCCAACCCCTTAAGAATTTTGTACGTTTCTATAAGATCCCCCCTCAATCTTCTAAATTCTAGCGAGTACAAGCCGAGTCTATCCAGTCTTTCTTCATATGAAAGTCCTGCCATCCCAGGAATCAGTCTGGTGAAACTTCTCTGTACTCCCTCTATGGCAAGAATGTCTTTCCTAACTGTCACTGTATGTCATGTTGTCACTTGTGGGCGGAGCACCAAGGCAAATTCCTTGTATGTGAATACTTGGCCAATAAACGTATTCATTAATTAATTTATGCATTCATTCATATTTCTCCTCCCACATCAACCAAGGCATTCCATACACATAAAGGCTCCAGTACTTCTTGATAAGATGGTGGGACAGTGCCACATTCTGGCTGGGGTGGGGAGCGATTGAAACAGTTGAAGCAGGCCTTCCCTGAAACGCCGCCAGGACTTCGTGGCCTTCATGGTCAGATCATTATCTCTGCACGTACCACACCTGCGAGGTCGGCACGGTGGCACAGCGGTAGAGTTGCTGCCTTACAGCGCCAAGGACACGGATTCGATCCTGACTATGGGAGCTGCCCGCGCGGGATTTGTACGTTCTCCCCGTGACCTGCGTGGGTTTTTCTCCAATATCTTCGGTTTCCTCCCACGCTCCAAAGACGCGCAGGTCATTGTAGGTTAATTTGGCTTGGGTGAAAAAAATTGTAAATAGTCCCTGGTGTGTAGGATGGTGCAATGTACAGGTATCGCTGGTTGGCACAGACTAGGTGGGCCGAAGGGCCTGTTTCTGCGATGTACTGTACAAAACTAAACTAAACTAAACTAAACCATACTGCAAATGCTGGTTTATACTGAAGATAGACACAAAGTGCCGGTGTAACTCAGCTGGTCAGGCAGCATCTGTGGAAAAAATGGGTAGGTGATATTTTAGGTCGCGACCTTTATTGCAGAGATGGAAACAAGAAGACTCGTGACCTTGTGTTCAAGAAGGAACTGCAGATGCTGGAAAATCGAAGGTACACAAAAATGCTGGAGAAACTCAGCGGGTGCAACAGCATCTATGGAGCGAAGGAAATAGGTGACGTTTCGGGCCGAAACCCTTCTTCAGACTGATAGGGGGTGGGGGGGGGGGGGAGAAGGAATGAAAAAGGGGAGGAGGAGGAGCCCGAGGGCGGGGGGTGGGAGGAGACAGCTCGAGGGTTAAGGAAGGGGAGGAGACAGCAAGGGCTAGACTCGTGACCTTGACTGGTCCTGGTCTTTTTTCGCCTCTCGTTCTTCACCCCCCCTCCCCACACCCTCTACTTTCAGTCCCGACCCTGAAACGTCACCCATTCCTTTTCTCCAGAGATGCTGCCTGACCCGCTGAGTTACTCCAGCACTTTGTGTCTACCGTCTGTAGGCGGCACTGTGGCTGCAGATGGCAAGGGGGCTGCCATATAACAGTGACCACTTGGTGGCAGTGTCATGCAAATGAAAGTTTAAAACCCAGTTGAAGGGACAAGGAAACTTTAAATCAATTAATCTTCTCAACCCCAAAGCGTTGTGATCCCTTGTCAATTATTCTGCATGACAGCGACGAAAGCAACACCTCCTCATTGTGAGTCACCATCTACATGCGGAGGCTGGTGCTTCCAGCTAATAAACAAACCGCTGCATGGTGGCGCAGTGGTAGATACATAGATACATAGAAAATAGGTGCAGGAGTAGGCCATTCGGCCCTCCGAGCCTGCACCGCCATTCAATATGATCATGGCTGATCATCCAACTCCGTATCCTGTACCTGCCTTCTCTCCATACCCCCTGATCCCTTTAGCCACAAGGGCCACATCTAACTCCCTCTTAAATATAGCCAATGAACTGGCCTCAACTACCCTCTGTGGCAGAGAGTTCCAGAGATTCACCACTCTCTGTGTGAAAAAGTTTCTTCTCATCTCTGTCCTAAAGGATTTCCCCCTTATCCTTAAGCTGTGACCCCTTGTCCTGGACTTCCCCAACATCGGGAACAATCTTCCTGCTTCTAGCCTGTCCAACCCCATAAGAATCTTGTACGTTTCTATAAGATCCCCTCTCAATCTCCTAAATTCTAGCGAGTATAAGCCAAGTCTATCCAGTCTTTCTTCATATGAAAGTCCTGACATCCCAGGAATCAGTCTGGTGAACCTTCTCTGCACTCCCTCTATGGCTATAATGTCCTTCCTCAGATTTGGAGACCAAAACTGTACGCAATACTCCAGGTGTGGTCTCACCAAGACCCTGTACAACTGCAGTAGAACCTCCCTGCTCCTATACTCAAATCCTTTTGCTATGAAAGCTAACATACCATTCGCTTTCTTCACTGCCTGCTGCACCTGCATGCCTACTTTCAATGACTGGTGTACCATGACACCCAGGTCTCGCTGCATCTCCCCTTTTCCTAATCGGCCACCATTTAGATAATAGTCTGCTTTCCTGTTTTTGCCACCAAAGTGGATAACCTCACATTTATCCACATTATACTGCATCTGCCAAACATTTGCCCACTCACCCAGCCTATCCAAGTCACCTTGCAGTCTCCTAGCATCCTCCTCACAGCTAACACTGCCCCCCAGCTTAGTGTCATCCGCAAACTTGGAGATGTTGCCTTCAATTCCCTCATCCAGATCATTAATATAAATTGTAAATAGCTGGGGTCCCAGCACTGAGCCTTGCGGTACCCCACTAGTCACTGCCTGCCATTGTGAAAAGGACCCGTTTACTCCTACTCTTTGCTTCCTGTTTGCCAGCCAGTTCTCTATCCACATCAATACTGAACCCCCAATACCGTGTGCTTTAAGTTTGTATACTAATCTCTTATGTGGGACCTTGTCGAAAGCCTTCTGAAAGTCCAGATACAACACATCCACTGGTTCTCCCCTAACCACTCTACTAGTTACATCCTCGAAAAATTCTATAAGATTCGTCAGACATGATTTACCTTTCGTAAATCCATGCTGACTTTGTCCAATGATTTCACCACTTTCCAAATGTGCTGCTATCCCATCTTTAATAACTGACTCTAGCAGTTTCCCCCACTACCGATGTTAGACTAACTGGTCTGTAATTCCCCGTTTTCTCTCTCCCTCCCTTCTTAAAAAGTGGGGTTACGTTTGCTACCCTCCAATCCTCAGGAACTACTCCAGAATCTAAAGAGTTTTGAAAAATTATCACTAATGCATCCACTATTTCTGGAGCTACTTCCTTAAGTACTCTGGGATGCAGCCTATCTGGCCCTGGTGATTTATCTGCCTTTAATCCATTCAATTTACCCAACACCACTTCCCGACTAACCTGGATTTCACTCAGTTCCTCTATCTCCTTTGACCCGCGGTCCCCTGCTATTTCCAGCAGATTATTTATGTCTTCCTTAGTGAAGACGGAACCAAAGTAGTTATTCAATTGGTCCGCCATATCCTTGTTCCTTACAAGGTAGAGTTGTTGCCTTACAACGCCGATGATCCTGACTATGTGTGCTGCCTGTACGGAGTTTGTACGTTATCCCTGTTACCTGTTTGTTTTCCCCGGGTGCTCCGGTTTCCTCCCACACTCCAAAGGTACAGGTTCAATTAGAGTCGTAGAATCGTACAGTGCGGAAACAGACCCTTCTGCCCAACATTCCAGAACCAGGGGCCACAGTCTTAGAATAAAGGGGAGGTCATTTAAGACTGAGGTGAGAAAAAACTTTTTCACCCAGAGAGTTGTGAATTTATGGAATTCCCTGCCACAGAGGGAAGTGGAGGCCAAGTCACTGGATGGATTTAAGAGAGAGTTAGATAGAGCTCTGGGGGCTAGTGGAATCAAGGGATATGGGGAGAAGGCAGGCACGGGTTATTGATAGGGGACGATCAGCCATGATCACAATGAATGGTGGTGCTGGCTCGAAGGGCCGAATGGCCTCCTCCTGCGCCTAGTTTCTATGTTTCTATGTTTCTATGTTAGCCCACACCGGCCAACATGTCCCATCGACATTAGTCCTGCCTTTCAGCATTTGGCCCATATCTCTCTAAACCTGTCCTATCCTTGTACCTGTCTAATTGTTTCTTAAACGTTGCGATTGTCCCTGCCTCAACTACCTCCTCTGGCAGCTCGTTCCATACACCCACACAAACTTTGTGTGTAAATGTTACCCCTCAGATTCCTATTAAAATTGGCTTTGGTAAAAATTGTAAATTGTCCCGAGTGTGTAGGATAGTGTTAGTGTGCAGTGATCGCTTGTCGGCACGGACTTGGTGGGCCGAAGGGCCTGTTTCCACACTCTGCTACCTCTGAAACTAATAAAACTAAAACTAAATCAATATATAAATGGATTTTGCAAAAAATATCTTATGTAATTTCAACATGAACTTTTCAGCATAGACATGCAATATTTTATACATTTTCTGCATATCGATGGCTTATACAAAGGGCGGCGTCAGCAGTAAAGTGACTTTGTGAGGCTAACTCCATTTGTAAGTTGGGAATGGGGGGGGGGGGGTTGAGAAGGTGGCCTTTCTTCCATAACCTGCCTCAGCGGTACCAAACTAAGTCGCACCCTTGCTCAAGTGCATTCAACATTATGTACCTGAAGTTAGACACAAAAAGCTGGAGTAACTCAGTGGGTCAGACAGCATCTCTGGAGATGATGTTTCGGGTCGAGACCCTTCTTCAGACTGAGAGCCAGGGGAGAAAAGGAATAGGTGACGTTCTGGGTCGAGACCCTTCTTCAGACTCGTTATGTACCCATTGATTCTGAAGCACGCTGGTTGGTAGCAAGCACCAGGCTTTAGTTTAGAGAAACAGCGCGGAAACAGGCCCTTCGATGCACCGAGTCTGCACCAACCACCGATCCCCGCATATTAGGGACCCGCTGAGTTACTCCAGCATTTTGTGACTAACACAGTCGGCCTTGATGGATGCAGACCTACCTGGTGTGTATCACATTGTCACCATTCTCAGCTGTAGCAATAGTACTTACTGTCATTTGTGTCTTTGCTGGTGTTCTTAATATACGCTGAGAATTTGGAAAAAACATCGACTCCCGCAGAATTAGACTCCGGATGCCTGGCGGAAAGCTTCGGATACCTGGGAAATAAATTCCTGTTATACTTCCGGCAGCACTGACATTTTTTGGAGATACTGTACTATGTTGGGAGAATCCACTTCACACTCAAGGGTGGCACGGTGGCGCAGCGGTAGAGTTGCTGCCTTACAGCGCCAGAGACCCGGGTTCGATCCTGACTACGGGTGCCGCCTGTACGGAGTTTGTACGTTCTCCCCGTGACATGCGTGGGTTTTCTCAGAGATCTTCTGTTTCCTCTATCGCAGTCGCTGCCTCAAAAAGGCTGGCAGCATCATCAAGGACCCACACCATCCTGGCCACACACTCATCTCCCCGCTACCTTCAGGTAGAAGGTACAGGAGCCTGAAGACTGCAACAACCAGGTTCAGGAATAGCTACTTCCCCACAGCCATCAGGTTATTAAACTCAACTGAAACAAATCTCCGAACAGACTATTATCTGTTTATTTGCATTTTATCTGCTTATTTATTCATGTGTGTATATATTTATATAATGGTATATGGACTCACTGATCTGTTCTGTATTCATGTCTACTATATTCTGTTGTGCTGAAGCAAAGCAAGTATTTCATTGTTCTATCTGGGACACATGACAATAAGCTCTCTTGACTTCCTCCCACACTCCAAAGACGTACCGTTTTGTAGCTTAATTGGCTTGGTATAAATGTAACATGTCCCTAGTGTATGTAGGATAGTGTTAATGTGTGGGGATCGCTGGTCGGTGCAGACTCGGTGGGCCGAAGGGCCTGTTTCCGCATGATATCTCTAAAACTCCCACGCTGTATCTCTCAAAAAACTAAAAAAATGATCTTTTATGAATAAATTTGTTATATTATAGGCTCTTCCGCCACTGAGACAAGATATGTACCGCACATGAAAACTGACCTTGGTGGCACCAGCTTTTCTTCCAGGAATTCTTCTATCTTGTTAACGTCAGTTTTGACTTCTCCGTTAAAGGTCAAAAATGGAGGGTTGGTGCCGGGGGCCAGGTTTTGCAAGTCAGTCGGCTTCCTGAGGAGAGACACAATGAGACTCGCTACTTCAATAAGTTTAAACTTACACTTTGCACCACTGGTATCAAGATGCAAGACAAAAGACAAAAGACACATAGAAACATAGAAAATAGGTGCAGGGGTAGGCCATTCGGCCCTTCGAGCCTGCACCGTCATTCAATATGATCATGGCTGATCATCCAACTCAGTATCCAGTACCTGCCCTCTCTCCATACCCCCTGATCCCTTTAGCCTCAAGGGCCACATCTAACTCCCTCTTAAATATAGCCAATGAACTGGCCTCAACTACCTTCTGTGGCAGAGAATTCCAGAGATTCACAACTCTCTGTGAAAAATGTTTTCCTCATCTCGGTCCTAAAAGATTTCCCCCTTATCCTTAAACTGTGACCCCTTGTTCTGGACTTCCCCAACATCGGGAACAATCTTCCTGCATCTAGCCTGTCCAACCCCTTAAGAATTTTGTAAGTTTCTATAAGATCCCCCCTCAATCTTCTAAATTCTAGCGAGTACAAACCGAGTCTATCCAGTCTTTCTTCATATGAATGTCCTGACATCCCAGGAATCAGTCTGGTGAACCTTCTCTGTACTCCCTCTATGGCAAGAATGTCCTTCCTTAGATTAGGAGACCAAGAGCGCTGGAGCAACTCAAGAGACAGGAGTCAAGAGTGTTTTATTGTTGCATGTCCCAGGTAGAACAATGAAATTCCTACTTGCAGAATATGTAAACGTAGTTACAAAAAGCAGGAGTAACTCAGCGGGACAGGCAGCATCTCTGGATGACCCTTTCCCCTGACTCTCTGTCTGAAGAAGGGTCTCGACCTGAAACGTCACCCATTCCTTCGCTCCAGAGATGCTGCCTGTCCCGCTGAGTTACTCCGGCTTTTTGTGCCTATCTTCAGTTTAATCCAGCATCTACAGTTCCTACCCACACATGTAAACTCAGTACTCTGTAAAGAATATAATAAATAAGAAAAAAAAAGTCCTGTGTTTTGTATATATACACATACTCACACACACACACATATATATATATATATTCTATATGCAGAAGCGGAAGAGGAGTACACATAAAATACAAACAATAATAGTGCAATAATAACAATAATACTCAGCGGGTCAGGCAGCATCTCTGGAGAACATGATTAGATTACATTTTGGGTCGGGAACCGAAGACGTAAGATGACACTGGAGCGTGGCGACTCTTTGCGTGCTGTTCCAAGAGGAGCATCTACTATACCTACTCTACTAGAGCCACACGGTGGCGCAGCGGTAGAGTTGCTGCCTTACAGCGCCAGAGACCCGGGTTTGATCCTGCCTACGGGTGCATTCTGCACGGAGTTTGTACGTTCTCCCCGTGACCTGCGTGGGTTTTCTCCGGTTTCCCACCACACTCCAAAGACGTACAGGTTTGTAGGTTAAGTGGCTTCTGTAAAATTGTAAATTGTCCCGAGTGTGTGTCGGATAGTGTTAGTGTGTGTCGGGTCACTGGCCAGTTGGTCGGTGCGGGCTCGATGGGCCGAAGGGCCTGTTTCCACGCTGCATCTCTAAACTAAACTAAACTTTAAGTTTCAGAATTTCCAAATTCGGTGCTGATTTTATACTACAAATCTATAAGTTATGAACCTATTGATGTCCAATAACTCCAACCAGGGTCCAATGCACACATACAAGTATTTCACAATAAACTCATCAATACATTTCATTAGTCACCCAATTATTGACCAAATTTCACACAAATAATTTTTTGGAAGTCATGTGAAATCTAAGATCGATTTTAAATCAACTTCCATACCCAAACTTAATATAAAACATTAAGGATAATTTTTATTGGGTGACTGGGTGACTAATGAAATGTATTGATGAGTTTATTGTGAAATACTTGTATGTGTGCATTGGACCCTGGTTGGAGTTATTGGACATCAATAGGTTCATAACTTATAGATTTGTAGTATAAAATCAGCACCGAATTTGGAAATTCTGAAACTTAAAGTTTAGTATGGATAATTTTTGACCAGACCTTGTAAGAATCACAAAAATATTATCTCATCAATAAATGCCAATAAACAAGATTTTAGGAAGGAACTGCAGATGCTGGAAAATCGAAGGTACACAAAAATGCTGGAGAAACTCAGCAGGTGCAACAGCATCTATGGAGCGAAGGAGATAGGCAACGTTTCGGGCCGAAACCCTTCTTCAGACAATATTGTTGCAAGAAAGTTTAGTCAAATATTGTGCATAAAAAGATAACCACTGCAATATTAAAGTGCATGCAATGTAGAGAATTGCCTTGCTTACTAGTCAGTGGCCTCACAGATAGAGACTAGTGGCATGTCTAAAGGATATATAGAAGTCTTGATGCAGCTTTATGGGACTTAGGTTGGGTCATATTTTGGAGCATTGTATGCTGTTCTAATCGTCCCTATAGTGGAAGGACGTGGAGGGTTTAGAAAGGATGCAGTCAGTTTACCAGAACCTTTCCCCTCCTCTTCCACCTACATTCCTTCCTCTAACTTCACAATTCACAACTGTGCAATCCTTTTGTCTCAAACCTTCTGCCTTTGCTTCCCAGGCCTTTGAGATGGCAGAATCTCAAAACAAATTCCGTCGCCTGTATTAACCCATTACCTGCCAGGCTTTGTCCTGCCCTTCCCCTCTTCCATCTTTCATTCCCTGCCGACCAACTCATTCATCATCATCGGCGGTCACTCGAAACGAGTGTGACTGTCCTCTCCTCTCCATAGGGTGGTCTACTTGTGGGTCTGCAGATGTCAGTAGAGGCCAATCCGCGATCCACACACACCTTGGTGCAACGTGGGCAGTGGAGACTGGCGGTGGTCGATAGTCGTCGAGCCCCCTTCTCTCTCTCTCCTTACGATGCTGTCGCTTTGTCTCTGCGACACGGCGTAGTTCCATTTCGTGACGTGCAGCTCCTTCCCGCATGGATTTCCTACAGGAGCGCCCGTCCAGTGCAATGTGCTCCCAGTTGCTCGATGTGATGTGGAATTTTCTCAGACTGTTCTTGATGTTGTCCTTGAAGCGTTTCTTTGGCCGGCTGGGGGCTCGCCGACCTTCCTTCAATTGAGAGTTATGGATCTGTTTAGGGAGACGTGTGTTGGACATGCGGATGACATGGCCAGTCCATCCAAGTTGGTGCTGCATTATTGTGATGGTGATGCTGGACATGTTGGCTTCCTCCAAAACACTGATGTTGGTGCGTTTATCCTCCCAGCTGATCCTCAGAATCTTTCGTAAGGATCTTTGATGGTATTGTTCCAGTACTCTCAGGGACCTGCTGGAGGTGGTCCATGACTCGACTCCATACAACAGTGTGAGGGGGACAACGGCTCTGTAGACAGTTTTGTTTGGACCTTTAGATCTCGGTCTTCAAAGACTCTTTTCCTAAGTCTACAATCAGTCTGAAGAAGCGTTCCAATCCGAAACATTAGCTATCCATGTTTTCCAGTACTTTGTCTCTTTTTTTAAAAACTAGAATGATGCCTAAATTAGGGGCGATTAGCTACAGGGAGAGCATGTACAGGCTTGGATTGGTTTCTCTGGAACGCCAAACATTGCAGGGAATCTGGATAGAAGTATACAAAATTATGAGGGGCATAGATAAGGTAAACAGAGGTTTTAAGGAGATGTGCAAGGCTAATTGTGGCGATCAGTGAAACATGGTTGCAGGAGGGCTGTGATTGGAAACTAAATATTCCAGGATTTCGTTGCTTCAGGTGTGATAGAATTGGAGGGGCAAGAGGTGGAGGTGTTGCATTGCTTATCAGGGAAGATATTACAGCAGTGCTTTGGCAGGATAGATTAGAGGGCTCGTCTAGGGAGGCTATTTGGGTGGAACTGAGAAATGGGAAAGGGGTAGCAACACTTATAGGGGTGTATTATAGACCGCCAAATGGGGAGCGAGAATTGGAAGAGCAAATATGTAAGGAGATTGCAGATATTAGTAGTAAGCACAAGGTAGTGATTGTGGGAGATTTCAATTTTCCACACATAGACTGGGAAACACATTCTGTAAATGGGCTGGATGGGTTGGAGTTTGTAAAATGTGTGCAGGATAGTTTTTTGCAACAATACATAGAAGTACCTACTAGAGAAGGGGCGGTACTGGACCTCCTGTTAGGAAATGAGATGGGTCAGGTGGCAGAGGTATGCGTTGGGGAACAGTTCGGGTCCAGTGATCACAATACCATTACTTTCAATATAATTATGGAGAGGGACAAAACTGGACCTAGGGTTGAGATTTTTGATTGGAGAAAGGCTAACTTTGAGGAGATGCGAAAGGATTTAAAAGGAGTAAATTGGGACAGTTTGTTTTATGGGAAAGATGTGCAAGAGAAATGGAGTACATTTAAAGGTGACATTTTAAGAGTACAGAATCTTTATGTCCCTGTTCGGTTGAAAGGAAATCGTAAAAATTGTAAAGAGCCATGGTTTTCAAGGGAAATTGGACACGGTTCGGAAAAAGAGGGAGATCTACAATAGTTATAGGCAGCATGGAGTAAATGAGGTGCTTGTGGAGTATAAAGAATGTAAAAAGAATCTTAAGAAAGAAATTAGAAAAGCTAAAAGAAGATATGAGGTTGCTTTGGCAAGTAAGGTAAAAGTAAATCCGAAGGGTTTCTACCGCTATATTAATAGCAAAAGGATAACGAGGGATAGAATTGGTCCATTAGAGAGTCAGAGTGGCCAACTATCTGCAGAACCAAAAGAGATGGGGGAGATATTAAACAGTTTATTTTCTTCGGTATTCACCAAGGAGAAGGATATTGAATTATGTGAGGTAAGGGAAACAAGTAGAGTAGCTATGGAAACTATGAGGATCAAAGAAGAGGAAGTACTGACACTTTTGAGAAATATAAAAGTGGATAAGTCTCCAGGTCCGGACAGGATATTCCCTAGGACATTGAAGGAAGTTAGTGTAAAAATAGCAGGGGCTATGGCAGAAATATTTCAAATGTCATTAGAAACGGGAATAGTGCCGGAGGATTGGCGTACTGCGCATGTTGTTCCATTGTTTAAAAAGGGCTCTAAGAGTAAACCTAGCAATTATAGACCTGTTAGTTTGACGTCAGTGGTGGGCAAATTAATGGAAAGAATACTTAGAGATAATATATATAAGCATCTGGATAAACAGGGTCTGATTAGGAACAATCAACATGGATTTGTGCCTGGAAGGTCATGTTTAACTAATCTTCTTGAATTTTTTGAAGATGTTAGTCGGGAAATTGATGAGGGTAAAGCAGTGGATGTTGTGTATATGGACTTCAGTAAGGCCTTTGACAAGGTTCCTCATGGAAGGTTGGTTAAGAAGGTTCAATGGTTGGGTATTAATGGTGGAGTAGCAAGATGGATTCAACAGTGGCTGAATGGGAGATGCCAGAGAGTAATGGTGGATGGTTGTTTGTCAGGTTGGAGGCCAGTGACGAGTGAGGTGCCACAGGGATCTGTGTTGGGTCCACTGTTGTTTGTCATGTACATCAATGATCTGGACGATGGTGTGGTAAATTGGATTAGTAAGTATGCAGATGATACTAAGATAGGTGGGGTTGCGGGTAATGAAGTAGAGTTTCAAAGTCTACAGAGAGATTTATGCCAGTTGGAAGAGTGGGCTGAAAGATGGCAGATGGAGTTTAATGCTGATAAGTGTGAGGTGCTACATCTTGGCAGGACAAATCAAAATAGGACGTACATGGTAAATGGTAGGGAATTGAAGAATGTAGGTGAACAGAGGGATCTGGGAATAACTGTGCACAGTTCCCTGAAAGTGGAATCTCATGTAGATAGGGTGGTAAAGAAAGCTTTTGGTGTGCTGGCCTTTATAAATCAGAGCATTGAGTATAGAAGTTGGGATGTAATGTTAAAATTGTACAAGGCATTGGTGAGGCCAATTCTGGAGTATGGTGTACAATTTTGGTCGCCTAATTATAGGAAGGATGTCAACAAAATAGAGAGAGTACAGAGGAGATTTACTAGAATGTTGCCTGGGTTTCAGCAACTAAGTTACAGAGAAAGGTTGAACAAGTTAGGGCTTTATTCTTTGGAGCGCAGAAGGTTAAGGGGGGACTTGATAGAGGTTTTTAAAATGATGAGAGGGATAGACAGAGTTGACGTGGAAAAGCTTTTCCCACTGAGAGTAGGGAAGATTCAAACAAGGGGACATGACTTGAGAATTAATGGACTGAAGTTTAGGGGTAACATGAGGGGGAACTTCTTTACTCAGTGGTAGCTGTGTGGAATGAGCTTCCAGTGAAGGTGGTGGAGGCAGGTTCGTTTTTATCATTTAAAAATAAATTGGATAGTTATATGGATGGGAAAGGAATGGAGGGTTATGGTCTGAGCGCAGGTATATGGGACTAGGGGAGATTATGTGTTCGGCACGGACTAGAAGGGTCGAGATGGCCTGTTTCCGTGCTGTAATTGTTATATGGTTATATGGTTAATTATGTCAGTTTTAAGCAGAGGGTGGTGAATGCCTGGAACATGCTGCCAGAGGTAGTGGTTCAGGCAGAAATGACAGTGCAATTTAAGAGACTTAAGGGGCTGTCCCACTTGGGCGACCAAATTGGCGAGATTAGAAGAGTTTGATAAAATGACATGTTGAAGACCTCCTTCGACTATGTTGAAGACCAACTACGACTAGCTACGACTAACTTCGGGAAAATTGGACACCGAATAGTGGAGAGTGAAGACGACCTCCTTCGATCTCCTTCGAACTCCCTTCGACTATGATGAAGACTATCTACGACTACCTTCGACTACCCTCGATTACCTACGACTAACATGCCGATCTACTACGACCTACTACGACTAAACCTACGAGTAAAAAATGTATCGATTTTTTTCCATGGCGACCTTTTTTTAACATATTGAAAAAAAGCGTTGCAACCTAGCTGAAGCCTCGAGTGCGCGGAGACCACTCTCGAGCATGAAGGAGATTTACGAAGACCTCCTACGACTTCGTGTCGACCATGCTGCGAGTATGAGTCGAGGGCAAACTCGGCAGAACTCGCGGATTAGGTCGCCCAAGTGGGACAGGCCCTTTTTCGATAGTCAAACGGATATGCAGGGATTGGAGGGGCACTGAGTATGTGCAGGCAGATAAGAGTTGGTATTGGCATCATGTTGAGCACAGACATTGTGGGCCAAAGGGCCTGTTCTTGTGCTGTACTTAAGTTTTGTTTATTGTCACGTGTACCGAAATAACATTTTGTTGCATGCTTTCCAGTCAGCAGAAAGATAAGACATGATTATAATCAAGCAATTTACAGTGTATAGCTACATGGAATATCGTTTAGTGCAAGGTAAAGCCAGCAAAGTCCAATCAAGGATAGTCCAAGAGTCACCAATGAGGTAGATAATAGTTCAGCACTGCTCTCTGGTTGTGGTAGGGAATGATTCAGTTGCTTGATAACAGCTGAAAAGAAACTGTCCCTGAATCTGGAGTGTACACAAAAATGCTGGAGAAACTCAGCGGGTGCAGCAGCATCTATGGAGCGAAGGAAATAGGTAACCTTTCGGGCCGAAACCCTTCTTCCTCCTCTCGCCTGAATCTGGAGTTGTGGGTTTTCACACTTTTCCCTCGGAGAGAGGAGAAGAGGGAGTGGTCAGGGTGCGACTCGTCCTTGATTATGCTGCTGGCCTTGCCGATGCAGCGTGTGGTATAAATGGAATCAATAGAAGGGAGGTTGGTTTGTGTGATGGTCTGGGCTGCGTCCACAATTCGCTGCAATTTCTTGCGTTCTTGGATGGAGCTGTTCCCAAACCAAGCTGCGGTGCATCCCGATGAAATGCTTTCTGCGGTGCATCTGTAGAAGTTGGCGAGAATCGTATGGGAACATGCCAAACTTCCTAAACCTTCTAAGGAAGGTCCATGGTCTGAGGGTTCAGCGTGAGGTGTAGGAGCAAGAGGTGGTGGGATTCCACTGGGAAACAAACCACAGGGAATGATTTCACTGCAGCAACCCCATGCACTGTCACTAGGTGTCGCTGTTATCCTGTGAAAACAAGTTATCTTCGGGAGTTAATACCACAGGCCAAGTTATACTATTGGCCACCTGCTACTTATCACGAGAAACACTGCTCTCATAGAAACATAGAAACATAGAAAATAGGTGCAGGAGTAGGCCATTCGGCCCTTCGAGCCTGCACCGCCATTCAATGTGATCATGGCTGATCATCCAACTCAGTATCCTGTACCTGCCTTCTCTCCATACCCCCTGATCCCTTTAGCCACAAGGGCCACATCTAACTCACTCTTAAATATAGCCAATGAACTGGCCTCAACTACCTTCTGTGGCAGAGAATTCCACAGATTCACCACTCTCTGTGTAAAAAATGATTTTCTCATCTCGGTCCTAAAAGACTTCCCTCTTATCCTTAAACTGTGACCCCTTGTTCTGGACTTCCCCAACATCGGGAATAATCTTCCTGCATCTAGCCTGTCCAACCCCTTAAGAATTTTGTAAGTTTCTATAAGATCCCCCCTCAATCTTCTCAATTCTAGCGTGTACAAGCCGAGTCTATCCAATCTTTCTTCATATGAAAGTCCTGCCATCCCAGGAATCAGTCTGGTGAACCTTCTCTGTACTCCCTCTATGGCAAGAATGTCTTTCCTCAGATTGGGAGACCAAAACTGTACGCAATACTCCAGGTGTGGTCTCACCAAGACCCTGTACAACTGCAGTAGAACCTCGCTGCTCTTATACTCAAATCCTTTTGCCATGAATGCTAACATACCATTTCAAAACCAACGTGCTGCCTAAGCTTCCAGCAGTGAGGCAAGAAGGAATCTACAGGAGTCGCTGCCTCAAAAAGGCAGCCAGCGTCGACACAGACCCACACCACCCTAGCCACACTCTCATTTCATTCCTGCCTTTGGGAGGAAGGTACAAGTGCCTAAAAACAGTAACGTCCAAGTTCAGGAACAGCTTCTTCCCTACAGCCATCAGGCTATTAAATACTTCAACCTCCATTAACCCCTGAACTACAGACTATTATTATTATTGCACTTATTGTTTGTTTTTGTGTACCTACGTGTGCGTGTTTACATTATGTGTGTGTGTGGTTGGGTGTATGTCTGATTTGGCCTTTGATTCCTTGGTCCGCCAGCACTCCGTCATGAAACTCCGTCATTTTTTTCCATTTCGCTAGCTCTTTCACTTTTACATTCAACTATGCACTCCTCAAAACATTTTTACTTTTTTATGTACCCATTTTTTAATAAAATCGTTAGATTCCTCTCCTGTTAGGGTCTCCCATGCTGGACGGGTCGAAGAGTAGGGGCGAGAAGAAGAGCGATCCACTGGTCCTCCAGGTTGGAGGTTGAGCACAGGGCTAACCACCCTGTCTCGTAAAACACATATGTTACGGAAACAGCAACTGAAGGAATCAACACTACTGGGCGTGATGGACTTCCAGGGCTATCGACAGATGCTAGGATGAATGTCAATGGTGAAAGCCGAAAGGAAGAGAACCAGACAGCATCCCAAGAATAGCCCTGCACTGGACACCGGGAGGGAAAAGGAAAAGAGGGAGACCAAAAACTACCTGGCGTCGAATTGTAGCGGAGGAAATGAAAACAATGGACCTGACCTGGGGTAGTGTCCAGAAGCTAGCCCACAACAGACAGTGGAGGACCTTCCTTGCTGCCCTACATGCCAGGAGGCAGAATAGGCAATAAGTAAGTAAGTTAGAAGCCACACTGTTGGACTTTAACCAGCATTTACAAGCAGAACAAGTCAGTCATTATTAGTCACAGTCACTACTATTGTCAGTTTATTTGTCCGTTTGTTTGTTTTAGTTATATACTGAACTTTTGTTGTTGTTTATTAACGCCATGTAAATCACATCTACTGCCCTTCCCTTGTTGACACTCTGTGTTACCGCTTCAACCATTCATTCCTATTGATCAGATAGCGTCTGCCCTTGATAAAGTCGTGTTTAGTCACTGTTTAATTTAGTTTAGTTTAGAGATACAGCGTGGAAACAAGCCCCTCGGCCCAACGAGTCCACGCCGACCAGCGGTCACCCCGTAAACCAATTCTATCCTATGCACTAGGGACATTTTACAGAAGCCAATTAACTTACAAACCCGCACGTTTTTGGAATGTGGAGGGAAACCAGAGAAAACCCACACGGTCACTGGAAGAACGTACAAACTCCGTACAGACAGCACCCGTAGTCAGGATATATACAGTATATATATATGTATATATGTAGTGTGTGTGTGTGTGAGTGTGTGTGTGAGAGTGTGAGAGTGTGAGAGTGTGAGTGTGTGTGTGTGTGTGTGTGTGTGTGTGTGTGTGTGTGTGAGAGTGTGTGTGTAAGAGTGTGTGAGAGTGTGTGTGTGAGAGTGTGTGTGTGTGTGTGTGTGTGGTGTGTGTGTGTGTGTGTGTGTGTGTGTGTGTGTGTGTGTGTGTGTGTGTGTGTGTGAGAGTGTGTGCGTGACGGTATTGTGTGTGAGGGCGGGTGGGAGATGGTGTTTGGTTGGGGTGTGTGTTAGAGAGGTGTGGTGTTCTCTGTGTGGGTGTGGCGTCAGTGTGTGTGAGAGTGTGTGTGTGTGTGGCTGTTAGTCAGAAGTGTGTGTGTTGATGTGGTTGTGTGTGTGTGTGTGAGAGTGTATGTGAGGAGTGTCGTGTATGTGTGGTGTGTGCGTGTGTGGCAGAGTTGGGTGTCGTGAGAGTGTGTGGTGTGGGTGTGGTGGTGTGGAGTGTATGTGAGAGTGTGTGTGTGGTGTGTGTGTGTGTGGTGTGTGTGGGTGGATGTGTGTGTGAGAGTGTGTGTGTGAGAGTGTGTGTGTGTATGTGTGTGTGTGTGTGTGTGTGTGTGTGTGTGTGTGTGTGTGTGTGTGTGTGTGTGTGTGTGTGTGCGTGCATGCGTGCGTGTGTGTGTGTGTGTGCGTGTGCGTGTGCGTGAGTGTGTGTGCGTGTGCATGTGCGCGTGCGCTTGAGTGTGTGTGTGTGTGTGTGTGTGTGTGTGTGTGTGTGTGTGTGTGTGTGTGTGTGAGTGTGTGTGTGTGTGTGTGTGTGTGTGTGTGTGTGTGTGTGTGTGTGTGTGTGTGTGTGTGTGTGCAGGACGGAAGTGCAAATGCTGGTTGATGAGAAGAAGTAAACCAGCATTGTAAACCATGCACTGAATTATTTGTTCTTGATCATATTGTTTACAGAGTACTATGTCTACATATTCTGTTGTGCTGCTGCATGTAAGAATGTCATGGTTCTGTTTCGGGACATATGGCAATAAGACACTTTGGACACTTGACTAAACTTGTTAAACATTTACCTTTTCAGGTCAACTGTGGTGACGTTAAATATCACGCCTTTTAGCCAAAGGATCATGAAGAGCCGCTGGGAGAAAGGACAGTTCCCAATGCTCTCACCATCACCACCAGCCTGTACAATACAATATAAAATGGGTCAGGCACATTCCATTACAGTGCTTTTCTAAACAAATGTCAGCTGGAAAACTAACTGGTAATTGTTCAAATCTGTAGTCATCTAAATTTATGCCAACCAGACGCATTTTGGTTCTTCTTCCAAAATAAGTTCTCAAAAGACAACTTTCCTCGGTGGTTTGGTTTAGTTTCGTTTCGAGATACAGCGCGGAATTTACACCCTGGGGATAAAAGCCACTACAATGAATACTTTCACTGTGTGTGTTATGCTTGTTGCATTTTATCGGGATGCATCACAGCATGGTTTGGGAACAGCTACATGTAAGACCGCAAGTAAATTGCAGAGAATTGTGGACGCAGCCTAGACCATCGCGCAAACCAATCTCCCTTCTATTGACTCCATTTATACCTCACGCTGCCTCGGTAAGGCCAGCAGCAAAATCAAGGACGAGTCACACCCCGGCCACTCCCTCTGCTCACCTCCCCCATCGGGCAAAAGATATAGAAGTGTGACAACGCACACCACCAGATTCAGGGACAGTTTCTGCCCAGCTGTTCTCAGGCAAATGAACCATCCTTCCAACTAAGAGCAGTCCTGAGCTACTATCTACCTCATTGGAGACCCTCGGACTATCTATGGACTATTTACAGAACTTTATCTTGCACTAAACGTTATTCATGTTATACCTCTTATCGTGTATCTGTACACTGTGGACGGCTCGATTGAAATCACATATTGTTTTTCTGCTGACTGGTTAGCACGCAACAAAGGTTTTTCACTGTACCTCGGTAGACGTGACAATCCACAGGGATACTCCATGGGAGAAATCCTACTCAAGAACAAGCGGCCCATCCCTGCTTGTACAACCACTGGGGAAACCAGAAGCAAGACAAGGCAAGGCCTGGCCTCATCTGCAACAGTCAGTGCGTTTTCCACCTCACATACTTTTATTCTCGGGGGATTTGGGGAGGAGTACAGACAGGGTGAATACACAGAGTCTTGTATCCAGAGTTGGGGAATCTAGAACCGGAGGCCCTAGGTTTCAAGTGAGAGGAGAAAGGTTTAAATGGATCCCGAGTGGCAACTTTTCCCCGACCGAGGGTGGTAGGTACTGTATATGCAACAGGCTGCCAGAGGAGGTAATCGGGGTAAGTATTAAGGGACTGTCCCACTTGCCGATTTTTTCTGCGCCTGCCGGCATCATTGACTGACGTATCAGGTCACCGAAAAAGTCGAGGCGTATTGCGGCGTGACGCGCCGGTGACGCAGCGTGGTGTCCCGGCAGTCGCCGAAAAAAATCACCAAGTGGGACAGACCTTTTAACATTTAAAGTCATAGAGTGATACAGTGTGGAAACAGGCCCTTCGTCCCAACTTGCCCACAACGGCCAACATGTCCCAGCTACACGAGTCCCACCTGCCCACGTTTGGTCCATAACCCTCCAAACCTGTCCTATCCATGTACCTGTCTAACTGTTTCTTAAACGTTGGGATAGTCCCAGCCTCAACTACCTCATCCGGCAGCTCATTCCATACACCCACCACCCTTTGGGTGAATAAGTTACCCCTCAGATTCCTATTAAATCTTTTCCCCTTCACCTTGAACCTATGTCCTCTGGTCTTCGATTCCTATACTCTGAGCAAGAGATTCTGTGCATCTACCCAATCTATTCCTCCCATGATTTTATACACCTCTATAAGATCACCCCTCATCCTCCTGCGCTCCAAGGAATAGAGTCCCAGCCTGCTCAACCTCTCCCTGTAGGCCACACCCTCTAGCCCTGGCAACATCCTCGTAAAGACATTTGGACTGGTAGACAGATATTTGCTATTGAGGGAGTGCAGCGTAGGTTTACAAGGTTAATTCCCGGGATGGTGGGACTGTCATATGCTGAGAGAATGGAGCAGCTGGGCTTGTACACTCTGGAGTTTAGAAGGATGAGAGGGTATCTCATTGAAACATATAAGATTGTTAAGGGCTTGGACACGCTAGAGGCAGGAAACATGTTCCCGATGTTGGGGGAGTCCAGAACCAGGGGTCACAGCTTAAGAATAAGGAGTAAGCCATTTAGAACGGAGATGAGGAAACACTTTTTCTCACAGAGAGTGGTGAGTCTGTGGAATTCTCTGCCTCAGAGGGCGGTGGAGGCAGGTTCTCTGGATGCTTTCAAGAGAGAGCTAGATAGGGCTCATAAAAATAGCGGAGTGAGGGGATATGGGGAGAAGGCAGGAATGGGGTACTGATTGGGGATGATCAGCCATGATCACATTGAATGGCAGTGCTGGCTCGAAGGGCCAAATGGCCTACTCCTGCACCTATTGTCTATTGTCCTTTGTCTATTGGTAGGAACGGTTTAGAGGGATGTGGGGCAAGGTGGGATTAGTGCAGATGGATGGAGCATTTTGGTCAACTTGGGCTAAAAGAGCTGTTTCTGTGTTCTATGACTATGATGAACAAGGCAATTTGAGATCAAAATCAAGTGACAATAATCTTCGCTTTCATCTTTCAAGAACAACACAAAGCTGAGACTTCAGCATCAATCCATTGCCGCTCTCAGTAATCAATTTCCTTCTCGAAAGACACTGCATTTTTGATACTATTTCTGTAGTCTTACGCATAGATTTACAACCTCATCCTATTACTGCAATTTTTGGGCTACCAATGTTAGATTCTATTCATTTGCCCCGCTCCGAACATCGGTTGATTGCTTTCACCACATTAATCGCCAGAAGATCTATTTTATTTAAATGGAAAGACTCCAACCCTCCGACCAAACTCCAGTGGTACTCTGAAACGATATCTTGTTTAAATTTAGAAAAAAATCAGTAGTTACACTGTTGAACCCTTGGTTAAATTTGGTAAGACTTGGGGAAAATTGATTGAACATTTTCATACAACATAAATTGCTCCCACTTTAACCGTTATAAAAATTATTTTACCTCTATAGGGTGGAACGGACTTGACGACAAACAGACTTACGTTGTTGAAATTCTCAGTTCAGATTCGGTTTTCCTTTGTTTTGTTTTTTTATCTATTATATTTTTATGTGTATTTTACTATTATCAATTTTTCTTTTTCTTTTTTTTTTCTTTCTTTAGTTTAGGGTTTTTGTTCTGTTTTTTTCCTTTTTTCTTTTTCTTTTTGTATTTTTATTTTTGTGCACTTTTTTACATTTATAAGTTTCCTTTTAAAGATTTAACGATATTTACATAGAGGTCCATATTCATTGTGTATTTTGACACTGGTCTCATATTAGGTTATACCTGTTATTAATGTAATCCTGATCCCTATGTATCAATACCATTGTTTTGTTTATCATTATTCTTTTTGCTCTGTTTTTTTATGTTTTATTTTTGCTTTTTTTTTGGGAAAAAAACAATAAAAAGATTTTAAAAGAAAGGCACTGCCTTTATCAACTCAAGGAACATCCCTCGTGACAGTGAAGAGTGACGTAACTAATGCGGCACTCAATGAAAGAGACATTGTTCACGTTTCAACAAAGATCGCCATTCAATGCACCCGAAGTAACGCTCACAAGATTCCCATCAAATAAGCGTTTGATGCATAACATAACAATTTTAGATTATTAACCAAAAAAAACAAAAATACTTACCTTGACAAACAATTCAATCTCTGGATACATATACTCGGCTGCCGTCGAGTTAGATGCAGCCATGGTGCAGGTTAAATAAACCAAGCATAGACTTATCAAAATGTCAACCTCAGCCTCGTCTTGCTCGAGTTGTGATCAACATCACTCAAACCTCATTCCACTGTCGTCCCCTCCAACTGGATATGGACCTGGCTGTGACTTTGTCTTTCCATTCTACCTCGAGAGACCCCGGGCTACCCACCGTCCCGTGCAGTGTTCACTGGCCAAAATAAACTCGGAGCACGTCTACGAGTGGGTGGAAGGTCACAACTTCCAGCAGGCTCAGCGGAGGAGATGATGTCGAGAGCGAGTCTCCAGCCAAACTGACACCGAAAGTTGCAGATGTGGGTGTGCATGTTTCAGAAATGGGAGGCACGGGGGCGCAGCGGTAGAGTTGCTGCCTTGCAGCGCCAGAGACCCGGGTTCCATCCTGACTACGGCTGCTGTCTGCACTGGTTTCCTCCCACACTCCAAAGACGTACAGGTTTGTAGGTTAATTGGCTTGGTGTAAGTGTAAATTGTCCCTAGTGTGCGTTGGATAATACGGGGATCGCTGGTTGGTGCGGATTCGTTGGGCCGAAGGGCCTGTTTCCGTGCTGTATCTCCAATTTGTTTTTATCTCGGGGGAAGTTTAATGGCTTCATTTCACTTTCACCCTGGCAACATTTTGAAGCTGAAGTGACTGTATATGGAGCTGACCACAAGATGAGTTTGGGACCACTTATCCAAACCAAGGCACCACATATTATAGAAACAAGGAACTGCAGATAGAAACATAGAAACATAGAAATGAGGTGCAGGAGTAGGCCATTCGGCCCTTCGAGCCTGCACCGCCATTCAATATGATCATGGCTGATCATCCAACTCAGTATCCTGTACCTGCCTTCTCTCCATACATTCCGAAAATGGACACAAAGTGCTGGAGTAACTCAGCGGGTCAGGCAGCATCTCTGGAGGAAAAGGATAGGTGGCATTATGGGTCGGGAACTTTCTTCAGAGGGTGTCGCCTATCCTTTATCTCCGGAGATGCTCCCCGACCCACCGAGCTACTCCAGCCCTTTGTGTCCATCTTCGGAATAAACCAACATCCTCAGTTCCTTCCTACAAGTCACTGGTAGCTGTGGCCTCATTAGCCCAGGCCCCTGCCTCTCCTATAGATAGACAAAAAATGCTGGAGCAACTCAGCGGGATAAGCAGTATCTCTGGAGAGAAGGAAAGGGAGACGTTTCGGGTCGAGACCCTTCTTCAGATTCTAACCTCCTTTTCCCTTTACAGCACCCCATAAGGCCAGCACGTTTGATCAAGATTTTGGACATGTGCCCAAATGATGTGGTAAGATGGCAAATTGTTCAATTTGCTCTTGTAAGCACCTTGGTATATTAAGTGATTGACGCTGTATATACACAAGTTACTCTTTAACTCACTGTGCATGGAGAATCTCATTATGCAAAAGCCCAGTGCGTGTTGAATAGTGTTAACACAAAGGGCATCTTTTATGTGCACCTAATTCCCAGTAACATTGGAACAAAAGGCAGGCACACACCAACCAGGTCGCCCTGGATATGCACACAGAGTGAGATCATGTCCATTTGTGCTTATTAAACATTTTTCCCATCTATTATGTTACCTTTGAGTACAGTGTTTATCGACCCGTTATGCTGTTGCAAGAATGGATTTCATTGTTCTGCTTACGGTACATATGACAATTAAACACTCTTGACTTGACTCTCGATACTATGTTGTTGGTTACTTCTTCACAGGACGAGGGCATCGCTGGCAATGCCAGCATTTATCATCAATCCCCAATGACACTTGAGCCTAGGAGGCAGTGAAGAGTGAAGTGGAGGCCAAGTCAATGGATATTTTAGATTCTTGACTAATATGGGTGTCGGGGTTGATGAGGAAAAGGCAGGAAAATCCTCAGACTGATTACAGTAGCGGGTGGGGAAAAAAAGAGGTGGGGGCGGGACAAAGTCTGGCAAGTGATAGGTTTGATGCAAGTGAGGGGTGATAGATTGGAAGTTGGACAGACAAAGGCAAGAGATTGTTTGTTTTTTTGAGGAAAGATCGGACAGGTAAGGCTTGTATCCACTTGGGTTGAGAAGAGCAAGATGGATCTTAATTGAAGAGTAGGTCTTGAACTGGTGAATGGGAGAGGAACGTTTCAACTGTGGGAGAACTACTGCAAAATAAAGAGATGCCCATATGAGACCAAGAAGAGGTAAAATTGATTATTTTAGTTATGTTTAGTTCGGTTTATTGTCACATGTACCGAGGTATAGTGGAAAGCTTTTGTTGCATGCTAACCAGTCAGCGGAAAGACAATACATGATTACAATCGTGCCATTTATAGTGTGTAGATACACGATAAGGGAATAACGTTTAGCGCAAGACAAAGCCAGCAAAGTCCGATCAAAGATACTCTGTGTGTTTAAGAAAGAATTGCAGATGCTGGAAAAATCGAAGGTAGACAAAAATGCTGGAGAAACTCAGCGGGTGAGGCAGCATCTATGGAGCGAAGGAATAGGTGACGTTTCGGGTCGAGACCCTTCTTCAGACTGATGTGAGGGTGGGGGCGCTGGGAAGAAGAAAGGAAGAGGCGGACACAGTAGGCTGTGGGAGAGCTGGGAAGGGGAGGGGAGAAGGAGGGAGAAAGCAAGGACAATAGTCTAAGGGTCACCGATGAGGTAGATAGATTCTTTCAAAGGTTGTCAGTCTTCAGACCTCAATAAGCAATGGAAGCAGTCTTAGGGGTAGAGAGATACTTGAGAAGCAACGAGATCAGAGGTTGCTGTGCATAGATGGGAGTGCAGAATTAAGGTTAAACTCTGATGAAGCATATCATTAAATGGTGCAGTGAGGTAGACTGCCAAGTGGCCTCTTCCTGTGAGAGTCATAATCATTCAGTGTGGAAACAGGCCCTTCACCCCAACTTGTCCACACCATCTACACTATCTACACTAGTTCATCTACAGTACACTAGTCCTATCTATACTAGTCCCACCTGCCCGCATTTGATCAATATCCCTCTAAACCTGTCCTATCCATGTACCTGTCTAAATGTTTCTTAAACATTGCAGTAGTAATTGCCTCAACTACCTCCTCCGGCAGCTCGATCCTTACATTCACTTCCCTTTGAATGAAAAAGTTATCCCTCAGATTCCTATTAAATCTTTCTCCACTCACCTGAAATCTATGTCCTCTGGTTCTCGGTTCCCCTACTCTTGGCAAGAGATTCTGTGCTTCTACACGCTCTATTCCCCTCATGATTTTGTACACCTCTGCAAAATTGCTGTCCAATGTCTCGATGCACCATTGAGATTTTGATCCCCACTATCAACAGATAAAGAACCCAATCCAGTTCCCATAATTTAATACATTATTAAACATTCAGCATGCACTCATACCTAATTTTTAAAAAACGGAATCCACTCAAGGGCCTGTCCCACTTACGTGACTTTTTTCAGCGACTTGCCGGCACCCGTCATAGAAAAAGGTGGGCGACTACTCACTAGACATGTCGCGGGGTGACTCCTGTCTAGTCGTGAGCACTCGGTCCAAAGAGTCGTACCTTTTTCTGGTCGCCGCTGGATTTTCAATGTTGAAGATTTTCGGCGACCTGCTGCGGCTATGACTGGTGCCGGCAAGTCGCCGAAAAAAAATTGCGTAAGTGGGACAGGCCCTTTAATTATTCAGTCAACGTATCTGCAAGGCATTCCACAATGACAATGGAAAATGCTACTGGTTTGCACAAAGAACCCAAAGGTTCTCGAGCTCGAGAATATTCCAACATGAATATATTCATGAAGGAAAGGAGCATGTCTTTGAAGAACTTATGATTTGCTGCCAGTGTTATTTAGCTCAATTAAAGTGCCTCATTTTATATTCCTCTTTCATACTTCCAAGCTTATATGTCTATCCAGCTTTCTACCCCCCCCCCCCCCCCCACCCCCACCCCCCCCCCCCCCCCCACCCCCCCCCCACTGCCCACACACACACGTACATAATACAACCGTTGTTTCTGACTTTAAGCCTCACAACGTATTTTAAATATGATGAGGATAATGCTGTTATTTGCTTCATATTCAGCGGTAAAAAGCCATGCTACCAACATAACTAGCTGGTGAAATGATGGCATTTTGAGTCAGGCTTTTCTTTCATATTTGGATGGGAAGAAGGTACAGGAGCCTGAAAACTGTAACGTCCAGGTTCAGGAACAGCTTCTTCCCCACAGCCATCAGGCCATTAAACACTACATCCTCCAAATAAGCTCTGAACTGTATAGTTTTGGGGGGCATTGTTTATATCTTTGCACTATTATTGAATGTTTGTTTTATATATATAGTTCCCAGTTATATATATATTTCCCAGTTGTCGGTGCCAATGTTAAAATTTGCCATATTTCTTTTAATCATATCCGCATTGCAAAGCTTTGGCCTTCCTCTCGTCTGTTTAGTTTAACTTAGAGATACAGTGCGGAAACAGGCCCTTTGGCCCATCACGTGCGCGCCGACCAGCGATACCGCACATTAACACAATCCTCCTCACAGTAGGGACAGTTTACTATTATACTAAGCCAATTAACCTACAAACCTGTATATCTTTGGAGTGTGGGAGGAAACCGGAGATCCCGGGAGAAAACCTACGCAGGTCACGGAGAGAAGGTACAAACTCCGTACGGACAGGCACCCGAATTAAGGGTCGAATCTGGGTTTCCCGTGCTGTAAGGCAGCAACTCTACCGCTGTGCAGGTGCACATTCTCCCTGTGACTGCGTGGGTTTACTCCGGGTGCTCCGGTTTCCTCCCACATTCCAAAGACGTTCAGGTTTGTAGTTTAATTGGCTTCTGCAAATTGCTGCCGGCATGTAGGATAGAACTGGGAGATCGTTGGCCGGTGGGTCGAATGCTGTATGGTGCTTCCATGCTGTATTCCCCCACTCTGGGCAAAAGATTCTGTGCGTCTACCCGAACTATACATTGCACAATACTCACTCAGACAGATGGGATATCATCGCTAGGGCGGCATGGTGGTGCAGCGGTAGAGTTGCTGCCTTACAGCGCCAAATATCGGGGTTCAATCCTGGCTACGGGTGCTGCCTGTACGAAGTTTGGACGTTCTCCCCGTGACCGGCGTGGGTTTTCTCCGGGATCTCCGGTTTCCTCCCTCACTCCAAAGACATACACTATTATAGGTTAATTGGCTTCAGTAAAATTGTCCCTAGTGTGTGTAGGACAGTATTAGTGTGTGAGGATCGCAGGTCGGCGCGGACTCGGTGGGTCGAAGGGCCCCGTTTCCGCGCTGTATCGCTAAACTAACCTAAACAAAACTAACCTGAAGTAAACTGAAGTAAAGTAAAGGTAGACAAAAGTGCTGGAGAAACTCAGCGGGTGCAGCGGGAAACTCCATAGTAAACTCATGCAAACTAGACTAATGCATTAAATCTGCTCTCGCACGGCTCCATGGATCACGCTCAGTAAACAATCCATTATTCCCAAGGAAAGGTGAGCAATGTGATGCTTGAAACAAAGGAAGATACAACATGTGCTCAAACAATAACAGCCCACCGATGACAAACTACCTGTGACGTGCTTGCAGTTCACTCAAGCCTGAACACCCTGCAGGTCACACAGTCCTGGGAGCCAAGATGTTTATGCCAGAAAAATCACACTCCTCTACTTCTGCTGCAGATGACCATATTCATTTGGCAGTAGATGTATAATTCTTCAGACACAATTCTTGGCAGCTGCTCTTGGTCAAGCACCATTGACACGCACATTTCATAACACTGCGGCCTCGCCCGTAGTTTAGTTCAGTTTAGTTTATTGAGGTACAGTGAAACGATTTTGTTGCGTGCTAACCAGTCAGCGGAAAGACTATGCATTTTTCCAGTCGAGCCATCCACAGTGTACAGATGCATGATAAAGGGAATAACATTTACGTGCAAGATAACATCCAGTGAAGTCCGAGTAAAGATAGCCTGAGGGTCTCCGGTGAGGTAGATAGTAGCTCAGGGCTGCTCATAGAGAGATACAGCATGGAGGCAGACCCTTCAGGTCTCTGTCCACGCTGACCATCGACCACACAGTGGAGCAAGCAGCGCTAGAGTTTCCGCCTTACAGCGCCAGTGGCCGGGTTCGATCCTGACCACGGGTGCTGTCTGTACAGTTTGCACCTTCTCCCTGTGACCGCGTGTGCCCCGGTCTCCTCCCACATTCCAAAGAACTTCAGGTTTGTAGTTTAATTGGCTTCTGTAAATTGTCCTTAAAGTGTGGGATAGAACTGGGTGATCATTGGCCGGTGGGCCGAAGGGCCTGCTTCCATGCTGTATTCCCCCACTCTGGGCAAAAGATTCTGTGCGTCTACCCGATCTATTCCTCACATGATTTTGTGCACCTCTATAAGATCACCCCTCATCCTCCTGCGCTCCAAGGAATAGAGTCCTAGCCTGCTCTATCTTGACCTATTGCCTTCGAGTCCTGGCAACATCCTCGTAAATCTTCGTTGCACCCTTTCCAGCTTGACAACATCGTTCCCATAACAAGGTGGCCAAAACTGAACACAATAATGTACATGCGGCCTCACCAACGTCTTATATAACTGCAACATGACCTCCTAATCTCAATACTCATTACTCTGACTGAAGAAGGCCTATGCACCAAAAGTCTTTTTAACCACCCTATCTACCTGTGATGCCACTTTCAAAGAACTCTCTAGATCCTTGTGCTTTACAATACTCCCCAGAGCATTACTGTTCACTGTGTAGGTCCTGCCCATTGTAGTGCTCCCAAATGCAGCACCTCTGAGGAAGGATGTGCTGGCTCTGGAGAGAGTCCAGAGGAGGTTTACAAGAATGATTCCAGGAATGCGTGGGTTAGCATAGGATGAGCGTTTGAATGCACTGGGCCTCTACTCGCTGGAGTTTAGAAGGCTGAGGGGGGACCTCATTGAAACTTACAGAATAATGAAAGGCATAGATAGAGTGGATGTGGAGAGGATGTTTCCACTGGTGGGAGAGTCTAGACCAGAGGTCATAGCCTCGGAATTAAAGGGAGCTCGTTTAGAAAGGAGGTGAGGAGGAGCTTCTTTAGTCAGAGGGTAGTTAATCTGTGGAACTCAGAACTGTGGAGGCCAAGTCAGTGGATATTTTTAAGGCAGAGATGGACAAATTCTTGATTAGAACAGGTAGGTGCCAAGGGTTATGGGGAGAAGGCAGGAAAATGGGATTAGGAGGCAGAGATCAGGCATGATTGAATGGCGGAGTAAACTCGATGGGCTGAATGGCCCAATTCTACTATAAATTGTGAACCTCTCATTTCCCTGTATTAAATTCCTTCAAGCATTCCTCAGCCCACTTGCCCAATACGATCAAGATCCTGCTGCAATTCTTGGCAGCCATCTTCACTATCTACCATTCCACCCACTTCAGTGTCATCATCAAACTTGTTAATCATGCCATGTACGTTCTCATCCAAATCATTGATATAGACGACTTCAATATTTATTCATTATTTCTTCAAAACATTTTTTTTTTAAACTAACAATCTGTGGGATGCATTCTAACGACTATGGAATATTATCAGAGAATCTAGGATATACCACACAGTCCTTTTTAGCCCATTAATCCATTAATTAGTACAAGACCAGTTTTTTTCTTCCTAATACTAATTCCTTTCAGCTCCTCATTGGGACCTGTTGTTCCCTACTATTTAAGGGACATTTTCTGTGTCTTCTTTCATAAAGACCCAACAAAATATTTGCTTAATGTCTCTGCCGTTTCTCAAGGTGTTGAAGAGCCATGTTCATGGAGATGGGACAAGTCAGGTATGAGACTCCATCTTGGAGTCTATTCCCCAGTGTTGGCACCTATTTCCCTTGATCATTTGCAGTCAGATTTTTGTTGATGAACAAATTACCATCCATTTACCAGGAAGTATTTTCCGATGTTTAATTGGTCTGAATACAATAAGAGATTGGTCATGATGACATTGGCAAGATGCCACCTCAATCATTTCCCAGTGCGCTGTGAGTTCGGCGAGGCAATAGACAGGGCATCTGGAGAACAATGAAATGCCCTTGGACAAAGGGTACAGCAATTACTCACCTAAGCTATTTTGAGAACACCTCTCATACCAACAACCTGTACAACCGAGGAAGCAGGTTAAAGAGACATCATCAACTAACATTCACCTCCAGAATCAATTGACTTGGAAATATGACTGACTAACACCACACTGACTTGGGATTATATTTGAAGACAGACACAAACTGCTGGAGTGACTCAGCGGGACAGGCAGCATCACTGGGGAGAAGGAATCGGTGACGTTTCGGGTCGAGACCCTCCATCAGATCCTTCTACAGTCTGAAGAAGGGTCTCGAACCGAAACGTCAGCCATTTACAAACGCACACACATATACATGTACACAGATATATACACACACACACACATAAATACATGCACCCACACATGTGCATAGACACACATACATACACACACACATACATACACACACCCATATATACACACACCCATATTCATACACACACACATACAGTACATACACAAACATATATACAATACAACCATATACACAACACACACACACACACACACACACACACACACGTACATACATGCACACACATACACATACACACACACTAGAATAAGCTCCGTTCCCAATGCATACTAACTAATTAAATGGAAATCCAGAGGGGGTTTAAATACATATATTGGGAAATGAACTATTGACCCTTTAATCCGTGGAATTGTTGTAAAGCTTCCTACAGGGTTAGGCAGATTTTAATAGATTTTCTGTGCAGTTAAAGTATTCAAGTTACTTAGCCCTCGATGCCGCACAGAAGCTGGAAATATACCTTCACAAACAAGGAGACTTGGTGTTCCGGTTCCTCCGACAGGTTGCGGGATAACTCGACCTCCGAGCTGCCCCTGCTGCTTTGCTGACGTTCCTGGTTCTCCCCTTCTGTGTCGGCCATTTGCTGGATATCCCTCTCCTCTTCCGAGGTGTAGCTGCGTTCCCCCGTTCCCTCTCCCTCACTTTCCCTTCCCTGCCCCGCCATCCTCCCACGCCAGCTCAAGGGGTCCAGGGTTGGGCAGGGCGGCCGACTCTTGCAGAAGGCATTGGATTAACAACCCCGTGGAAGTAGCACTGCACATGCTTTTCAAATCCTCTCCTGCAGGTTTAATTCTTAGGAAGAAGGAGATTAAAGCACGTAGCCAGAGAGGAATTATTACAATTAGATGGGCGTGCAAGACTAGGCCGTGGGAATTAGAACAATGCACATGAAAATGTAACCGATTTCAAATGTGAGATGATGTTCTCCGAGATCCTATCCAGGTCCAGGTATCATCCACTTTTGACTGTCTGATAATGGACATTCGGAAACTATAATGGGTTAAAAGAGCCATTGGGCCTCTATTCGCTGGAGTTTACAAGGATGAGGGGGAGCCTCATTGAAACTTACCGAATAGTGAAAGGCTTGGATAGAGTGGTTGTGGAGAGGATGTTTCCACTAGTGGGAGAGTCTAGGACCGGATGTCATAGCCTCAGAATTAAAGGACGTTCCTTTAGGAAAGAGACGAGGGTTTTTTTTTTTGTCAGAGGGTGGTGAATCCGTGGAATTCTTTGCCACAGAAGGCTGTGGAGGCCATCAATTGGTATTTTTAAGGCATAGATAGATTCTTGATTAGTGTAGGTGTCAGGGGTTATGGGGAGAAGGCAGGAGAATGGGGTGAAGAGGGAGAGATAGATCAGACATGAATAAATGGCAGTCGGCTTGATGGACCGAACGGCCTAATTCTGCTCCTATCACTGATGAACTAATGAAAAGTGGAAAACATTGTTAAATGCTCAGCAGGTCAGACAGCATCCGTGGAGAGGGAAAAGATAAGTTATTCCTACATCAGAACTGTGTAGGAAGGGATATTGTCAAAGTGAGGCCAAACACAATTTGGAAGAACAGCACCTCAGGCAGCTAACAGCCCAGTGGTATGAATATTGAATTCTCAAACTTCAAATAGCCCTTGTATCCCCTCTCTCTCCGTCCCTCCCCCACCCTAATCATCTAGTTTCACTGTCATCCTGCTAGTTTCACTGTTCGTGTAACTCATGATCACCTTCTCCACAGCCCACAATGGACCATTGTGGGCTCCACCTTTCCTTGATCATCTTTGCTGGCTTTGATCTGTCATTTTGCATATCTTTCATTCATTTGTTCAATATACCTTTTCATATCTCTCGGTTCCCTCTCCGTCCCTGACTCTCAGTCTGAAGAAGGGTCTCGACCCGAAAAGTCACCTGTTCCTTTTCTCCAGAGATGGTTCGTGAACCGCTGAGTTACTACAGCTCTTTGTGTCTATCTACGTCTGAACTGCCAGTTCTGACACAAACAGGAAAGGCTGGGTATCTGAAATTGTCAAATTCATTCTAGATTCTGCAGGACCACAACGTGTTGAGACAGTAGATGCTTAAGGCAAGGCCTGGGAGAGATAGATTGGATGTAGCTGCTCGGGGAGGGATCTCTGGCGCTGTGAGGCAGCAGTTTAGACTTTATACTTTACATTAGACTTTAGAGATACAGTGCGGAAACAGGCCCTTCGGCCCATCGAGTCCGCCCCATCCAGCAATCACCCCGCACACTAGTACTATCCTACACACAAGGCGGCATGGTGGCGCAGTGGTGGAGTTGCTGCCTTACAGCGCTTGCAGCGCCGGAGACCCGGGTTCGATCTCGACCACAGGTGCTGTCTGTATGGAATTTGTACGTTCTCCCCGTGACCGTGTGGGTTTTCTCCGAGATCTTCGGTTTTCTCCCACACTCCAAACGTACAGGTATGCAGTTTAATTGGCTTGGAAAATGTAAAAATTGTCTCTAGTGCCACGTCCCCCTCCCTTTTCATCTGTGCATTAATTGCCTCATATTGTGTTTTGAATTGAATTCTGTCTTTACTTTGTGTACTAGTCATGTCTCTACTGTTTATTTCATTCCCCTTACATGTTTTTCCTCTACCTGCTAAATTTTTGTAAGGTGTCCTTGAGACTCTTGATTGATTGATTATACCTTTAATAATCCTTTACAGGAAATTACAGTGCCACGACAGCTTCAAGACAGACATAACACCACACATTTCCTCAAATAGCTTCCATACTTAACACGTTAAAATACAAGTTAAAATACAAGTTAAAATACAATGAATGAAAAAAAGTGCAGTTATTTATGCGCATTATATAACCTTATAGCAGCTGGTATACAAGACTTCCTATGTCTCTCAGTTTTGCACATTGGTGCAATCAGTCTCTGAGTGAAGATGCTGCTCTTGATCACATTCAGGGCATGGAGTGGGTGAGTGGGGTTGGTCATTATAAATAAAATTTATTATTATTATTATTAGGATAGTGTTAATATGCGGGGATCGCTGGTCGGCGCGGACCCGGTGGGCCGAAGAGCCTGTTTCCGCGCTGTATCTCTAAACTAAACTAAATACTAGGGACAATTCACAATTTTACCGAAGCCAATTAACCTATAAACCTGCATGTCTTTGGAGTGTGTGAGCCGCAGGGCCTGTTTCCATGCTGTATCTCTAAACTAAACCTTGAAGCTGTTTTGGACCTGTTAAAAATAGTCCCCCCATTCAAAGAGAAAATAACGTTGCAACATGTACATTGGGTCACAGTGCTGTAGTGTGCAATCTCTATCTCAGCTGCAACTGTTCACTTTCACATCTTGTTTGCAGAGGGCATACCAACCTGGTTCCTGGTTCGAGAGCACTGATGCAATTATCAAGAAAGCACATCAGCGCCTCTACTTCCTGAGAAGATTACGGAGAGTCGGTTTGTCAAGGAGGACTCTCTCTAACTTCTACAGGTGCACAGTAGAGAGCATGCTGACCGGTTGCATCATGGCTTGGTTCGGCAACTTGAGCGCCCTGGAGAGGAAGAGACTACAAAAAGTAGTAAACACTGCCCAGTCCATCATCGGCTCTGACCTTCCTTCCATCGAGGGGATTTATCGAAGTCGCTGCCTCAAAAAGGCTGGCAGTATCATCAAGGACCCACACCATCCTGGCCACACACTCATCTCCCTGCTACCTTCAGGTAGAAGGTACAGGAGCCTGAAGACTGCAACAACCAGGTTCAGGAATAGCTACTTCTCCACAGCCATCAGGCTATTAAACCTGGCTCGGACAAAACTCTGAACATTAATAACCCATTATCTGTTATTTTGCACTTTATCAGTTTATTTATTCATGTGTTTTGTAGTCAATGCATATTATGTTCTGTGTGCTGAAGGAAAGCAAGAATGTCATTGTCCTATCAGGGACACATGACAATAAACTTGAACTTGAACTTGAACCGCAAAAGGTCACGCCCCTACATTTGCCTAGAAGCTTTCAGATCCTGTCGTTTAAACTTAAACCGGTTGATTGGTTTAACAGAACATATATCGGATGGGAGACACAAAGTGCTGGAGTAACTCAGCGGGGCAGGCAGCATCTCTGGAGAAAAGGAATAGGTGACGTTTCGATTCGAGGCCCTTCTTCTGACTGAGAGTTAGGGGAGAGGGAAACGAGAGGTATAGACGGTACATAGAACAGATGAATGAAAGATAAGCAAAAACGGAACGATGAACAAGGAAAGGTGGAGCCCACAACAGTCCTTTGTTGTCTGTGGGGATAGTGATAACGAGTGATATAAACAGTGAAACTCAGCGAGATGACAGTGAAACTAGCATGCCGAGTAGGGTGGGTGCGGGACTTTGGTGCAAACAAGCATCTGCAGTTCCTTCCTACACAATATATCGGAAGGGAATGGTAGCCATTATTCCAGCACACAGTCATTTAGTTCACCATGCTGTATTAGCTCTGTGGGTATGTGAACAACACCTGGTGTACTAACACAGTGATTGTAGACAGTCACTGCTCCCCGGACCTGGAGTATGTGACTGTTAAATGCAGGCCCATTTATCTCCCTAGAGAGTTTACTGTTATCATGATAACTGCTGTGTACATACCACCGGATGCTAATGCTAACTCGGCTATCGGACATTGTATGGTAGCACTAGCAGTCAACAGAGCACATATCCTGACGCTGTTCACATCATAGCAGGGGATTTTAATCACGCGGACTTGAAGGCAATGCTCCCCAAATTCTACCAGCATGTTAAATGTGCTACAAGAGGAGCTAACACACTGGACAAGGTCTACTCCAACATCAAGCTGGGCTACAGGGCTAGACCACTACCACACCTGGGCCAGTCGGACCATATGTCCCTGTTTTTAATTCCTGCATATGCCTCCCCTCAGGAAAACCGCTCCTACCATCACAAAGACCATCACAACCTTGGCCTGATGGTGCCTCTCAGCAGCTGCAGGACTGCTTTGACAGGACAACTGGGATGTGTTTGAACACCAGGACCTGGAGGTGTTCACAGACAGTGTACTGTGTTACATTAAAAACTGCATGGACACGGTCACAGTGGACAAACGCATCCGGGTCTACCCCAACCAGAAGCCCTGGATGACCCGGGAGGTCCAGCGGCTGTTAAAAGAGAGGAACACCGCTTTTAGGTCTGGCGATAGGGCTTTATACAGCACGGCCCGAGCTAACCTGAAGAGAGGCATCAGAGAGGCCAAATCAGACTACAGGAGGAGGATAGAGGACCACCTGGACAGCAACAACAGCAGGCAGGTGTGGCAGGGGATCCAGTATCTCACCAACTACAAGACCAACCTTGAAGCTGCTGAAGGTGACGCCTCGTTGGCAGAGGAGCTGAACCTATTCTTTGCTCACATTGAAGTGGAGCCACCCGAGACAGCCACATCACACCACATGGTCCACAGCAGCCTAACCCTCAAGATAGAGGAGCATGAGGTGAGGCGCACGCTGCGGGCCATCAATCCAAGGAAGGCCACTGGACCCGACGGCGTCTCTGGACGCGTGCTGAAGGACTGCGCAGACCAGCTGGCTGGGGTCTTTACGAGGATTTTCAACCAGTCTCTGGCCCAGTCCACTGTTCCACCCTGTCTGAAGTCCGCAACCATAGTCCCCTTGCCCAAAAAAACCCACATTTCCAGCCTCAACGACTACCGGCCAGTCGCACTCACACCAGTGGTGATGACGTGCTTTGAAAAACTGGTCCGGGGTCACATCACATCACTCCTGCCCCGAAGCTTTGACCCCCACCAGTTTGCGTACAGAGCGAATAGATCTACAGAGGACACCGTAGCCACAGCCCTCCATGCTGCACTGTCCCACCTGGAGCAGCGGGGGAGCTACGTGCGGATGCTCTTTGTGGACTACAGCTCTGCCTTTAATACCATCCTTCCCCACAAACTGGTGGACAAACTGGGGGACTTGGGACTTCCACACTCCACCTGCATGTGGATAAATAGCTTCCTGTCGGGTCGCAGCTAGAGAGTCATAGTGGGCCATCACACATCCACGGCCCTCAGCCTCAGTACCGGCTCTCCACAGGGCTCCGTGCTGAGCCCCCTGCTCTACACCATCTACACATATGACTGCACCCCCGCCCACCACAGCAACACCATTGTCAAATTTGCGGATGACACTACGGTGGTGGGACTCATCTCCGGGGGGGACGAGTACGCCTACAGGGATGAGGTGGAACAGCTGACAGTGTGGTGTGGAGAGAATAACCTGCTCCTCAACACCTCAAAGACTAAGGAGCTCATAATAGACTACAGGAAGAAGAAAACGGACATTACACCATTAATCATCAGAGGGGACTGTGTGGAGAGGGTGGTGGATTTCCGCTTCCTGGGAATCCATATTGAGGAGGACCTGACATGGAGCGTGAACACCTCTGCGCTGCTGAAAAAGGTCCAGCAGAGACTGCACTTCCTGAGGGTGCTCAGGAAGAACAACATCACCCAGAGACTGCTGCTGTCCTTTTATCGGTGCTCCATAGAGAGCATCCTAACATACTGTGTATGCGTATGGTACACCAGCTGCACAGCGGCCAAGAGGAAAGCGCTCCAGAGGGCTATTGACAACGCCCAGAAAATTGCCGGCTGCCCTCTCCTCACCTTGGAGGACCTACACAGTTCCCACTGTCCCAAGAAATCCCAGAACATTATAAAGGACATTTCCCACCACCGGACACGCCCTGTTTGAACTGTTGCCGTCAGGCAGACGGTACAGATCAATGAGGACAAGGACAAACAGACTCAAAAACAGTTTTTATCCCACAGCAATAACTACACTTAATATAGCCACCAAATGAGCGCAGGTGCGCTACATACCAAAGGGATTGTGCAATCGACAGAAGAATGTATGGTTGTGCGTTTATGCTTGGTTTTTTCATGTTATTTATTTTAGTTGTTTATTTCAGATATTTCTCTTTTACGTATCGTTAGCTTTTAGATAATGTGTGAATGGTGCACCGACTGGTTGGTATTTTTAATTTCATTGTACATGTTTACATGTTATAATGACAATAAAGTGACAATAAAAATAATGACAACAATTTCAATTACTCAGAGGAGTGACATGAGACTGGGTTTTAGTTAAGTCAGATTCCTTCTACGGACTCAGGAACAGCTTCTACCCCTCCGTTATTATGCTTCCGAACGGTCCTTCCATAAGCTAGGCTACTGTCCGATTCACCTCTACCCCATTGTGGACATTGGACTTTGGACAGCGCCAGAGACCTGGGTTCGATCCTGACTACGGCTGCTGACTGTACGGAGTTTGTACGTTCTCCCCGTGACCACGTGGGTTTTCTCTGAGATTTTTTGTTTCCTCATTCATTCCAAAGACGTACAGGTTTGCAGGTTAATTGGCTAGTGTGTAGGATAGTGTCAGTGTGTGGGAATCGCTGGTCGGTGTAGTCTGAGTGGGTCAAAGGGCCTGTTTCCACGCTGTATCTCTAAACTAAACTAAACTATTTTCCACATTCTGCATCTTCCCCTTCTCTCTATCTTTGCTCTAGTTTGAACTGATCGTATCAATGTATGGTATGTCCAAATTGTTTGGACAGCATGCAAAACAAAGCTTTTCACTGCACCTTGGTAATATACCTAAGCCCAAACCTAAATCTAAACAGACTCCAAATTTGATACCTGCACTGAGGTAAGATGTGAGCCATTCCTGAGAATTTAGATCATATTCTGGGACAGGGAGTGTGGAGAACCCAGCCTGCAGGGGGAGCCGCCGAGCCGGCCCTCGCTCGTCCCCCCGAAGAGCAGAGTACGGGGGGGGATGGAGCCAGTGATGGCGACGGACTCGAACGATAAGGAGCGCGGGCGGTGGGGCAGGAGAGGGAACCGGGGTCTGGCCTACCGTTCCCTCAAGGTCGGCTGCGGGAGGCACCCTCGGGGAACAGGGGTGGATGGCCGAGGTAAGGATGCTTGATCGAGATTATTGTCACATTTTTGTTCCTCGAGGTGAAGCACGTGGGCCACACGTGGCCTACAGTGGTGAAGCAGCGGTGGAGGACACCAACGGCTACGCCTGGCCAAGCCGACTCTGCAACGCTGCCAAGACAACAGACCTTCATGGTCAGGTCATAAACCCTGCACTTACAACAAAAGATAGACACAAAAAAGCTGGCGTAACTCAGCGGGACAGGCAGCGTCTCTGGAGAGAAAGAATGGGTGACGTTTTGGGTCGAGACCCTTCTTCAGACAACAACTGGGACTTGAAAATGGCGCCAAACTGGCAACACTGTACACTGTCTCAGTGTAGTACTGCTACACACTTGTACTTTATCTGAGATGCTCATCTAACATGTATCTAAGTGATTATGTATAGTGATACTTGTACTGAACTGTGTACAAAAGTGAATTTCACTGTATGTGTAGGAAGGAACTGCAGATGCTGCTTTAAACCAAAGATAGACACAAAAAGCTGGAGTAACTCAGCGAGATAGGCAGCATCTCTGGAGAGAAGGAATGGGTGACGTTTCGGGTCGAGACCCTTCTTCAGACTGGTTAGGGATAAGGGAAGCGAGAGATGTAGACGATGATGTAGACAGATAAAGAACAAAGAATAAAAGATATGCAAAAAAAATAAAAATGATAAAGGAAACAGGCCGTTAGCTGTGTGGTGGGTGAAAATGAGAAGCTGGCGTGACTTCGGGAGGGATAAAGAGAGTGAGGGATTGTTGGGGTTATCTGAAGTTAGAAAAATCAAATTCATACCACTAGGCTGTAAACTGCCCAAGCAAAATATGAGATGCTGTTCCTCCAATTTGCGTTTAGCCACACCCTGACAATGGAGGAGACTAGGACAGAAAGGACTATGTGGGAATGGGAAGGAGAATTAAAGTGTTTAGCAACCGGGAGATCAGGTATAATCCCGGTACATGTGACAAATAAGGCACCATACCATACCTCTTTCTATCCCTACTCAGGTCATTTTTTTAAACAATCAAAATATCCTAAAATTCAACTATTTCAAAATATCTCGAAATTATCCCAATTTTAGAATCATTACTCTCTGCAAAATTGCTGAATTCCACTGAACTAAACTGTCGTTCCCCCACACAACCCTCTTCCCCTCTCATCTACACTTCTCCCAGAATAGGTTGAAACTGGAAAGATATTTTTGGACTAATGTAGCTCCTCGGTTCAATTAGGCAGCCGCCACTAAGATAACACTCGTATAATTCAAAAATAAGATTTTTTCAGCAACTCAAACTTCAGATAAATTTCTTTTTTTTGAGTGCTTAAAAAAAGAAATTACTGTGAGTTTATCTAATCAGTTTCAAGTACAGATTATCCCCTAGCTTGGTGGTTTTACTGAGAAGGCAGATGTGTTTACAATTATTTTTAGAAGTCATTTCTTTTATCTCCCATTCCCTTAAGAAATCTGTCCTCGAAGATTAAAAAAGTGGTGCTGAATTGGTCACAAAAAAGCCTGTGGGAAACAAAGACATAGTCCTGTTGGTCAGTGCAACAAAACAGATTAGATTCATCACAGTCCTCAAATAAGGACTTAAATTACTGGTGCCATAGAGATACTGCCTGATCCGCTGAGTTACTCCACCATTTTGTGTCTTTGTTTAGTTTAGCTTTGAGATATACCTTTTGGCCATCGAGTATATGGCAAAGGTACACAAAAAAGCTGGAGAAACTCAGCGGGTGCAGCAGCATCTATGGAGCAAAGGAAATAGGCAACGTTTCGGGCCGAAACCCAACATTGACCAACCATCCGTTCACACCAGTTCTAAGTTATCCCACTTTCTCATCGACTCCTACATCAGGGACAATTTACAGAAGTCAATTAACCTACATGCCCGCATTTCTTTAGGGTGTGGAATGAAACCGGAGCACCCGGAGGAAACCCACGCAGTCACAGGGAGAACCTGCAAACTCTAAACAGGCAGCACCCAATTTCAGGATCGAACCCAGGTCTCTGGCACTCTGGCATATATCTACAGTATATAGTGTTTTTGTTGTTTACGTGGAAAGACACAAAATGCTGGAGTAACTTTGCGGGTCAGTCATCATCTCTGGAGAACATGGATAGGTGACGTTTCAGGTTGGGATCCTTCTTCAGACTGGGATTGGTTTGCGTAGAATGGACCTCGCAGTGGAATGGTGAGAAGAAAACGTTGATAGCTGTGGAGAAAGAGTTAAATAATGAAGAGAGGGAAGTTAAATATGCTTCAGAATGGATTAATGAATTAGGGCTGGCTAGACTTTCTCATCATTAATACAAAGAAACATAGAAAATAGGTGAAAATTGAATGGTGAAACAATGGTGAAAATAGGTGAAACATTGAAAAGGGCCCTTCAAGCCAGCACCGCCATTCAATATGATCATGGCTGATCATCCAAAATCAGTATCCCGTTCTTGCTTTCTCCCCATATCCCTTGATTCCATTAGCTCTAAGAGCTATATCTATCTCTCTCTTGAATACATCAATAGATAGACAATAGATAATAGACAATAGATAGACAGATAGTGCCGGAATAACTCAGCGGGTCGGGCAGCATCTCGGGAGAAAAGGTGACAATTCGGGTCGAAACCCTTCATCAGACTGAGAGACAGGGGAGAGGGAAAACGAGAGGTATGGGAAGGTACTGAACAAAGCAGAGCCTGAATCGATGACTCAGGAAAGGTGGAGCCCACAATGGTCCATTGTTGACTGAGGACGAGGTGATAACGAAGGAATACGGAGATGCAACACCTGTCCCTAAACCTCCTCCCTCAACTCCATCCAGGGACCGTCACCTGTTCCTTTTCTCCAGTCGCTGAGTTACTCCAGCATTTTTCGTCTTAGTCGGAATATACCAGCACCTGCAGTTCCTTCGTATACACCTCCTCGTCATTAATTGCTTTGTGACTTTATGACCTTAAGAAGTAACACTTGGTTTAGAACATGAAAATATTACACCTGTTTAGCAAAGATAAAAAAAAGTATTTCGTAATTTTAATTATGTCTGTTTTGTCAAACAATGACAACCGTTGGGAAATCAAAATACTTAATCTAATGAGAAATGTCAATGTGATGTGATAATGAGAAAGAAAGCAGAGCTATTGAGAGTCGGAGAAAGGAAACAGTATTAATAACATACAATAATTAAATAAAGCCTTCTCGGTTTCAGGAGTTCCAGAGTATTTTACATCAGTGCAGTATAGTCATTCTCGTTACACTGCCAAATATGGCCACTAATTACCACACAACAAGTTGCCTCAAAGAACTAAAGGGATAAAGAATCGGATAATCTATTTTGATTCTGCTCAATGATGTGTAAATGATGTGTGTGAGAAAGAACTGCAGATACTGGTTCTCACTGAAGATCGACACAAAATGATGGAGTAACTATGCGGGTCTGGCAGCATCTCTGGAGAGAAGGAGGGAAGAGTCTGAAGAAGGGTCTCGAACCAAAATGTCACCCATTCCTTCTCTCCAGAGATGTTGCCTGTCCTGCTGAGTTACCCCAGCTTACTGTGTCTATCTGACGTGTAAATAATGATCAGTTTACCCAGATAACTGCATTGAATTATAACATTGGTTCTCTCACTGAGCAGATAGATGGGGTTCAGGTTAACCCTATTAAAATATACCACTGTTGGCAAAGTAGTAGTGCTTTGGTTTTGGAGGTACAGCATGGAAACAGACCTTTGGCCTAGCAAGTCCACGCTGATCATTGATCACCCATTCACACTAGTGGGTATTAAGGTTAGTCCACCTACTCATCCACTACCTGCACACTAAGGGCAATTTACAGGAACAAATTAACCTACAAACCCGCACGTCTTTGGGAGGTAGGTAGAGCATCAGAGAGCCGGGTTAGATCCTGACCTTGGGTGCTGTCTGTGTGAAGTTTGCACGTTCTTCCTGTGACCACTTGGGTTTCCTTCGGGTGCTCCGGTTTCCTCCCACAATCCGAAGAGGTGCCTGTTTGTAGATTAATTGGCCTCTGAGAATTGTTCCTGGTCTGGAGGGAGCGGATGTGAAAGTGGGATAACATAGAACTAGTGCGAACGGGTGATGAATGGTCGACTTGGACCAGGTGGGCTGAAGGGTCTGTTTCCGTGCTGTATCTCCAAACTGTAACCTCTACACTAGTATTTATGTCATATTCTAACATGAACTATACTTAATTACAATGTAATGTGCTGATAACATGCCTTCCTGAAATGCAACATGAAAATAAAATCATGGGCATAAAATTATAAACGCACAGCATCTTTGTACAAATTGTACAAACCGACTGAAGTCACGTCTAAACTGCTCTGATCAAATGCAATTGTTTTTGAAGTGTTGATTTGGCATCTATACCTTCCCTTTGCCAAGACCTAACATTTGGAATACTCTCCTTAAGTTCACTGCCTCTCCTCACTTAAAACACTCCTTAATACCCACGTCATTGGCCAAGCCTTCAGTCAACAAACCGAGATATTTCAACATGATCTTTTTCTATGAAATCCTCCAGGGAGAGGTTTCTGCATCAGGGGTATAATATAACATAGAAACAAAGAAACATAGAAAATAGGTGCAGGAGGAGGCCATTTGGCCCTTCGAGCCAGCACCGCCATTCATTGTGATCATGGCTGATCGTCCCCAATCAATAACCCGTGCCTGCCTTCTCCCCATATCCCTTGACTCCACTAGCCCCTAGAGCTCAATCTAACTCTCTCTTAAATCCATTCAGTGACTTGGCCTCCACTGCCCTCTGTGGCAGGGAATTCCATAAATTCACAACTCTCTGGGTGAAAAAGTGTTTTCTCACCTCAGACTTAAATGACCTCCCCTTTATTCTAAGACTGTGGCCCCTGGTTCTGGACTCGCCCAGCATTGGGAACATTTTTCCTGCATCTAGCTTGTCCAGTCCTTTTATAATTTTATATGCTTCTATAAGATTTACCCCTCATCCTTCTAAACTCCAGTGAATACAAGCCTAGTCTTTTCAATCTTTCCTCATATGACAGTCCCGCCATCCCAGGCATCAATCTCGTGAACCTACGCTGCACTGCCTCAATCACAAGGATGTCCTTCCTCAAATTAGGAGACCAAAACTGTACACAATACTCCAGATGTGGTCTCACCAGAGCCCTATACAACTGCAGAAGAACCTCTTTACTCCTATACTGAAATCCTCTTGTTATGAAGGCCAACATTCCATTAGCTTTCTTTACTGCCTGCTGTACCTGTAAGCCAACTTTCAGTGACCGGTGTACAAGGACGCCCAGGTCTCGCTGCCCCTTACCTAACCTAACCCCATTGAGATAATAATCTGCCCCCTTGTTTTTGCCGCCAAAGTGGATAACCTCACATTTATCTATATTATACTGCATCTGCCACGCATCTGCCCACTCACTCAACCTGTCCAGGTCACCCTGCAACCTCCTAACATCCTCTTCACAGTGCTGTTTTGCTGTTAGTTTTTATTAAAACAAAAAACTTGCATTTCCACAGGCCCTGCCATCTTTAGACTTTAGATTTTAGAGATACGGTGCAAAAACGGGCCATTCGACCCTCCGAGTCCATGCCAGCCAGCGATCAGCACTCCACACACTAACACTATGCACACTGGGGACAATTTACGATTTTTTTTGGCTTTGATAAAGCCCATGCGGTCACGGGGAGAACGTGCAAACTCCTTACTGACAGCACCCTTAATCAGGATCGAACCCGGGTGTCCGGAGCTGTAAGGCAACAACTTTACCGCTGGGGCACTGTGTCACCCTCTCTCTCCTTTGAGGATTTGCGCAAACATTTATGGAGAGTGAAGGACTTTTGAAATGTAGCTACTGTTGTAATAAAGTCAAAGTCGCAGCCAATTTCCACATGTAAAGCTTCCACACTCTGCAATCTGATAATGAAAGGATCATTTGATTCTCCTGATAAACACTAACCAGGACATCAGGGAATAAATTACCTGAAATTGGTGCCATGAATTCTTTAAAACCACCTGAGAAAAGATAGGCCTCAGTTTAATATTTCATGTGAAAGGTTGCACCTCAAACCCTGCAATAAGTACTATGATCAGCCATGATCATATTGAATGGCGGTGCAGGCTCGAAGGGCCGAATGGCCTACTCCTGCACCTATTTTCTATGTTTCTATGTATCAAGCAAATTAGTACTGTATCAAGATATCAGTATAGATTTTTGCGCTCAAAACTTTGATTCTTTGAACTTAGGGGCAAGCACAGCAATAATCTGTTTAGTTTAGTTTAGTTTACTTTAGTTAAGTTTAGAGATATAGCGCAGAAACAGCCCGTCAGACCCACCGACTCCATGGCGATCAGCGATCCTCGCCCACTAACGCTATCCTACACATACTAGGGACAATTTACATTTAAGGGGCGTGAGGGGACTGCCGTGAGGGGCGGTGAGAGAACAAAGGCGGACCCTGTCTTTTTCTTTTTGTTTTCACTTTTGATTTCAAGTTTTCATGTACCTTGTTGCATGTTGTGACTGTTGGTAGACCAATTCCCCTCTGGGGATGAATAAAGTTCTATCGTATTGTATCGTAGTATTACTGATAATTTATTGTATATTTATTTGTGTGTTCTTGCATTAATGTGTCTGCAAAGCTGCAGCAAGTAAGAATTTAATTGTTCAAGAAGGAACTGCAGATGCTGGAAAATCGAAGGTACACAAAATTGCTGGAGAAACTCAGCGGGTGCAGCAGCATCTATGGAGCGAAGGAAATGGTCTGAAGAAGGGTTTCGGCCCGAAACGTCGCCTATTTCCTTCGCTCCATAGATGCTGCTGCACCCGCTGAGTTTCTCCAGCAATTTTGTGTACCTAAGAATTTAATTGTATCTGGTTCTGGTGCATATGACAATTAAACACGCTTGACATGACTCAAATTTGCAGGCACTACATGCCTTTGTTTCCTACGCTTCTATTTATGAATCGCAGATCTAATATGTTTTCCGAGCCACTCACTCTCAACATACCCTGCCATTTTAACATATAGAAGGGAGGAGGAGGAGGAGAGGGAGGGGAAAGGAGGGGGGGGGGAGAGGGGGAGGAGGAGGGAAAGGGGGAGGAGGAGAGGAGGAGGAGGAGGGAGAGGAGAAGGGTGAAGGAGGAGGGAGAGGGAAAGAGAGAGGAGGAGAGAGGAGAGAGGGGGGGAGGAGGAGGAGGGAGAGGAGAAGGGTGAAGGAGGAGGGAGAGGGAAAGAGAGAGGGAGGAGAGAGGAGAAGGGGGGAGGGAGGGAGGGAGGGAGGAGGAGGGAGGAGGAGGGAGGAGGAGGAGGAGGAGGAGGAGGAGGAGGAGGAGGAGGAGGAGGAGGAGGAGGAGGAGGAGGAGGAGGAGGAGGAGGAGGAGGAGGAGGAGGAGGAGGAGGAGGAGGAGGAGGAGGAGGAGGAGGAGGAGGAGGGAGGAGGAGGAGGAGGGAGAGGAGGGAGAGGAGGAGGACAATGGGGAGGAGAGGGGAGGAGGGAGAGGAGGGAGGAGGAGAGAGAAGAGAGAAGAGAGGGGGGAGGAGGAGAGAGGAGGTGGAGAAAGGAGAGAGGAGGAGAAGGAGAAGGGGGAGGAGAGAGCTCGGCGACCTGACACCCGCCAGGGAAAGAGGGCGAGTTTTAAAGTACAACAAAACTGGTCGCAACCCACCAGGCACGTCCTCTCCTTGGCGTTCAGGGGAGGAGGAGGGAGGGAAGGTAGAGAGAGAGTGAGAGCGAGAAAGAGAAGGGGAGGGAAGGTAGAGAGAGGGGGGAAGGTACAGAGAGAGAGAGGGGAAGTTACAGAGAGAGAGGGGGAAGGTACAGAGAGAGGGGGGAAGGTACAGAGAGAGAGGAAGGGGAGGGGAGGTAGAGAGAGAGAGAGAGGAAGAAGGGGAGGGGGAAGAGACAGAGAATTTAAAAAAAACCATAATGACGGTGGCGAACAACGGCGAGAGCGAGGAGAGGAGCCTGGTGAACGCGGAGGACATGGAGCGGGAGGGCGGCGGCGAGGAGGAGGAGGCGGCGGGAGGCGGGGATGGGGAATGCAGCAGCGGGCTACAGGCCGGAGCTCAGCCCCAGGCGGCCGGGCTCCTGCTGGGCTCGCAGCTGGACGACTTGCCCACCTCCACCATCGCCTGCAACGTGGACGAGAGGGTGTTCGTGGACGCCTTGTACCGGGTAAGCTACCTGTCGGTGCCCGTGTGGACGCCAGGGCCTCGGGGGGGAAACAGGCCGCCATCCTTCCCGGTTACAGCAGGAAGGCCGCGGCTTGTTCTTTCACTCACAAACACTGCTGCTGCTCACTACAACCACCAAGCTCTCTAATTGTGTGTGTGTGTGTGTGTCTGTGTGTGTGTGTGTGGTGTGTGTGTGTGTGTGTGTGTCTGTGTGTGTGTTGTGTCTGTGTGTGTGTGTTGTGTCTGTGTGTGTCTGTGTGTGTGTCTGTGTGTGTGTGTCTGTCTGTGTGTTGTGTCTGTGTGTGTGTGTTGTGTCTGTGTGTGTCTGTGTGTGTGTGTGTGTGTCTGTGTGTTGTGTCTGTGTGTGTGTGTTGTGTCTGTGTGTGTCTGTGTGTGTGTCTGTGTGTGTGTGTGTGTCTGTGTGTTGTGTCTGTGTGTGTGTGTTGTGTCTGTGTGTGTCTGTGTGTGTGTCTGTGTGTGTGTGTCTGTGTGTGTCTGTGTGTGTGTCTGTTTTGTGTGTGTTGTGTCTGTGTTGTGTGTTGTGTCTGTGTGTTGTGTGTGTCTGTTGTGTGTGTCTGTGTGTGTGGTGTGTGCGTCTGTGTGGTGTGTGTTGTGTGTGTGTGTGTGTGTGTGTGTGGTGTGTGTTTGTGTGTGTGTGTGTGTGTTGTGTGTGTGGTGTGTGTGTGTGTGGTGTGTGTGTGTGTATGTCTGTGTGTGTGTGTCTGTGTGTGTGTGTGTCTGTGTGTGCAAATGAAAGGACACCGACATTTAATTATTTTACTAATAATCTGTGGAGCAAATTGTCAAGAAGGACATCACACACTGCTGAATTGAGAGCTTCGCACCATGCATCAATGTGTTAAGAGTGTATGTATTATTGTCATATGTCCCAGATAGAACAACTACATTCTATTTTTTCAAACACCAAGTTCTCTCATTTTGTGGATCAGAATTGAAAAGGGCAGCAGAAAGCCGATTGTTTAATTTGTGGAGCAAATAGTGGGGAAATGACTCTGGAGAACGTGCAAAATGCATCGATTTGTCAAGAGTGTTTTATTGCCATATGTCTACAAGATAAAACAATTACATTCCTGCTTGCAGTTTTTTCCAAACACCAAGGTCTCTAATTTTGTTGAGCAGAAACGAAAGGACACTGGAAACGGCAGGTTCATTAATTTGTGGAGAAATGGCCCTGGAGAACGTGCAAAAGGCATCAATTTGTCAAAAGTGTTTTATTGCCATATGTCCCAGATAGAACAATGACATTTTTACTTGTCTTTGCTTCCACAAGAGTTATTTGCTTGCCTAACATTATTTTTTCCAGAGAGTTGTCATATGTGGATTAAATTTACTAAATTACTTTGTGGAGTAGAAATAAAAGGGCACTGGTTACCTTACATTATTATTTCTTGGAGTTGACATATGTAAATTATATTTATTAAATTACCTTGTGGAGCAGAAACGATGGGACACTGGCAAATTCAGAGCTTGCAATGTACCATTTTGTTTTTGCTTCCACAAGTGGTATTTTCGTTGTCCTCCGTTATCTTTTATAAGAGTTGTCATGTGTGGATTATATTTACTAAATTACTTTGTGGAGCAGATATAAAAAGACACTGGAAAATTGAGATTTTGCAACGCTGTTAAGCTTTAATTTTTCTTTACTTCCACAAGTGTTATTTTGGTTACCCAACATTTTTTTTCCTAAGAGGTATATGTGAATTATATTTATTAAATTACCTTGAGGAGTAGAAACGAAAGGACACTGGTGAAGTCGGAGCTTGCAATGTATAATGTTTTTACTTTCACAATTGCTATTTTGGTTGTCCTTCATTAACTTTTCCTAAGAGTTGTTATAAGTGGATTACATTTACTAAATTTAGTTGTGGAGCAGAAATAAATAGACACTGGTGAATCGAGAGCTTTCAATGGATTAATTTGTCTTTACTTGCACTAGTCCAGTTTTGGTTGCCTGTCAATATTTTTCTACAAAGGGAGTTGTCATATGTGGATTACATTTACTAAATTACTTTGTGGAGCAGAAATGAAAAGACACTGGAAAATTGAGATTTTGCAATGCATTAATTTGTCTTTACTTCCATTAGAGCAATTTTAGTTGCCCTTCATTATTTTGTTTTCCTAAGAGTTATTTATTACATGTGGATTATATTTGCGAAATGAAAGGACATTGGTGAATTGAGAGCTTGCAATACATCAGTTTGTCTTTACTTCCACTATTCCTGTTTTGGTTGTCTTTCGTTATTTTTGTTTTCCCAAAAAGAGTTACCATATTTGGATTATATTTACTAAATTACTTTGCATAATTTAAGAAGGAACTGCAGATGCTGGAAAATCGAAGGTAAACAAAAATGCTGGAGAAATTCAGTGGGTGAGGCAGCATCTATGGAGCGAAGGAAATAGGCGACGTTTCGGTTCGAGACCCAGAAGGGTCTCGACCCGAAACGTTGCATATTTCCTTCTGAAGAAGGATCCCGACCCAAAACATCACCTATTTCCTTCTGAAGAAGGGTCTCGACCCGAAACATCGCCTATTTCCTTCTGAACAAGTGTCTCGACCCGAAACGTCGCCTATTTCCTTCGCTCCATAGATGCTGCCTCACCCGCTGAGTTTCTCCAGCATTTTTGTCCATAAGCCAGTGATTTTTTTCCCACAACTCGTCATTTGACTGCAAATGGCTAACTGCTGAGGGGTCATGCAACTAATCTTAGATTTTATTTTTGTTCCATTGGACTGTCAGGACAAAAAATTGCCATCTGGTACTGTTTATTAAACAATAGTCATCAAATTCATCACACAATTAAAGCTGGTAATATTAAGTTTATATGTGAAGGCAACATCTATAGGTAAATCAGATAGTTCACTTCCTGTCATGATTATTTTGTGTCAATTAGTTTCCACGTTTAAAAAAAACATTCAGCATCGGTGGTTCTTTGACAGAACCTGCAAGATTTTTTTATGCTTTGTTTTTCACATGTTTTTTGCTGTAGCTACTTGTGGGTTTTACGTCCACATGCGACTTGCAAAATACCTATGTGTTTCATTGGCTTCCAATTGCATACCGGTAGGTCATTTTGCCTGAAACACATTTCATTCTGCATTGGGTTGTGCAAAAGTAAAATGAGTTCCTAATTTGTTAGTGTGGCAGTGTACCTGCGTTCGTGACCTCAGCTCCTGCTTTTAGCTGGAGTCACTCAGTGGATCAGGCAGCATCTCTGGAGAACATGGATAGGTGTTGGTTCAGGTTGAGCCCCAACTTCAGACCTGAAACGACACCTTCCCATGTTCTCCAGGGACGCTGCCTGACCCACTGAGTTACTTCGGCACTTTGTGTCTCCTTTCGTAAACCAGAATCTGCAGTCCCTTGTATTTTTATACTATGTTTTACGGTGATCTAGAATTAGGTTTATAATTATACCATGTGCAAAGGTACAATCAAAGGTTTTATTCTGCATGTCAGCCAAACAAATATGCTATAAGTAAATACAATCAAGTCAAACTCGCATATGATGGGAAGTAGATTCCAGGTGCAGAATATAGTTGTCAGCATTGTAGTGCAATAGTTCCATAGACAAAGCCCAATGTCCACAATGAGGTAAAGGTGAATCGAACCATACCCTATCTAATGGAAGAATTGTTCAGAAGCCTGATATCAGAGGTTCAGTCTAGTTTATTGTCACGTGTCCCGAGGTACAGTGAAAATCTTTTGCTGCATGCTGTCCAGACTGCAGAAAGACAATACATGATTACAATTGAACTATTTACAATGTATAGATACATGATAAGGGAATAACGTTTAGTGCAAGATTAAGCCAGCAAAGCGATTAAGGATAGTCCGAGGGTCTCCAATGAGGTTGATAGTAGTTCAGCACTGCTCTCTGGTTGTGGTGGGATGATTCAGTTGCCTGATAACAGATAAGAGGTGAGGAAGCTGTTCCTGAGTCATGCCGGCAAGCTTGATTTTGTTCCCATTACAAATGCCACTTGCATGACCAACATCCATTGGCACTTTATTCTTGCCTGACTAAATTTAGAAGTGCAGAATCTATAACTGTATCTTGGATTGAATTGTGCAGCTCAATTTACATAACAATGTACTATATTGAAAATGATTTGATTATCGTTATTGGTTTAATTGAAGTGTATTCAAATAGAATTACAAAATTGGTTGACTTTTAAATTCTTGATGAATTTAAATTCTAGATTTAGATTATTTAGATCTAGATTCAGCCACAAAGCTGTCACTACATTTTACATTCTTTGTAAAAAAATCTGACTATTTTTATAAACGTGGTTTTTATTTGCTGGATATCATAACACATAAGTTGCAGATTTTCGTCTACTTGGAAAGAAGAACGAATGCCTGACATAACATTAAGTTAACAAGCTCGCTGCATTTTGTATATCAGAGACCAAATCAACGCCCAGAAATATAAGTAGCAATTTGCAAAGCTCCTCTCGCTGATGCTGGTGATGGTTAAATTTTAATGGTGGAAAGTTTATGGGGCATTGGTGTTGTCTGCTATCATCAAAAAGGTTATCGATGAGTTAAATAGAGTTTATTTTGCAATAGTTGCATTGCCCTTGTGTACTCACAATGCAACAGTCTCCTCATCCTCCACTCTTGTGGAAATATGAAATGCCACTTAGAGTCATACAGCGTGGAAACAGGACCTTCGGCCCAATTTGCCCACCACTCCGACCAACATGTCCCAGCTACACAAGTCCCGCCCGCATTTGATCCATATCCCTCCAAACCTATCCTTTCCATGTACCTGTATAACTGTTTCTTAAATATTGGGATAGTCCCTGCCTCCACCACCTCTTCTGGCAGCTTGTTCCATACACCCACCACCTTTTGAGTGAAAAAATTACCCCTCAGATTCCTATTAAATCTTTTCCCCTTTGCCTTAAACCTATGAGCTCTGGTCCTCGATTCACCTACTCTGGGCAAAAGACTCTGCGCATCAACCCGGTCTATTCCTCTCCTGGTTCAGCTAATGCTCTCCGACCTTACCTTTATACCCATGAAGAGTGCTTTGTATTTTCCATTGTTGTAAACTTGCAGTATAGCTTCATAACATTATTAAGGTTTGGTACAATTGATCTATAGGGGGGGCACAGTGGAGCAATGGCAGAGTTCCTGCCTTAGTGCCAGAGACCCGGGTTTGATCCTGACTATGGGTGCAGTCTGTACGGAGTTTGTACGTTCTTCCTGTGACCACGTGGGTTTTCTCCTGGTGCTCCAGTTTCCTTGCACATCCAAAGATGTACAGGTTTGTAGGTTAATTGGATAATGTAAATAGTCCCTAGTATGTGGGATAGTGTGCTAGTGTACGGGGTAATCATTGGTTGGCGTGGGCTGAAGGGCCTGTTTCTACATCGTATATCTGAATCATCCTACCACAATGAGAGCAGGCATGAACTACCATCTTCCTCATTGGGGACCCTCAGACTATCATTGATCCGACTTTACTGGATTTACCTTGCACAAAATGTTATTACCTTACCATGCATCTGTACACTGTAAATGGCTAGATTGTAATCACGTATTGTCTTTCCGCTGACTGGTTAGCACGCAACAAAAGCTTTTCGCTGTACCTCGGTTCATGTGACAATAAACTAAACTGAACTGGTCGAAAGTCTATAAGCAAAGGAAACACATTGTACCAACTTCACTTTTAAGAAATCAAGATGTAGGAAAATGTGACTTTTTTTGCAACTCCACCTCAATGAGTGAGATTTGATCCACTGTATCTGTGTGAACAGCTGTCCACCCAGTCTACAAGGCCACAGATCCATAAAGGTGATTGGATGTTGGTCTTTATTATCTGGTGTATGGGATATAAGAGCATGGAGATCATGGTGCAATGAAGTAAAACTTAGATTAGGTCACACCTGGAGTATTGTGCACAATGCTGGTCTCCAGAAATGGAAAGTGTATACAGTGTGTTCAAAATGGTTTGGGTAAAATGGAATGCTTTGTGATTTTATCAGCATCCTTTATGTGGTGATTCTATGCATACCTTGGTTATGCAGAACAAAGAATATCACTTCACAGGTTATATTTATAGGAGTAGAATTAGGCCATTCGGCCCATCGAGTCTACTCCGCCATTCAATCATAGCTAATCTATACCTCCTAATCCCATTTTTTTTCCTGCCTTCTCCCCATAACCCTTGACACCCGTTCTAATCACCAATTTGTCTATCTCTGCCTTAAAAATATCCACTGACTTGGCTTCCATAGCCCTCTGTGGCACTGAGTTCCACAGATTAACTACCCTCTGACTATAGAAGTTCCTCCTCACCTCATTACTAAAAGAGCGCCCTTTAATTCTGAGGCTATGACCTCTGGTCCCAGACTCTCCCACCAGTGGAAACATCCTTTCCACATCCACTCTATCTATGCCTTTCATTATTCTGTAAGTTTCAATGAGGTTTCCCCCCTCCCACAACCTTCTAAACTCCAGCGAGTAGAGGCCCAGTGCTGTCAAATGCTCATCATATGCTAACCCATTAATTCCTGGAATTATTCTTGTCACATGTGACAATCAAGCTTCATTCATTCATTCATTCATTCATGTCCACCACTGATTTTCTGACACCCTTGGTTCCAGAATCTTATTATCTGTTTTGTTAGACCAACACAGGTCACTGCCTCTGGGTGGGGGAGATACGGGTCTGCAAATTCGGCCTCGGAAGTCGTCTATGGCAAGGGTTCCCAATCTGGGGCAACTTTTCGAAAGTAAATTTACCCCGGGGGTAAATTTCGCCTACCCCGGGGGTACATTTGTTGATTCTGGATTTGTTAAAAACAGTATTTTAAAATTTTCCCTTTGCCGGTTGCTTTATTATGGTAGAAGTGTAAACTCAAATTACTGAACAAAACAGGGTGGGGGTAAATTTACTTTAGAAAAGTTGCCAGGGAGTAAACGGGACGAAAAAGGTTGGGAGCCCCTGGTCTATGGGAAAGGATAGAAACATAGAAAATAGGTGTAGGAGTAGGCCATTCAGCCCTTTGAGCCTGCACCGCCAATCAATATGATCATGGCTGATCATCCAACTCAGTATCCCGTACCTGCCTTCTCTCCATACCCCCTGATCCCTTTTGCCACAAGGGCCACATCTAACTCCCTCTTAAATATAGCCAATGAACTGGCCTCAACTACCTTCTGTGGCAGAGAATTCCAGAGACTCACCACTCTCTGTGTGAGAAATGTTTTTCTCATCTCGGTCCTAAAAGACTTCCCCCTTATCCTTATCCGTAGAATGCCTCAGTTACAGGGAGTGGTTGGATAGACCGGGTTTGTATTTGGACAAGCAGAGCCCAGGGGACTGATAAAGGCATACAAATTACGAGGGACAAACTTTCCCCCATAATGGAGACATGTAAAACCAGAGGGTATAAATTTAAGTTTACCAGAGGAATTTATTTTTGTTCAGCAGAATGGTTGCAGTCTGGAAGGCACTGCCTGCTAAGATGGTGGTGGTGGGTACTCTGACGATATTTAAAAGGAATCTGGATGAACACTTGAATCACCTAGCCGTAAAAGACTACAGATTAAGTGGCTCATAAATGGGATTCCTGTGGATGAGTATTTGATGGTGGCATGGATGTGATGGGCCAAAGGCCCTATTTCTGTGTAGGAAGGAACTGCAGATGTTGGTCTAAATTGAAGATGGACACAGAATCCTGGAGTAACTCAGCAGGACAGGCAGCATCTCTGGAGCGAAGGAATTAGTGACGTTTTGGGTTGAGACCCTTCTTCATCCCTATTTCTGTGCTCTGACTAACCTGTAAGCAAAGAATCTCCAATACTGATACACAAGTACTGTGTACCTTCTACAAAATATACTGTCGTTACTTGCCTAAGGTACTCGAAGAGCATTCCCCAAGCCACCAACCTCTACTACCAATAAGGACATGTGACAAATTCAATGATTGTTGTAATATGTGTACCAAGGTACTTTTTTGAATACAGATTAGTTAGATTATTGCCGTACATAAACACAATTCCTGATTAAGTACAGGATGCATAGAAACCGCCCACTGAGATTAAGGTTCTCAAACCAAGTTCAAGTTCAAGTGAGTTTATTGTCATGTGTCCCTGTATAGGACAATGAAAATCTTGCTTTGCTTAAGCACACAGAACATAGTAGGCATTTACTACAACACAGATAAGTGTGTCCATATACCATAATATAAATATATACACACATGAATAAACTGATGAAGTGCAAATAACAGAAAATGGGTTCATAATAATCAGAGTTTTGTCCGAGCCAGGTTTAATAGCCTGATGGCTGTGGGGAAGTATCTATTCCTGAACCTGGTTGTTGCATATTCCTTTTCTCCAGAGATCGAGCACTTTGTGTTTATGCACTGAGCCCATATTCAAGAGTCGCCAGGTTTAGGCGCAATTTTCAAAGTCCCAGCAAGGAATAGGAGTAGAATTAGGCCATTCGGCCCCTCGGGACTACACCATTCAATCATAGCTGATCTATCTCTCCCTCCTAACCCAATTCTCCTGCCTTCTCCCCATAATCCGTTGCCTCCATCCGGAGCGTCCAGCGAACCGTCGTCCCTCTCATCGACCGGCCGCCTTCAGCCTTGGTATCCCGGGGTTGCCCCCCCGCAGCCGACCCCGAGGGTGTGAAAGGTAGAACTGCCGCTTCCTTCTTACCGCCCTTTGCCCAGCGTCCACCATCCTCGCCCTCCACCCTCGTCTGTGGTTCCCAGTCCTCAGGGGCAAGTAGGAGACGAGAAGAGCCTTGGAAAAGCCCCCCTTGCAGCGGGAGAGACTGGCCTGCCATGGGGTACGAGCCCAGATGCACAGCATCAAGGGAGCACCTACAACAGAGGTCCAGGTGCAGCCTGTGTCTGGAGAATGGTAGAGTATTAGTAACTCCAATATAGTCTAATAAAAGTGTTATTTTAGAAATGTGCTCCAAACTGTGGAGTCATAAAGACTTGCTTATAAAAGAGGAATTTAGGATTGAATCCACTGGCACCTGGGATGGACAAATGCAAGAATCGATTTATAATTGTCATGTGCACTTAGACACATAGAAACACTGTTTTGATCATGTTCATAAGTGATAGGAGCTGAATTTGGCCATTAAGTCTACGCCATTCATTCATTGCTGATCTATCTCTCCCTCCAAACCCCATTCTCCTGCCTTGCCCCCATAACCTCCGAAACCTGTATAAATCAATAATATCTCTATCTGTGCCGTAAATATATCCACTGACTTGGTCTCCACAACCTTCTGTGGCAAAGAATTACACAGATTCACCACCCTCCGACTAAAGAGGGTTTTGCGGGCTATCCAGGCAAATGAAACCATACATGAGCACGACAGATAGTTTAATTTAGAAAATACAGTGCACAAACAGGCCCTTCGGCCCACCGAGTCCATACTGTAGTTTAGTTTATTTATTATCATGTATACCAAGGTATAGTGAAAAGCTTTTGTTTGCATTCTATCCAGTCAGCGAAAAGACTATTGTATGAATTAAATCATGCCCTGCACAGGTATAGGATAAAGGTACAACATTTAGTGCAAGATATAAGGTGGGCCCGATCCACCCTCTGAACAACCGCGCCGCCAACAACCAGAACACACCCCGGTAGGCTCGACTCACACCACAGGACTTACAGGGGCTGCGAAGAAGTCGGGCAGCGAGGCCAGTCTGCTGAAGGAGCCTCAGCGGCGGTGGCGATGGGAGCCTCGGTGGCAGCATGAGCCTCAGCGGTGGTGGGGCCTCGGCGGTGGTGGGGCCTCGGCGGCATCGAGAGCCTAGCGATTGACCCGCGATCAGCGGTGGATGAGCATGAGGAGAGGGGGGGATGGGAGGACAATGGGGACCCGGCATGGGGGGATCGCCGTGATAAGGCGCTGTGCACACGGCAGCCAGCCAACAATCGCTTTTCTTTTTTTTTCTCACCTCTTAATTTAATTTTCAAGTTTTCGTGTGCCTTGTGTGTTGTGAGTGTTGGCAGACCAATCTCCCTCCGGGGATGAGTTTTATCGTATCATATAACATTGGAGTCCCATAAAGTCTGATTAAAGAAAGATCAAAGGACTCCAATGTGGTAGGTCAGGACCACACTCGAACTGATGAGAGTTGCCGGTAACGGCTCGGAAGAAACTGTTCCTGAATCTGGACGCTAGGAAATGGTTAGTTTTGTCATCAATCAATGGCTTTGGAATCCACATCGAATTAACCTGGTCAGTAGTTGGAGAAGAGTTTCGTAAGGAATAATGTGTAGAAAGGAGCTGTAGATGCCGGTGTATACCAAAGGTAGACACAAAGCGCTGGAGTACCTCAGCAGATCAGACCACATCTTTATTTTTGTTTAGAGATACAGCACAGAAAAAAGCCCTTTAGCCCTTCAGCCCACCGAGTCCACTCCGACCAGCAATCACTGCACACTTACACTATCCTACACAATATTTTACAAAACCTCCACAGTCACTGGGAGAATGTACTGGGAGAAGTCTGCCTCAGAGGGCGGTGGAGGCAGGTTCTCTGGATGCTTTCAAGAGAGTGCTAGATAGGGCTCTTAAAAATAGCGGAATCAGGGGATATGGGGAGAAGGCAGGAACGAGGTACTGATTGGGGATGATCAGCTATGATCACATTGAATGGCCGTGCTGGCTCAAAGGGCCGAATGGCCTACTCCTGCACCTATTGTCTATTGTACAAACTCCGTACAGACAGCACACGTGGTCAGGATCGAACCCGGGACTCTGGCGCCGTAATAATAATAATAATAATGGATGGGATTTATATAGCACCTTTCTAATACTCAAGGCGCTTTACATCGCATTATTCATTCACTCCTCAGTCACACTCGGTGGTGGTAAGCTACTTCTGTAGCCACAGCTGCCCTGGGGCAGACTGACGGAAGCGTGGCTGCCAATCTGCGCCTACGGCCCCTCCGACCACCACCAATCACTCACACACATTCACACACAGGCAAAGGTGGGTGAAGTGTCTTGCCCAAGGACACAACGACAGTATGCACTCCAAGCGGGATTCGAACCGGCTACCTTCCGGTACCGCGATGCCTCTGGAGAAAAAGAACGTGTGATGTTTCTGGTCGGGATACCGGGGCCAGATGGTTTAGTAGAAGATGCGTGACCCGCTGAGTTACTCCAGCACTTTGTGTGTCTCTCTTCGTAAGGAGGAATCTCTGGCAGCTGTGGTTACTGAAATCCTGCTTTGGCAATGAGAGTGGATATCAGTGATGACGATCTGTTGTTGCAATGCATGCAAAATGAAACAAATTAAACTTATTATGCAAGAAGCATGGAGCTCAACATCAAAGCCCGTTGACCTAAACATTTTTTGCAGCTATTATACTAAATAAGCCTAATGACCGCACCATTTCAAAATGTCCTGCTACAGTTGTCTTTCCACTGAAGGTCGTGGAAAGTCAGTTCTGGTCTGTTCAGACCTGAAGTGGATTAGCAGCCCTTGTTAAAAAGAAAAATAAGTTAAATTCAATGGTGACACAAGGAGCTGAAGTAACTCAGCGGGTCAGCCAGCAGGCCTGGAGAACATGGATAGGTGACTTTTCGGGTAAGGACCCTTCATGCAGCTTACACCCCAGCGGGGTGAACATTGACTTCTCTAACTCCAAATAGCCCTTGCATTCCCTCTCACCCCACCCCCTCCCCCTTCCCAGTTCACCCACCAGTCTTACTGTCTCCGACTACATTTTATCTCCATCCCGCTCACTCGCCTGACAGCAGTCTGAAGAAGGGTCTCGACCCGAAACGTCATCCATTCCTGCTCTACAGAGATGATGCTGAGTTACTCCAGATGTCCCACTGAGTTACTCCAGCATTTAGTGTCTATCTCCGGTATGAATATTGATTTATCTAACTTCAAGTAACCCCGGCATTCCCTCTCTCTCCAATGCTCCCCCACCCAAGTCGCACCAGCTTCGCGTTTTCACCCAACAAACAGCTAACTGTGGCCTGTTTCCTTTATCATCATTACTTTTTTTGCATATCTTTCATTCATTGTTCTATATCTCTCTATGTCATCGTCTATATATCTCGTTTTACCCTTTCCCCTGACTGGAGTGAAGAAGGGTCCCGACCCGAAACGTCACCCATTCCTTCTCTCCGGAGATGCTGGCTGTCCCGCTGAGCTACTCCAGCTTTTTGTGTCTATCTTCACCAATCCATGTTCTCCAACGATGCTGCCTGGTTGGTCTTCCCAGGTTAAAGGTCTCCTCGTGTAATATATATAATGTCTTAAATGTGGTGTAAATCTGCATTAAAACATCACTGGTGCCTGTTCAGAAATAAAAAGGCAATTTAACCGCTATATTCCTTGGAGCGAGAGATAAAATGTAATTGGACTCGAGGTTTTCAATGACAATTTTAGGTTTAGATTTATTATTGTCACGGTGGTGCAACTGTAGAGCTGCTGCCTAATGCCCCTGTCCCACTTAGGAAACCTGAATGGAAACCTCTGGAGACTTTGCGCCCCACCCAAGGTTTCCATGCGGTTCCCGGAGGTTTTTGTCAGTCTCCCTACCTGCTTCCACTACCTGCAACCTCCGGCAACCACCTGCAACCTCTAGGGAACCGCACGGAAACCTTGGGTGGGGCGCAAAGTCTCCAGAGGTTTCCGTTCAGGTTTCCTAAGTGGGACAGGGGCATTACAGCACTTACAGCACCGGAGACCTGGGTTCGATCCCGACTATGGGTGCTGTCTGTACGGAGTTTGTACGTTCTCCCCGTGACTGCATGGGTTTTCTCCGAGATCTTCGATTTCCTCCCACACTCCAAAGACGTACAGGTATGTAGGTTAATTGGCTTGGTGTATGTACAAATTGCCCCTAGTGTGCCTAGGATAGTGTTGATGTGCGGGGGTCAGTGCGGACTTGGTGGGCCGAAGGGCCTGTTTCTACGCTGTATAAACGAAACTAAAAAAACCAACGTAATGAAAAGCTTTGTTTTGCTTGCTATCCAAACCAGATCAGATATAGTATGCATCAATACAATCAGTTCAAACTCAAGTACAATAGATTGAGCAAAGGGGAAGATACAGAGTGCAGAATATAGTTCTCAGCATTGTAGTGGATCAGTTACTTGGACAAAGTCCAATGTCCATAATGGGGTAGAGGTGAATTGCACAGTACCCTAGTTTGTGGAAGGACCGTTCAGAAGCAAACTGTGCCGCCTGGTGCACTGAGTTCCTGTAGCAGTTTGATTTTTGTGTTTAAAATAAAAGTCTTAACTGGACTTCTGAACTTGACAATATTAGTTAGAGCTATATTTGGGCAATTGGCTTGATTTTTTTTTTTTTAATGTGCAAAATGCATTTATCATTTTGGGAAACTAATATAATCTCTCTTCTGGCACCCACAGTCTCTGAGATTTATGTAAAGGACACACAGTACTGGATAACTCAGCCGGTCGGGCAGCATGTCTGGAGATCGTGGGTAGGTGAGACTACTTCTCGATTTTCTCTGGAGATGCTGCCTGATCCGTTGAGTTAGTCCTACTGTCACATTTGCTTGTGTTGTATCACTGTGCCACTAGATGTCATCTTCCATTCAGGAACAGTGATTGCTGCTGCTGGTTTATGAGCAGCTGTGCTTGCAATGAGTTGGCACCTCCACAAGTGTACAAAGAGAAAATGAGTTTAGTTTCAGGATAAAACGCGGTAACAGGCCCTTCGGCTCACTGAGTCCGCACTGACCAGCGATCCCCATACACTAGTACTATACTACATACTTGGGACAATTTACAGATTTTACCAAAGCCAATTAATCTACAAACCCATACGTCTTTGAAGTGTGGGAGGAAACCAGAACGCCTGGAGAAAACCCACGCAGTCACAGGTGGGCGGCGCGACTCTTCTCAGCAGCGCCCTCTGCAGTCCGTCTGTCTTTTTTTTATTGTTTTCTGTCTTGTTCTATGTCGTTTTTATTGTTTTTTTTGTCGGTGTGTGGGGGTGGGGGGGGAACTTTAAGGTCTTTCCCCTGCACGGGAGACCCGACCTTTTCTTTGTCGGGTCTCCGTTGTCGTTGGGGCTGCAACGTGGAGCGGCCTCCAACAGGAATGACCTGGGGCTCCAGTCGCGGAGCTGCGGATCTACTCACCATCACGGAGCTGGCCGAGTCCGGAGCGGGTGTAGCTGTGGTGGAGCGCTGCTGTGACCCGACACCCGGAGATTCGGAAGCTCCTACCGCAGGTCTGTGGACAGTAATACAGGGAGCCCGCGGGTCCCTGGTGGGAGACCGCTTTTCGGGGCTTCCGCAACGGCGACTTCTCCCGCCTGAGTTGCGGGGTTGAAGATTACCTGGAGCGGGGCCTACATCACCGCCCCGCGCGGCTTGGAATGGCCGCGGGACTTTGTGAGCGCCCGCCGGGGCTCCAACACCAAGAGCCCGCCGGGGCTCCAACACCAAGACCCGGTGCGTGGCCTTGCATCACCCGGCGTGGCTTTAATGGCAGCGGGACATTTAACATCGCCCGCCGGGGGCTTTGACTCTGTCTTTGACTCTGACATGGGGGGGAGTGCAGGGGAGAGATATGTTTTTTTTGCCTTCCTTCACAGCGAGGAGAAGATGCGCTGTGAAGGATGTTTGTGTAAATTGTGTTGGGTCTTGGGTCTCTTTTGTTTTGTATGTATGGCTGCAGAAACGGCATTTCGTTTGGACCTCAACGGGGGTCCAAATGACAAATAATTGTATTGTATTGGATAACGTACAAACCAAACAGACAAGCACCCGTAGTCAGGATCGAACCCGGGTCACTGCCGCTGTAAGACAGCAAGTCTACCACTGCGCAACCATAAATTGTCAGGAGAAAGAAGAAATATGGTATATATGAATATTGTATAAGTCAGTCGTTAATGATAACATTGTAGTGAGCTGATAGAATCCTTTACAAAAAAATTTGTGGAGAGAAATTATATAAATATGCAGTCTGAAAAAGGGTGTCAATCCAAAACGTCACCTATCGATGTTTTTTCCAGAGATGCTGCCTAACCTGCTGCGTTACTCCAGCACCTTGTATCCTTTGATAGACTGAAAATACCGAAGTAACTCAGCGGGTCAGGCAGCATCTTTGGAGAGAAGGAATAGGCGACGTTTCGGGTCGAGATCCTTCTTCAGACTGAAACGCCACCTATTCCTTTTCCCCAGAGATGCTGCCTGACCCGCCGAGTTACTCCAGCATTTGGCGCCCATCTTCGATGTAAACCAGCATCTGCAGTTCCTTCCTACACACTTTGTGTCTTTTTGTGGATTAACCAGCATCTGCAGTTCTTCGTTTCTGCATTGTGTCAAATTCCGCTGAATCACAACGGAATTTCCAGTAAAAGCACTGGATTTTGCCACAATTATGACTGTACTCTGTGCAGACTTTGTGCTCTGTGTTCAAAGACATTCCTTTCTCTCCCCCCCCCCCCCCCCAAGTGAAATTAAATCAGTGCGGCTTCATTTATACCAGAGGATTAAATACGTGGAAAAAAAATGTGCAGCAATCTTGAGATAAGACTGCGTCGCAATAAAATAATAATTGTATTATAACAAGGTCCAATGTGGCAGAACAGCCCATCTTCAGTATGATTATAGTCTTATCCCTGTAATGTAATGGAAACTTCAGCTGCAAATGTCCTGATGCGTTATGGAAACGGTCATTTCACAAGCTGTTGGTATAGAATGGAAGCTATTGTTCAATGTTTCCACCACTTTAACCATGACTTGTGTGTAAAGCTAAATTTAGTGCCGTACTTTGGAGTTGGAGCCGTAGAGAGCTACATACAGAAATGGGCCCTTCGAATGACCAAGTCCACATCAACCATTAACCACCCACTTACACTAATCCTACATTAACCCCGTTTTCTATTCCCTTTAGACTTTAGAGATATAGCGTAGAAACAGGCCCTTCGGCTCACCGACTCTGAACCAACCAACAATCCCCGTACACTAGCACCATCCTACACACTAGGGACAATTTATAGAGCCAATTACGCTTTAGATTTTAGACGTTAGAGATAGAGTGTGCAAGCAGGCCCTTCAGCCCACCGTGCTGAACAGCAATTCCTGTACACTAGCACCATCCGACACACTAGGGACATTTTTTTAATCTATTTTACAGAAGCCAATAAACCTACAAACCTGTACGTCTTTGGAGTGTGGGAGGAAACAAGTTCAAGTTCAAGTGAGTTTATTGCCATGTGTCCCTGATAGGACAATGAAATTCTTGCTTTGCTTCAGCACACAGAACATAGTAGGCATTTCTCCGGACGGAGCACCCGGAGAAAACCCACGCAGTCACAGGGAGAACGTACAAACTCCTTACAGACAGCACGCGTAGTCAGGATCGAACCCTGGTCTCTGGCGCTGTAAGGCAGTACCTCTACTGCTGCGCCACTGTGCCAGCCACTTACTACCAGAATTCAACCACTTACTGACAGAAGCAATTTACACTGGCATAGTAATCTACACACATCTATGAGAGGAAACTGATGTTATCAGGGACACACAGATAGTGCACAAAGTCGGGATTGAACCCTGGTCTCCGGAGCTGTGAAGCAGGGGCTCCATTAGTTTTGGGTCAGAACCCTTCTTCAGACTCATTGATTGAAAGGGGTAAGAAGAAGTCTGAAGAAGGGTTCCGACCCAAAACGCCATCTATTTTTCTCCAGGGATGCTGCCTGACCCGCTGAGCTACTCCAGCATTTGATGTCTATCCTCGGCATAAACCAGCAACTGCAGTTCCTTCCAACACACAATTATATTGTTATTACTTTTAGCTCCCATTAATTCTCAAAATTCAGCCGAGCGTGACTCTATTGCTACATAAGTAGTTGTTGAGTGGCAATTCAGATTGTTGACATATTGGCAAATACATGAGGGACTTGGGTGAAACTTTGTTATAAAAGCTTTAGTTGCTTGATTTGGTGCTGTAAAGTGGTGGTCACATGATTTAAAAAAAAAATGATGTACAGGGAAAGAACCGGATTTTAATTATCAGCAATATTAATTTGTGACGGTGTGTATTGCAACCTTGGGCTTTGTTTTACTGGTAAAGAAGAAGTTGGGGAAAAAAAGAGTTGGAGTAATCTTACAGATAATTTGGTCATGTGCCCAACCACAGAAACAGACTTCCTTTCATTTGTGTCATAGCCTTAGCCTCAAGGAGATTTCATTATCCGCCTGCAACTTGGCTGATCAGGTTTTTGGAAGTTCTGAAATATAATATCCAAGCAATAAAATCTCATGTTCGTGTTATTCATTTTATTGGAATCTCTATTAACTCTGGAAATGGCAGTATTTAATTCCATCCTAATTTGTCCTTGGTAAGGTGCTATGAATTGTCCCCCATCCCTCTGGTGATGGTCTTCCCACACTGTCATTGGTTCAGGAGTTTAGAGATACAACGTGGAAGCAGGCCCTTCGGCCCACCGAGTCCACGCCGACCAATGATCCCCGTACACTACCACTATCCTACAAACTGGTGACCATTTACAATTTTTACCAAAGCCAATTTTAACCTGCACACCTGTACATCTTTGGAGCGTGGGTGGAAACCAGAGCACCCGGCGAAAACCCACGCAGGTCACGGAGAGAATGTACAAACCACGTACAGATCCACAATCCCGTCGGGATTGAACCTGTGAGGCAGCAACTCTACTGCTGTGCTGCCCCATTCCCGGTGATAATGAAGGAACTGAGTTATTTTCTAGATCAGGATGTTGTGTAAACTGGAAGGGAGCCGACAGATGGTTTGCACCCTGTTAAAGTTTGGTGAGAATGGGGTGTCTATCATATGGGCTGCCTTGGGCTAAATGGTGCTGAGCTTCAGTGTTTAGTTATTTGTTTAGTTAAGTTTAGAGATACAGCGCGATAACGGGCCCTTCGGCCCACCGAGTCCGCACCGACTAGCAATCCCTGCACACTAACACTACCCTATACGAGGGACAATTTTTACATTTGTGCCAAGCCAATCAAACTACAAACCTGTACGTCTGTGGAGTGTGGGAGGAAACCAAGGTTCTCGGAGAAAACCTACGCAGGTCATGGGGAGAACGTACAGACAAGCACCCGTAGCCTGGATCGAACCCGGGTCTCTGGCTCTGTAAGGAAGCAACTCTACCACTACGACACCCTGCCGTGTTGTTGAAAGTGCACTCACCCTGGCCATTAAGGAGTATTCCATCGCTCTCCTGTCATGTATGTTGGCGATGGCAGTGGGACGTTGGGGTATGGAGAAAAGAATCACTCATTGCCAGATATCCAGCTGATGACTAGCTCTTAGAGCTTTACAAGGATGCTGCCAGGAACTGAGGGCCTGAGCCATGACAGGCCAGGATTATTCCTTGGAGTGCAGGAGAATGAGAGGTGATGTTAGTTGACGTTATAGAGGTGTGTATAAGATTATGAGGGGAATGGATGGTATAGATGCCGCGTCTTTTACCCAGAGTAGGGGAATTAAGAACCTGAGGACGTGGGTTTAAGGTGAGACGGGGAAAGATTTAGTAGGAACCTGAGGGGTAGCTTTTGGTGGAGAGTATATGGAACGAGCTGCCGGAGGAGGTAGTTGAGGCATATAAACTATCATAATGTTTAAGAGACAGTTGGATAGGTACATTGATAGGATAGGTTCAGAGGTATATGGGCCAAACGCTGACAGGTGGGACTAGTGTAGATGGGGCAGGTTGGGCCGAAGGGCATGTTTCCACACTGTATGACTCTGTGGTTGTATGTCTTTAATATTACAGCCAGTGTGTTTTCTTGTTCCTACTGCCTTGGCTGGATCCACAATTATCCAGATTTTATGGGCTCGGGGTCAAGTAGACATCCCTTCACTGAACTCACTACCTGCTGCAGACACTGGCAACTGCGGCCTAAAGAGCTCTGAATGAACGAATGACTGAATGAATGATGCTTTATTTTCACATGTGACAAGTCACAGTAATATTATTTGTTTGGCATATCCAAGGTATGCAAAGAGTTACCACATAAAGGGCACCGACAAAGTTACAAAGTCTTCAATTTTACTTACATCATTTACCCTGCCAGCTAGGTCAATGATGGTGATCAAGTTGTATTGAAGTCTCCCACTAAAAGGCCTCAAAATGTACCTTTAGTGCTGCGGTCAAGGAACACTGACTCCTCACTTGAAGGATAACTGTAGGTGGTAATTGGGAAGAGGCTTCCTTGCCCGCACTTGACCTAATGACATGAAACTTCTGGGGTTTTGAGATTAATGTTGAGGATTCCCATACTCTGTCCTGCCCAATATATCATTCTTCCACCTTTCAAGTGGATCTCTCCTGTTAATGAAAGAGGACATACATACCCACGGATAAATCTGGCATGTTTCTACTATGAGATGATTCTATGAGAATGACCATATTAGGCTGTTGCTGGTTTGGGATGGGTCTCCCAATTTAGACATCAGTCCCCAGATGTTTCTGAGGAGGACATCGCAAAAGCAACTTTAGTTTAGTTTAGAGGTACAGCGTGGGCACAGGCACGTCGGCCCACCGAGTCCACTCCGACCAGCGATCCCCGCGCACCTACGCTATACTACACACACTAGGGACAATTTTACAATTATGCCAAGCCAATTAACTTGCAAACCTGTAAGTCTTTGGCGAGTGGGAGGAAACCGGAGAAAACCCATGCAGGTCACGGGGAGAACGTACAAATCCGTACAGACAGCACCCGTAATCGGGATCAAACCTGGGTCTGTGGTGCCGTAAGGCAGCAACTCTACCCCTCTGCCCTGTGTCTCGATCATCTGTCTGCTTTTATTCCTTCTGTTTCAATTTAGCGGATATATCGTGGTAACGTAATTATTCTTCAAAGAGCGTTTCAGATTCAACCATTCTAATGGTTCTGGAGGCACGTAGACCAGATCAGGCATAGATGGCAGATTTCTTACTTTGAAGGACGTGATTGAATCAGGTGTTTTGTTTCTTGGATAATTGAGAGGTTTTGTGGTGATCATTACTAATGACAAAAGTAACTTTGTTTCATTTCCATCAGCTGCCATGGTGGAGTTTAAACTGGATTGTTGGCCCTTGTAGAATCCAGCACAACCACTGCACTGCCACCGTAGCACCTTTTTTTTTGGTAATGCAATCAAATTGATCGTAGGACTTTATGGATCCTAGTGTGTTGTTCAAAAATATCCAATATCTGGTTAAATTGCACTGCTATTCGAGTGCTATTACTGTGCATAAACCTGTGTAGTAATCCCCTTTACACCAGTATCTACACTGCAAAGATACATTAGCTAAAAAGCAACTTTTGATGTCCCAATACAGGTGTGTTTTTACACAAATAAGATTAGTGCTGATACATGATTACACATAAGATAGGCACAAAACGCTGGAGTAACTCAGTGTGTCCGACAGCATCTCTGTAGAAAAGATGATGTCTGACCCACTGAGTTACTCCAGCTTTTTGTATCTATCTTCAGTTTAAACCAACATCTGCAGTTCTTTCCTACACGTGATTGCACTAATATTGTTTGTTTTGCACTGCTATTAAAGTATTTCTTATCGATTTATTCAGGCTCCCCTCTGCAATTGTGTTGTTACAATTTAGTTGTACTTTTAAATAATTTCATGTTTATGTCGTAAAAGTGGCTTCAGGAAGTAATGTTATTTATTGATGACATTTTCCTGGTACGTGATCAAAGCTCCCTCTACGGTAATTAAAGGCACTCCCTTTTTCCATTATAATACTTATCTGGACTCTTGTACAAATATATATCAATTCCTAAACTGTGTTTACTTGATGGTTCTCTCGTGATTTGAACCCTCATTGTGTAGTTCAACCAAGATAGTTTCCATCAATTTATCTTTATGGCGCAATTATTTCAAATAGTTTCCTTTCTTGGGTTAGAAGATGACAAACTAGTGGGTGAGAATCTTCTAGCTGTGATGATTCTTCTCATTTCATTTCTCTACCTCTGGTAGTGAAACTGCTGTAATGGAGGTCTTATTTTTGTGGCTATTTTCAATTATTTAATTGGTGGTTAATCGGTGGTGGGCAATGAGAACGATGTGAGGACCCGGCGGGGGGGGGGGGCCGGAGAAAACCAATGGGGACCCGGCAATGGGCCACCCATGCCCACGATATGCGGCAGACCTGGTTCGCCGCTGTGAGCAGAAGTTAAAACTCTTCGATTGAATTGTTTAGTAATTTTGCCAGCGCCAGAACGCTGCGGTCCTGACTACGGGTGCTTGTCTCTACGGAGTTTGTACATTCACCCAGTGACCTGCGTGGGTTTTCCCCGGGCACTCCGGTATCCTCCCACACTCCAAAGACGTACAGGTTTGTAGGTTAATTGGCTTCGGTAAAATTGAAAATTGTCCCTAGTTTGTGGACGATGGTGTTAGTGTACGGAGATCGCTGGTCGGCGTTGACTCGGTGGGTGGAAGGTGCCTGTTTCGGCGCTGTATCTCTAAACGAAACTAAAGCAATCTGATAACAAAGGAATGCTTATATGCCTTTGTGAAATCTGTTACGGGTTCTTCAGTTCAGTTTACTTTATTGTCACGTGTACCGAGGTACAGTGAAAAGCTTTTGTGTGCTATCCATCCAGTCAGCAGAAAGACAATACATGATTACAATCGATCCACTTACAGTGTATAGATACATGATAAGGGAATAACGTTTAGTGCAAAGGAAAGCCAGCAAAGTCTGATCAATGATAGTCTGAGGGTCATCAAAGAGGTAGATAATAGTTCAGCACTGCTCTCTGGTTGTGGTAGGATGATAACAGCTGGGAAGAAACTGTCCCTGAATCTGGAGGTGTGCATTTTCACACCTATACATTTTGGCTGATGGGAGAGGGGGGAAGAGGGAGTGGCCTGGGTGCGACTCGTCCTTGATTATGCTGCTGGCCTTGCCGAGGCAGCGTGAGGTATAAATGGAGTCAATAGAAGGGAGGTTGGTTTGTGATGGTCTGGGCTGCGTCCACAATTTGCTGCAATTTCTTGCGGTCTTGGATGGAGCTGTTCCCAAACCAAGCTGTGATGCATCCTGATAAACACAAAATGCTGGAGTAACTCAGTGGGTGAGGCAGCATCTATAGAGGGAAGGAATGGGTGACTTTTCGGGTCTGGACCCTTCTTCAGTCTGAAGGATTCCGACCCAAAGCGGCACCTATTTTTCTCCAGAGATGCTGTCTCACCCGCTGAGTTACTCCAGCATTTTGTGTCTGCCTATTACCAGCATCTGCAGTCCTTTCTTACACATGCATCCTGATAAAATGCTTTCTATGGTGCATCTGTAGAAGTTGGTGCTACTTGTAGGGGACATGCCAAACTTCCTAAGTCGTCTAAGGAATTAGAGGTGCTTTCTTGGTCATTGCTTCAATATAGGTGGTCCAGGAGAAGTTGTTGGTGATATTGACTCCAAGGAATTTGAAGTTTTCGACCATCTCTACTTTGGCACCAATACACACACTGCGACTTTGTGTTCCAGCTTCATAGGACGTTTGTGCGACTGCACCGGGAAAATTGTGTGCAGTTCGGGTCCCCATTCAAAAGCAAGGCTCTGTACCTAGAGAGGGTGCATTAAAGATGTTGCCTGGACTGGCAGGCTTGAGTACTGAGGAAAGACCGGATGGGTTGGGACTGTTTTACCTGGAATGAAGAAGGCTGAGGGATGACCTGATGGAGGTACATAAAATCACGAGGAACACAGAGAAGATGCATGGTCAGTCTATTTCTCAGGCTCGTGGAGTCTAACACTAGGGGTCATCGGCCAAGGATGTGGACCGGACACGGCCGACAGCGGTGAAGAACACATGGCTACGCTTGGCCAGGCCGACCCTGCAACGCCGCCAGGACAACAGGCCTTCATGGTCAGGTCAAGATCCCTGCACTTACAACAGCTGGGACTTGAAAATGGCGCCATGTGACAAAGTATCAAGTGTCAAGGTGTGAGAGGAAAGATTTAAAGGGAAGCTGAGAGGCGAGTTTTTGGGATAGTGTGGCGAATATATGGAATGAGCTGCCTGAGACATTTGGACAGGTCCGTGGGTAGGAGAGGTTTAGAGATGTATGGATCAAACACTGGCAAACAAGACTAATCCACGGAGGCACCTTGGTTGGCATGGAGGAGTTGAGTCAAAGTCACCTCCCCCTTCCCAGTTCTCCGACCAGTCTTACTATCTCCGACTACATTTTATCTCTGCTTTGTTGTTACCATTTCCCAAATTAACAAAGCTCTATTCTACATTTTCCATGATCTTCATTCCCTTTGTCCTGTTTTCACATCTTACACCTCCTTATCTATACATTTCCATACCTCCCACTCCCCTGACATTAGTCTGAAGAAAGGTCTCGACCGGAAATGTCAGCCATTCCTTCTCTCCAGAGATGCTGCCTGTCCCGCTGAGTTCCTCCAGCATTTTCTGTCTATTTTCGATTTCCTACGAATTGAGTCAAAGGGCCAGTTTCTGTCCAGTACATCTCTAATTCTTAAAGAAAATGTGTCTAGTTCCACCATAATGAGGCGCTGATTGGTGACACTTGCACATGGGCCCTGGACTGTTTCTGTGCATTATGTACCTAATCGGGGATTGTACTTATGTACGGCAATAATCTTACTGATCTGTATTGCCAAAAAAAACCACTGTACCTTGGTACATGTGATAATAAAAGAACCATTGAATAAATTTGAACATTCTGTTATCTTGTGTAATTGAATGTTGATCCTATTAATAAGCAAGTGTTGTTCTTATTAAATAAAGCTCTTGGCTTGGAGGGAACGTTTTTTTTCCTCCTTTAAAATAGATTGGGAAAAAATAGCCAAATGTTATCAGTTTACTGAACGTGTCAAGAACGGCTTGTTGAACACGGCTAAAGTTGTTCTCCATCAATGAATTACTGATGAAACTGAATTACATAATTGCGAGAGAACATCGTGTAATGTGTCATGTCACCTTTTACAGCTGATTCAGTTAGCACTCTCGTTCTCCAGAAGATATCCCGACTGCTGAGTCCACCAGTGTAAGTGTTTGGTTCTGCCCCTCATCAAAGTACTTGGCCATGGATCAAATGGGGCAGACCCGGCAAAGCTGTCTCGCTTTTTCTTGAGGTTGAGGCGAAGTTTCTATTTTTAAGGTAGAGATAGAAAGATTCTTGGTTCAATGGTTTATTTAGTGTCGCGGGTACCGGGTAGAGTGAAATATTTTTTTTAATACAGATCCCGTACATAAACACAATCACCCCTTTATGGTTTAGTTTAGTTTAGAGATACAGCATGGAAACAGGTCCTTCGGCCCACACATTAAAACTATCCTACACCCACTAGGGACAAATTTTACATTTACCAAGCCAAGTAACCTACAGACCTGTACGTCTTTTGGAATGTGGGAGGAAACCGAAGATCTCGGAGAAAACCCACGCAGGTCATGGGGAGAACGTACAAACTCCGTACAGACAGCACCCATAATCGGGATCGAACCCGGATCTCTGGCGCTGCAACTCTACCATTGCGCCACCGTGACAGTTGGTGCAGCATGCTCAGAGCCATCCGCCTAGTCCATATGCAAAAGGCGACATTTTTGCACATTTTACAGTCCCAGCTGCAGCTGGCCACAAAGGCCCGTTGCAGCCGTCTCCTTCATTTCGGTCGTCCCGCGAACCGTCGCCCCTCTCCATGCCTAGCCCTCTTCGTCACTGGTCTCTTTAGAAGCATAGAAAAATAGGTGCAGAAGTAGGCCATTCGGCCCATCGAGCCAGCATCGCCATTCAATATGATCATGGCTAATCATCTAAAATCAGTACCCTGTTCCTGCTTTTTCCCCATCTCCCTTAATTCCTTTAGCCCAAAGAGATAAATCTAACTCTCTTGAAAACATCCAATGAATTGGCCTCCACTGCCTTCTGTAGCAGAAAATTCCAGAGATTCACAACTCTCTGGGTGAAGAAGTTTTTCCTCATCTCAGTCCTAAATGGCCTACCCCTTATTCTTAAACTGTGACCCCTGGTTCTGGACTCTCCCAACACCGGGAACATTTTTCCTGTATCTAGCCTGTCCAATCCTTTAAGAATTTTAATGTTTCTATAAGATATCCTTCTTATCCTTCTAAATTCCAGTGAATACAAGCCCATTCTTTCATCATATGTCAGTCCCACCATCCCGGGAATTAAACTGGTGAACCTACGCTGCTCTCCCTCAATTGCAATAATGTCCTTCCTCAAATTAGGAGACCAAAATTCGACACAATAATCCAGGTGTGGTCTCACCAGGGCTCTGTACAACTGCAGTAGAACCTCCTTGCTCCCAAACTCAAATCCTCTCGCAAAGAAGGCCAACATGCCATTAGCTTTCTTCACTGCCTGCTGTACCTGCATGCTTACTTTCAGTGAATGATGTACAAGGACACCCAGGTCTTGTTGCACCTCCACTTTTCCTAATCTGACGCCATTCAATAATAATCTGCCTTCCTGTTCTGAATAACCTCACATTTATCCACATTATACTCCCTGCCATGCACCTGCCCACTCACCCAACCTACCCAAGTCACCCCTGCAGCCTCATAGCATCCTCATTGCAGCTCACACTGCCATCCAGCTTTGTGTTACCCGCAAACTTAGAGATGTCACATTTTATTCCTTCATCTAAATCGTTAATATATATTGTAAATAACTTGCCTTGCCCTAGTCACTGCCTTGCATTCTGAAAAGGACCCGTCAATTCCTAGTCTTTGCTTCCTGTCTGCCAACCAGTTATCTATCTATGTCAATACCCTAGCCCCAATACCATGTGTCAAAGGCTTTTTGAAAGTCCAGATATACCACATCCACTGGCTTTCCCTTGTCCATTCTACTTGTTACATCCTCAAAACATTCTAGAAGATTAGTCAAGCATGATTTCCCTTTCATAAATCCATGCTGACTTTGACCGATCCTGTCACTGCTTTCCAAATGCGCTGCAATTACGTCTTTTAACAATTGACTCGAGCAAATTCCCCACTACCAATGTAAGGATAACTGGTCTATAATTCCCCTTTTACTCTCCCTCCTTTTTATGGAAAAGTTTATTTCATTAGTCGCACAGAGTATTTTGCCCAGAGTAGGGGAATCTAGGTTTAAGGTGAAGGGGGAAAGATTTTGTAGGAATCTGAGGGGGTTACTTTTTCACTTAAAGGTTGGTGGGTGTATGAACGGAGGAGGTAGTTGTGGCAGGGACGATTGCAACGTTTAAGAAGCAATTAGACATGCATGGATAGGACGGGTTTAGAGTGATATGGGCCAAACGCAGGCAAGTGGGTCTAGGGTAGATGGGACATGTTTGTCAGTGTGGGCAAGTTGGGCCGAAGGGCCTGTTTCCATGCTGTATCTCAATGACTGTTTGCTGTTTAAAAAATCCCTCGAGCATCACAACCATAAATCGTAAGGTAATGATGGCATGAAGGCATGAGATCATTGGAATATTTTGATTGGGTTACTGTTTCTTGGCACAGTATTGATCAATTCACTGTACGGGCTTTTGTAATGGGGATTATGAAACAGCGTGGCACGCCAGTCTGTGAGGCATCAACGTTTGGGATTCGAGGCAGGACACTGCACTTAAAAGGAAACGGGAGAGATTTTCCTTGTGTCCAGTTATGTGGCAGAGCCATAAGTCTGAGCTAATCTGACCATGCATTGTGCTCCATGCAAAGTTGCTCTTTCCACAGCTCAGGAAATCGAGGCACAACTCGGGAACGGGAAAGGTTGTAGCATTCCAGGCACTGCCCATCTGACATCCACTCAATCTACTGGCCAGTCTTTGACATTGCCTTCAGAATGGCGCGTCTGCAAGTTGCGATCAAATGTACACTTTTGGTTAAAACTTGCTGGTGAAAACTCAGAAGTATTTTTTTAAAAAGACACAAAGTGCTGGAGTAACTCGGTGGGTCAGGCAGCATCTCTGGAGAACGTGGAAGGGTGACGTTTCGGGTCGGGACCCTTCTTCAGACCTTTGGTCCTTCAGGTCTGACGAAGGGTCCCGACGCGAAACGTCACCTATCCATGTTCTCCAGAGATGCTGCCTGAGCTGCAGCATTACTCCAGCACATCGCGTAATCGGCATCTGCAGTTCCTTGTTTCGAGGTGAAAACCCGTGTTACCTTTTGCCACTTTCCTGGAGAACACACATACACAATTTTATTCTCCCAATAGAAGTGTATAAAGTTATGAGAGGCGGGTAGAGGGTTAGCACGCAACAAAAGATTTTCATTTGCGTGCTAACCCTCGTACAGGTGAAAATAAACGAAACCATCAGAAACTTCTCGGGGCGGAATTGTCAAAGACGAGAGGGCACAGCTTTAAGGTAAGAGGGGCAAAGTTTAGAGATGTGCAGGGCAAGTTGAGGGAGGTGGGTGCCTGGACCATGCTGCCAGAGGCAGTGGTGGAAGTAGATACATCAATGTCATTTAAGAGGCTTTTAGATAGACGGAATGGAGGCATGTGGATCATGTGTGGGCAGAGGAGATCAGTTTAACTTGGCATCATGTGTGGGGAATGAACTGCAGGTATTGGTTTACATTGAAGATAGACACAAAATGCTCAAGTAACTCAGCGGGACAGGCGTCATCCCTGGATAGAAGGAATGGGTGATATTTCGGGTCTGAACCTGAAACGTCACCGATTCCTTCTATCCAGAGATGCTGCCTGTCCCGCTGAGTTACCTCGGCATTTTGTGTCTAACTTGGCATCATGTTCGATACAGACATTGTGTGCCGAAGTGTTGTTTTATGTTCTGGAAATTATTCTGCAGTGTAATCAGACTGTGTATGGTTGGGGAAGCTTGCCCTGTGGCTGCACTCTGTTCCTGGAAGGGAGGGAGATTTCAGACATGAGCAACGGATTGCTCAAAGTTTCCACTGCTTGCCTGACAGCTGTTTGAACATGTCATTCAGATTCCCCCCAGCAAATGCAGTCTTGATTAGACAATCTTGAGTAGACAATGGCTTTTCCACAGGCTGGTCCTAAGGTTTGCTCAATGATGTGGTCAGAGTGGCAAAGGGCTTTTGCCACAGGAATTGCACAGTACGGCAAAATTCTGGGCCATGAATAGGTGACGTTTCAACAAAAGCTGTGCCCATCTTCAGTTCAGTTTTCTTTTATTGTCACGTGCATCGAGCTACAGTGAAAAGCTTTTGTTGCGTGCTATCCAGTCAGCAGAAAGACAATAGGTGTTCAAAAAGGAACTGCAGATGCTGGAATATCGAAGGTACACAAAATTGCTGGGGAAACTCAGCAGGTGCAGCAGCATCTATGGAGCGAAGGAAATAGGCGACGTTTCGAAACCCTTCTTCAGACTCAGCAAATGTAGTCTGCTGGGTCCTAGCGCCCGTCTGCCCAGCCTTGCCAACCTCAGTGGCTGCTCCACTGACCCTCCCCCATCCCCCCCCCAACCATGTCACCCCCCGCTCTTCCCCACCCACATTACAGCCCTCTCTCCCCCCACCCCCTGACCACCCACCACTCCTCGAACACCCACAACCCCCCCCCCCCCCCACACACACATCGCCCCGTCCCCAGTCCACCCACCTGCCTTCCTCTGGCTCCAACTCCCACCCCTGCCGGGTGTTCACCATCCCCCCCGACCTCCCCCTCTTCCCCCACCCAACGGTCTGTCCTCAGCAGAGGTCTTACCTTTGTCCCCCTCCGTCCCCATCTCAATGAGTTCCGCGCCCACCATGACTTGGAGCGCTTCTACCGTCGTCTCCGCCTCACAGCGCACTTCCATGGGAAGGAGTCCTCGCCCCCCAATGATGACCCCTTTTCCCGTCTCCAACGCACCCCCTCCTCGTGGAACCCCTCTCATAAAGTCCCGGCTCTGGAACTCTTTATCCAGAACTGCCGCCGCGACGTCAACCGCCTCAACTTCTCCACTCCCCTGTCTCACTCTAATCTTTCCCCCTCTGAACGCACAGAGTCTGAAGAAGGGTTTCGGCCCGAAACGTCGCCTATTTCCTTCGCTCCATAGATGCTGCTGCACCCGCTGAGTTCCCCAGCAATTTTGTGTACCAGCAGAAAGACAATACGTGGTTGTAGTCGAGCCATTTACAGTGTGTATAGATACGTGATAAGGGAATAAAGTTCAGTGCAAGGTAAAGCCAGCAAAGTCCGATCAAGGATAGTCCGAGGGTCACCAATGACGTAGTTCAGCACTGCTCTCTGGTTGTAGTAGGATGATTCTCTGTACACGTGACATGAAACTAAGCTCAAACTCAACGTTTGGCTCAAGACCCTTCTTCAGGTTGACTGTGGTGGGGAGGGGGAGTGGAGGAGACAGCTATCTTCTCCAGCCCTTTCCCCCCCCCCCCCCCCCCCCCCCAAAAACACAATCAGTCTGAAGAAGGGCCCCAATCCAAAATGTAACCTAACCATGTTCTCTAGAGACGATACAGTCTGACCTGCAGAGTTGCTCCAGCACTTTGTGTCTTTTATTTAGGCACTTGCAATTCCGTGTGTCTCCATGAAATTCTGGGTTGTGAAACACCGGAGACGGGACAATTTATCTTTATGAAAATTCTTCTATAATTTTGTGTGCAACAGTGTACTTGTCAGTAACTTTGAGAACTTAGGCTAGTCATCATTTCAACATGTTAATGATTGTAGGGGGGAGGAAAGTTCTGCAATATTTTACCACATTGAATTTCTTCTATTCGCCCTTCCAAAGAAAAGTTTCAATTTTCCAAAAAATGTTTTTATTCCCCCAATGCCTGATATCCCATGACTTTTCTTTGAAAGACGTGGCTGATGTAGCAATGAGCATTGTAATGTACCACAATTCCTGTCAAAGGGTCCCTTGTGATCGCTGGTGATGCCAATTTCCTACTGTAGGAATTTTGCCCGCTTCATGTACTCTACCACCACCTGATCATGTGCATAACTGGGTGACTAATTTCTGACAAACATTTCCTGGCCTTCTGAGCCACAATTGCCAAAAGGACACAAAGTGCTGGAGCAACTCAGCAGGTCAGGCAGCATCTTTCGAGAAGGTGGATCAGTGAAATTTAGGGTCGAGACCCTTCTTCCATCTGCAGTTCCTTCCTGCACACATTCTCGAGGGAGGCCGCCTGACTCGCTGAGTTGCTCCAGCACTCTGTGTCCTTTTATTTTTGTAGACCAGCACCTGCAGCTCCTTGTTTCTGCAGCAATTTGGAAGCTTGTTTTAATGCAACTTGTATGATGTTGCAAAAATGGATTCAGCTGAGCTGAAAATTCACTGCAGGTCAAATTCAGTGATAATTTCCGACATAAAGAATTCCAAAGATACACCAGCAATTGAGGGCGTTTCATGCGGTATACATAACATAGGTCATAACTTTAAACAAGTGTATCTGCAGGCAGCTGACAATCACGGGTCTAATCTTGGAGGCAGGGCTGTTATTGCGGGTTGAAGACAAGATGGAGCATTTATTGGTGATCCGTCATAAAACATATCACCACCAGGTGGCGCCCATAATGGCCGCCTCGCCAACAGTCTCATCCCTTCTCTGTTTATATTATTTTAAGTATGTCTTAAATGTATGTTTTAATGTTTATTGGTATGTTTTATGTGGGGGGGATCGGGGGAAACCTTTTTCAGCCCCTTGCCTCGATTATTTTTTCCGTCGCATCTCCGACCCCCTCCCCCCGCTGCCTACAATGTGGAGTAACCACAGTGTGGACTTACCATCGCGGAGCGGGCGATCCTTTGCGAAATCGGCAGCGAAAGCACTCCGACCGCGGGAGCTGTGGACTTTAACACTGTGAAGCCGCGGTCTCCGGTAAGAAGAGGCCGATTCAGGAGCTCCATGCCACGGAGTTTTCTGTTCTGTCCCACCGCCGGAGTTTCCAACATCCCGACGCGACGGCTTGGACATCGGACCGTCGGCAGCTACGATCTGTAGAAGGTTCAAAGGCCCCGACCACCACAGGTGAACAAAGGAGGAAGATGACTAAATTTTATTGCCTTCCACGCCCCTCAGATTCCAATTAAATCTTTCCCCATTCACCTGAAGTTAAACCAGCGCAGGACTTTCACACTGAATGTAGGTCCCTGGGGAGTGTTGTAGAGCAGAGGGATCTAGGAGTACAGGTACATGATTCCCTGAAAACACAGGTAGGGTTGCCAACTTTCTGACTCCCAAATAAGGGACAAAAGGTCAAAATAAGGGACAAATACCCGACGGCAATTCGTTGACCGACTCGGCCGTGGCTGGGTGAATAATGAGTTGGCCCGGGTGCTGGACTGCACACAAAGCCCAGCCGGCGGGCCAGCTGAGGTGTTTTGGCCTGCGCGACGTCGCTCGCAAAGTCCGGAACCCCATCCAACTCATGAACCGATGATTGGCCATGAGAAGGAGGGGTGGTGGTGGTGTCGGCGGTAATCGAAGGTCTGAAGGTCGGACAGCTGGCCGGGCGAGGTGCTGCTGCTGCTGCACTCCATGGGCTGCACTACGTCGGGACGGGTGAGGCGGGGCCGGACGCAACGCTCCGATCCGACAGTCCCTTCGACCCGAGTAGTAGCAGTCAAATACGGGACAAGGGCGGTCCCGTATGGGGCAAACCAATTTAGCCCAATATACGGGATGTCCCGGCTAATACGGGACAGTCGGCAACCCTAGTCGCTCATGGAAACATGTGCAAATGGCACTAGCTTAGATGGGGTATCTTGGTCAGCATGGACAAGTTGGGCCAAAGGGCCTGTTTCCATGCTGTATGACTCTGACTCTGACTACCAAGGTTCGTTGTACTACATCTTTACCCTGTACCCAGTCTGTAACATTTACTATGATGAAATAATTGCCGGTGAAGAAGGATTTGAGCTGGGTTTGCAGAATTGAAAAATGAGATGATTTTATAAAATGCAAGGTTGAGGGTGAATTACAGGGTGGGTACTGAGAAGAGGTTTCCCCCTAATAAGTCATCTACAACTAGGGGACATCATTTCAGAATAAGCAGACTCTCATTGAAGGCAGAAGTGGGGAGGAATTTCCACTAGCGGGAGAGTAGAGGACCAGAGGTCATAGCCTCAGAATTAAAGGATGTTCCTTTAGGAAGGCGTTGAGGAGGAATTTATTTAATCAAAGGGTGGAATTCATTACCACAGAAGGGTGTGGAGGCCACATCAATGGATATATTCAAGGCAGAGATGGATAGATTCTTGATTAGTATGGGTGTCAGGGGTTATGGGGAGAAGGCAGGAGAATGGGTTTAAGAGGGACATAGATCAGCCATGATTGAATGGTGGAGTAGACTTGATGAGCAGAATAGCCTCCTTCAGTTCCAATCACTTATGAATTTCATCTAAATGGCTTGAATCTTTAGATATCTTTACACCAGAGTGGTCTGGAGCCAGAGTCATTGAATATATTCAAGGCAGATATTGACAGACATTTGAACAACAAGGATGTCGGGAAGAATGAAGGGGAAGTGGGCAGGCCATGATTAGATTGACAATAATACTGAATGGTGGAGCAAGAGTTGAAGGGCAGATCATGCTGCTCTCGTTTATGTTTTTGTACTCTTCGTGTACCAGTTAAGGACTGTTCCGACATGTACTATCTGAACGGAAGTGCTGAAGATAAATTATATTTCTGGTTTAAAGGAAGTACTACATTGTGGCTTTACTTTTAAACCATAGACTTAGGAGATACAGGGCGGGAACAGGTCCTTCACCCCACTGAGTCCACACCGACCAGTGATCACCCGCGTACTCTAACATTATCCTACACGCAATAGGGACAATTTTTACTGAAGCCAATTAACCTACAAACCTGAATGACTTTGGAGTGTGGGAGGAAACCAGAGTATCCGGAGAAAACTCACACAGTCATAGGGAGAACGTACAAACTCCATACAGATGGCACCCATAGTTAGGTTTCGAACCTGGGTCTCTGGCGCTGTAAGGCAGCATCTCTTCCGCTACGCCACCATGCCACCCCCGCTGGTTGAAGAAGTTAGACAAAACACGCGGATATTTCTTGCAATTTGCTGCATTCCCAGTTATCTCAGAAAGAAAAGTCTGAAGAAGTTCTCGACCCAAAACGTTACCTATTCCTTTTCTCCAGAGATACTGTCTGACCCGCTGAGTTACTCCCAACATTTTGTGTCCATCTTCCGTTTATCTTCTGTTGGGTTTGGGCAGATAGCTGAGTTTAGTTTGGTTTAGAGAAAGAGTGTGGACACAGGCCCTTCGGCCCACCGAGTCCACGCCGACCAGCGATTCCCATACATTAACACTGCCCTGCTCATACCAGGAACTATTTACATTTATACCAAGCCAATTAACCTACAAAGCTGTATGTCTTTGGAGTGTGGGAGGAAACCGAAGATCTCAGAGAAAACCCACGCAAGTCACGGGGAGAATATACAGACTCCGTATAAACAAGCACCCGTAGTCGGGATTGAACCGGGGCTCTGGCGCTGTAAGGCAGTAGCTCCACTGCTAGCTACACCGCCGTGCTCCCAAAGGTTCAATTGCCTGTCATAATTTGCCACGATTGTAATTTTAAACCAAATGGAATCTCGTGTCATGAATCTACTGCAGACTCGTAGTAAGATTGGCAGACTCCATAGAATCAAGTGGCTGATCTATTATCTGTTCTTGGGATACGATTCAGCTGGCAAGGTCATTATTTATTGCTCTGTAATTGCCCTGAAGCTGATTTTGATGTTCATTCATATTTAGCAGTTAAGGATCAATTGCTGATTGTTCTACAATTGTATAAGAAAGAACTGGAAAAATCAAAAGTCAACAAAAATGCTGGAGTAACTCAGCGGGTGAGGCAGCATCTATGGACATCGGCGAAACCAAGCGCAGGCTCAGCGATCGCTTCGCCCAACACCTCCGCTCAGTTCGCACTAACCAACCTGATCCCCCGGTTGCTCAGCACTTCATCTGCCCCTCCCATTTCGAATCTGACCTTTCTGTCCTGGGCCTCCATTGCCAGAGTGAGGCCCAGCACAAATTGGAGGAGCAGCACCTCATATTTTGCTTCACTTCTCTAATTTCTGAAAGTCCTTGCTTTCTCCCTCCTTCCCCTCCCCTTCCCAGCTCTCCCACTAACCTACTGTCTCTGCCTCTTCCTTCCTTTTTACCGCCCCCCCACCCGACATTGTTCTACAAGTGTAGTTGCCTTTTTGATTACAGATCAGCTGTATTGTATCGCAATGTGTTTGAGTATTGAGGGAAAGAGAAGTAATCAGGGGCCTGGCTTTGTAGAAGGCCTGTACAATGACACACCTAGTAGAGCCACAATCTCACTGTCGCAGAGACCCGGGTTTGATTGTGACCTCAGGGTGCTATCGTTGTGGAGTTTGCCTGTTCTCCCCATAACCATGTGGCTCTCCTCCGGATGCTCCGGTTTCCCTCCCACATCTCAAAGACATGTAGGTTAATTGCCCCCAGAGTGTAGGTGAGTGATAGAATCTGGAGGTAGTTTAGTTTAGAGATACAGCACAGAAACAGGCCCTTCGGCCCACAGACTCGGCGCCGACCAGCGATTTCCCCACACACTGACTCTATCCTACACACATTAGTGACAATTTATAACTATACCAAGCCAATTAACCTACAAACCTGTGCGTCTTTGGAGTGTGGGAGGAAACCGGAGATCCCAGAGAAAACCCACGCAGGTCACGGGGAGAACGTACAAACTCTGTACGGACAGCACCCGTAGTCGGGATCGAACCCAGGTCTCTGCCGCTGTAATACGAGGGGGAACTTCTTTGCTCAGAGAGTGGTAGCTGTGTGGAATGAGCTTCCAGTGGAAGTGGTGGAGGCAGGTTAAAAATATATTGGATAGGTATATGGATGGGAAAGGAATGGAGGGTTATGGTCTGAGTGCAGGTAGATGGGACTAGGGGAAAATAAGTGTTCGGCACGGACTTGAAGGGCCAAGATGGCCTGTTTCCGTGATGTAATTGTTATATGGTTATATGGCAAGGTGGCAACTCTACCACCGCGCCACCCTAAATGTGAGAATATGAAGACAAAGTGGGGATTGATTTGATTTATTGTCTTCAATTAAGAGTCAACAAAATTCTCTTTCCCTTACAGTCATACAAAAAATAAAATTAATGTAGGATAAGTGTAAATGGGTTGAATGTTGCCATTGACTCCATGGGTCAACTGGTCTGTCTCATTGCTGTATCTCCCTATGACTCAAGCAGGTATAATTATGCCTTCATGGAAATTAATTCTCCAACCGCATGCAAGTAATTTGTGACATATTAGGTCACTTGCTTTTAACGATATTGGAGCTAAATTGCCCAAAGTATTTCTGGCCATAGTTACGAATTAGTTTCCCTACAGATGTGGACATTTGGAAGCAGGGGGAAAAATCGTTGTGGAGCTGTAATCACAAGTTTCCAGTCCTAGAGCTATTAGTTGGATTTTTTTTTTATGAATGGAAAACACTGTTAACCTCATAAAACCACTTTGTACCCAGCATTTACTGTTTACAATACACAGAACATGCCCTTTTCCATATTAGATCATTTATAATGCTGATGGCTCAAAACATCCACGGGTCAAAATTTGTTTAATGAGATTTTAAGGTGCCATTTATTGCACACAACAGCATTGTACGGAAGTAAATATTTCAAGGACCATTAACTCGATCAGTTTTTAGTCTGACTCTAACCTTGAAATACATCAGTCGCAAAAACGTGCAGCCCTGGTCATGGACTAGTTTAGTTTAGAGATACAGCATAGAAACAGGCCCTTCGGCCCACCGATTCCGCACCGGCCAGCGATTTTCACCCCCGCCCCCCCCACACTTACACTATCCTACACATACTTGGGACAATTTACAGTTTTACCAAAGCCAATTAACCTACAAACCTTTGGAGTGTTGGAGGAAACTCCACGGAGCACCCAGAGAAAACCCAACGCGGTCATGTGGAGAAACTCCATACAAACCCCTTGGTCAGCATCTTGATTCTGTAGAGGTTGCCAATCTTACCACGAGCCTGCAGTGGATCCATGACACGAGATCCCATTTGGTTTAAAATTGTGATCATGACAAATTATGACAGGAAAGTGCAAAAAAACATTTGAACCATCGGGTCATTATACACTATTGGGTAATGATACACATTATTAATATTAGGTCAATCTAAGCTTATTTGGTTTTAACTATGTGATGTTCTCTGTTGAGTTGAATCCATTTGAGAAGCTTTGTGCTGTGCTTTCCTTTTGGTATTGGCTTATTATTGTAATGTGTACCGAGGTACAGTGAAAAGCTGGATAGACGCGGCTTGTACTCGCTAGAATTAGACTGGATAGACTCGGCTTGTACTCGCTAGAATTAGACTGGATAGACTCGGCTTGTACTCGCTAGAATTAGACTGGATAGACTCGGCTTGTACTCGCTACATGCGATCTAATTTTAATCGGACCATGCTATACACAAGTACAATGAAGCCATATGCAATTACAACAGGTGGAGCAAAGAGAAAAGCCCTGATGGGTTTACAATTGGAATAGACATTTAGAAGAGTGAAACTCTTGTATTCAACTTGACTAGACTTTATCATACGCTAAACATTATTCCATTTATCCTGTTTCTGTACACTGTGCACGGCTTGATGAAATCATGTATAGTCTTTTCGCCGAAGATAGGCATAAAAAGCTGGAGTAACTCAGCGGGACATGCAGCATCTCGGGAGAGAAGGAATGGCTGACGTTTCGGGTCGAGACCCTTCTTCAGACTCTGACTCGGTCTGAAGAAGGGTCTTGACCCGAAACGTCACCCATTCCATCTCTCCAGAGATTCTACCTATCCCGCTGACTTACTCCAGCTTTTTGGGCCTATCTTCAGTTTAAAGCATCTTCTGCAGTTCCTTCCTAAACACATAGTCTTTTCGCTGACTGAACAGGACACAACTAAAGCATTTCACTGTACCTCGGTACACTTGACAATAATTGACTAAACTACGAACTATATTATGTGTCGGAAGGAACTGCAGATGCTGGTTTAAGCTGAAGATAGACACACAAAGCTGGAGTAGCTCAGTGAGACAGGCAGCGTCTCTGGAGAAAAGGAATAGGTGATGTTTTGGGTCGAGACTGAAGAACTTACCTATTCCTTTTCTCCAGAGATGTTGCCTGACCAGCGGAGTTACTTCAACTTTGTGTCCTACAGTGCATTCAGGGAGTATTCAGACCCCTTCACTTTTCCCGCATTTTGTTACGTTACAGCCTTATTCTAAAATTGATTAAATTCTTTTTTTTTTTTATCATCAATCTACACACAATACCCCATTAATAAAAAAGTGAAAACAGGTGTTTAGAAATTTTTGCAAAGTAATTAAAAAATAAATAACTGAAATATTGCATTTACATAAGTATTCAGACCCTTTACTCAGCACTTTGTTGAGGCACCTTTGGCAGCGATTACAGCCTCAAGTCTTCTTGGGTATGAAGCTACAAGCTTGGCACACCTGTATTTGGGTAATTTCTCCCATTCTTCTCTGCAGATCCTCTCAAGCACTGTTAGGTTCGATGGGGAGCGTCGATGCACAGCTATTTTCAGGTCCCACCAGAGATGTTCGATCGGGTTCAAGTCCGGGCTCTGGCTGGATAACATTCCTAGACTTGTCACTAAGCCACTCCTGCGTTGTCTTGGCTGTGTGCTATGGGTTGTTGTCCTGTTGGAAGTTGAACCTCCAACCCAGTCTGAGGTCCAGAATGCTAGGGAGCAGGTTTTCATCAAGGATCTCTCTGTACTTTGCTCTGTTCATCTTTCCCTCGTTCCTGACTAGTCTCCCAGTTCCTGCCGCTGAAAAACATTCCCACAGCATGATGCTGCCACCACCATGCTTCACCCTAGATATGGTATTGGCCAGGTGATGAGCGGTGCCTGGTTTCCTCCAGACGTGACACTTGGCATTCAGGCCAAAGAATTTAATCTTGGTTTCATCAGACTAGAGAATCTTGTTTCTCATGCCTTTTGGCAAACTCCAAGCGGGCTGTCATGTGCCTTTTACTGAGGAGTAGTTTCCGTCTGGCCACTCTACCATAAAGGCCTGATTGCTGGAGTGCTCCAGATATCATTGTCCTTCGGGAAGTTTCTCCCATCTCCACAGAGGAACTCTAGAGCTCTGTCAGAGTGACCATTGGATTTTTGGTCACCTCCCTGACCAATTCCCTTAACCCCAGATTGCTCAGTTTGGCCGGGCAGCCAGCTCAATGAGGAGTCCTGGTGGTTCCAAAGTTCTTCTATTTAAGAATCACGACGGGCTCTGTGTTGTTCAGGACCTGCAATGCTGCAGAAATTGTTTTATTCCCTTCCCCAGATCTGTGCCTCGACACAATCCTGTCTCGGAGGTCTACGGACAATTCCTTCGTCTTCATGGCTTGGTTTTTGCTCTGACATGCACTGTAAACTGTGGGACCTTGTATCGACAGGTGTGTGCCTTTCCAAATCATGTCCAATCAATTTAATTTACCACTGGTGGACTCCAATCAAGTTGTAGAAACATCTTGCAGATAATCAATGGAAACAGGATGAACCGAAGCACAATTTTGAGTGTCATAGCAAGGGATCTGAATACTTATGTAAAAGTGATATTTCTGTTATTTCTTTTTAATTACTTTGCAAAAACATTTAAACACCTGTTTTTGCTTCTTCATTCTGGGGTATTGTGTGTAGATTGATGATATAAAAAAAAATAATTTAATCCATTTTAAATTATGGCTGTAACGTAACAATGTGTAGGGGTCTGAATACTTTCTGAATGCACTGTACGAATTGCATTCCCTGTACCTTTTGTACACATGACAATAATAATAAAACTAGACTGATGGTAGATCCTCTTCTGGGACCAGCATGCAAACAGTCGTCACGCTCCAGCCCCATCTTGGTAGAGCAAGACTTTGGGTGAGCTGAAGAGTGTCTATATTGGGAAGAGGAAATAAAAGATGCTGGTCAGATCTACAAAACTACCCGTATAACAATGCTGTATGAAACAGTGAAAATCTTCATCATTGTGCGTTGAGTATAACCAAGGCTTGACACTCGATGAGGTATACACTTTCTTCACATTTGCCTGGAAATAATAACCAGTCATCAAGATTTCTGTCTCAGTCTGATACAGTGTGGAAATAGGCCATTTGGCCCACCTAGTCCACGTTGACCAAGGGTCACCCTGTACACTAGCACTATCCTACACACAAAGGACAACTTAAGGGGCTGTCCCACTGTACGAGCTAATTCAAGAGCTCTCCCGAGTTTTAAAAAATCATGGTAAGCACGTAGAATGTACGTAACGGGTACGTCGGAGCTCGGGACGTCTCTTAGCGGCTCGTAACGCTAACGGCAGGTACTCGGGAAACGCGGTAAGCTCGTGAAGATTTTTCAACATGTTGAAAAATGTCCACGAGAGCCCCAAGTACCTACGAGCGGCTATTACCGTAATTCTCCGAGTTCAAATCAGGGGAAACTCGGGAGAACTCTTGAATTAGCTCGTACAGTGGGATAGGCCCTTTACAATTTACAGAAGTCAAATAACATTCGGACTTGAACATATAACGTTGTTTCTTCGTCGTGACTGGCTTTAGGTCTTGGATTGGCGCTATGGAAATATAGTCGCCACAGGAAATTCAGGCACTCAGGAAAATGTCTCGCTGCTGTCATCTTGGGGGCAATTGGCAGTTCCCATAAATGATGGCTGAGCTCTTTTGGTGTGAAGTATTGAGGTGTTGCTATGATTTGCTTGGTGAAAGTATTTAAGATCAGGGAATGACAGTTCTGAGAATAATCATTTATATTTTTCATTCATCTTCTTACATAAATGTAGTACAGGTGCACAACCTTTTATCCGAAGATCCAAATAACGAAAACCTCCGAATAGCGGCCATTTTTTCGGTCCTTGAAGAAAGGTCCTTGAAAACGTTCACCGAGGGCGGTGAGTCTTGCGTGGTAACTTTTTTAACTCAGTGGGCAGGCAGCAGCAGATTGTCAATTATTAACCTTCCCGCGCAATATACCCTCACCTTCTCTTTTATGAATGGGGATTTAGTTCCCCTTTCTTCGAGGACCGACCGGAGGTTCCGCTGTCACCTCTGCGGGCCGCCCTCGGTGAACGTTTTCAAGCGCAAGCACGGAGATCCCAGAGACCCACAGCCAACAGCAGCCCAGCCCAGCCCCGCTCCAACTACAGAGGAAAACTGCAAACTGGCCGGAGACGTCAGGACCACCAGAAGCCGTTCCCCGAGCTGCGCCCCCTCATCGGGACACCGACCCCCAGGCCCACTGCAAGCACGGAGATCCCAGAGACCCACAGCCAACAGCAGCCCAGCCCAGCCCCGCTCCAACTACAGAGGAACCTGGGTTGCGGATGACGGGGCGCAGCTCGGGGCGTCGTAGGGGCCCATCGGGGAGCGGGTTCCTGTTGGTCCTGACGTCTCCGGCCACCTGCCATCCTCCGGGAACTGTACCACCCTTGCAGGAGAGTGGGGTTGTTTGCAGTTGCAGAGGGAGGGGGCAAGGGCGGTACAGTTCCCAGTCTCAGCTCCAGTCCAGGGGGGCGGCCGGAGACGTCAGGACCAACGGGACACCGACCCCCAGGCCCACTGCAAGCACGGAGATCCCAAAGACCCACAGCCAGCAGCAACTCCAGCCCAGCCCCGCTCCAACTCCAGAGGAACACGTAGGGGCAGAAGCTGATGGTGTGCAAGGTACGTCTTGTTCTTGGGGTGGCGGATGAGGGGGCGCAGCTCGGGCTGTGGGCAAACTGCCACTTGTCGCCGTAGCGGCCCATCGGGGAGCGGATTCCTCTGGAGGGGGAGGGGGGTATTGTGCTGTTTGATCGCCCCCTGCTATCCCAGGGACAGGGAGACACAGCGGCTTTTTAGACTGGTGGGCAATCACTTCCAAAGTTCTGCCCACACAGTCAGTACACCTCTCCTACACTGCATTTCATACAAACATTTATTCTGCAAGAAAAAACTACATTGAAGACACAAACTCGCGACCGAGTAACTGCCAGGATCGAGGCGCAAACTCGCGACCTAGCTCGGGGATTCTGCTAGGCCGCCTATAAGGGCATGTAGCCCCGCTAGGGTGACATGAGTGCGAGAGGTGATTCAATGCTGCGGGCACATTTACAAATTCAGGAATTCATTCAACACACTGCATTTCATACAGACATTTATTCTGCAAGAAAAAACGACATTGAAGACTCAAACTCGCGACCGAGTAACTGCCGGGATCAAGGCGGAAACTCACGACCTTGCGGATATGAGCCGAGCACTCTACCACTGAGCCAGCCATTAAAATCTACGCTAAAAAAATTCCATTCCGAAGACCGACAAATTCTGAATTACGAAAAGTGTCTGGTCCCAAGGCTTTCGGATAAAAGGTTGTGCACCTGTACTTGTATTTATTTTTCTACTATCAGCAGGATTGAAATAGAGGTTTATTATGCACTTATTAATGATTTTTTTGTAAAACATTTCAACTAATTGTTTCATAAGTTCGTAATTCCTAGGAGCAGAATAAGGCCATTCGGCCCATCAAGTCTACTCCGCCATTCAATCATGGCTGATCTATTTTCCCCTCTCGACCCCATTCTCCTGCCTTCACCTCATAACCCCTGACACTTGTACTAATCAGGTTTCTTCGCCAGATTCTTCCTGCTGACTTTATCCACTACAATGTTGGTGACACATATCAGTTGTCTATGGAACTGACGCACTACAATGCTGAGAACTATATCTGCACTCTGTATCTTCCCTTATGTCTATCATTTTACTTGAGCATAACTTGATTGTATTTATCTGTCGTATATCAGATCTGTTTGAATAGCAAGCTTTTCACCATTTCTCAATACACGTGACAATAGAAAACCTAAACTTATCTTGCAAGAGAGGCGATAGAAGAAGGTTTCTGTCTTAGACACAAAATACTGGAGTAACCCAGCAGGTTAGGCAGCATCTCCAGAGATAAGGAATAGGTGACATTTCGGGTCGAGACGCTTCTTCAGACTGAGGGTCAGGAAGAGGGCAACTAGACTTTCCTCTAGTTATTTCTAGTTTCCCTCTTCCCTGGCTCAGTCTGAAGAAGGGTCTCGTCCCGAAGCATCACCTATTCCTTTTCTCTAGAGATGCTGCCTGTCCCGCTGAGCTACTCCAACATTTTGTATCTACCTTCGGTGCAAACTAGCATCTGCAGTTCCTTCCGACACAAGGTTTATGTCGTGCATAAAGCATGCCTTTTATATATATTTGTTCATGCTGTCAGTTCAATAAAAACCTATATATGGCCAGTATACCCTGAGGGATGTTCTTCTCTGGAACTACCTCCAATATACCAGTGTATTTCATGTATGATGCCCAGTATTGCACATACGATTCTAAATATATTCTTACTAATGATGCGTTATTTTAAACTCCAGTGTAAACTGTGTTGACTTGCTGTCAGATGCCCTTGAAACAAATTGATGGGCTTGGTAATTGGAATACATGGCTTCATCGTCACACTTTGCCTTTGATCTACTTGGTTTACCGCTACATATCCTAATGAATTCACTTTTTAGTTTAGTTTCAAGAGCCGAGCCCGCACCGACCAGCCATCCCCGCACATTAACACCATCCTACACACACTAGGGACAATTTACAATTATACTAAGCCAATGAACCTACGAACCTGTTTGTCTTTTAACAAAAAAAAAAATTTTTTTAATTAGCCTGAGTGGACATGTTTTCAGTATTCACTATTTGTTGTTAGTGTCTATCCAGCAAAACTTCAGAGGTACAAAACAAAAGTCGTCAATGCAATGCATGTGTGAATGGCCCTGTAATCCACTCTATGATCTTTGCTATAAAGGATGTGAGAAGTACTCTTCATTTACTAGCCTTGGGGCTAAGCTCAATTCTTAAGTTATGTCTGGTCCTTATGCACTTTGATTCAATCCTTGAAGACACAGGGAACTGCAGACGCTGGAATCTTGAGCAAAACATAAAGCGCTGAAGGAACTTGGCAGGTTAGACAGCAACTGTGGAGGGAATAGACAGGCAACATTTCACTCTGAATAAACAACCCAGCCTGAAACGATGCATGTCCATTCCCTCCACGGAAGCTGCCTAACTTGCTGAGTTCCCCCAACATTTAGTGTTTTGTTTCATTCCTTGACTTCCATTGTCAAAAATCGCGTCCTTCATAGTTAGTGGATTTGCACAGAAATGATTAGTACGGGTGGCGGGGGTTATGGGTAGAAGGCAGGAGAATTTTATTAGGAAGGAGAGATAGAACAGCCATGATTGAATGGTGGCGTAGACTTGATGGGCCGAATGGCCTAATTCTGCTCCTATTAACATTAAATAATGATTTGTAAATATTCAAAGATAGACAAAAATACTGGAAAAACTCAGCAGGTGAGGCAGCATCTATGGAGAGAAGGAATTGGCGACGCTTCAGGTCGAGACCCTTCAGAAATAATCAAGGTCATTGCTGTTTGCTAGGGTCCCCAGTGCCTGTTCATCGAAACGGGCCATTAATATCTTGCCGAGCTAATTTATAGTGAGTTGCAGTAATTGAGTCACTTGAAAACTTCTGCCCTGATCTCTCTCACACTTCATGGAGATGCTGACAGACATTTGATGACTGGATTCTACAAATATCAACATTTGGCTTTAATTAAAGAGCATCATTTTTTTATAACCGTCACATACTGGGAAAATACCGTGGCTATTCACCGTATCTATGCCTCTAATGATTTTATGTAACTCCGTAAGGTCACCGCTCGGCCTCCTACGCACTCAAGGATAAAAAAGACCCAGTTTACGAAGCCTCTCCTTGTAACTCAAGCCTTGCACGCCTAGCAGCAATCTCGTAAATCTATTTTTGCATCCTTTCGCGTTTAATGACATCTTATTCCATAACAGTGCAACCAGAACTGTACACAATGCTCCAAATGTGGTCAGTTTCAGTTTAGTTTATTGTCAGTGTATCGAGGTACAGTGTAAAGCTTTTATTGCATGCTATCCAGTCAGCAGAAAGACAATACATGATTACAATCGGGCCATTTACAATGTATAGAGTATGTGTAGGAAGGAACTGCAGATGCTGGTTTAATCAGAAGATAGACACAAAATGCTGGAGTAACTCGGCGGGACAGGCAGCATAGCATCTCTGGAGAGAAGGGTTGGTTGATGTTTTAGGTCGAGGCCCTTCTTCAGACTGAAGGTCACGGGAAAGAGATACGAGAGATATAGACGATGATGTAGAGTGATATAGAACAAATGAATGAAAGATATGGAAAAAAATAACAATGATAAAGGAAACTGGGCAGTGTTTGCTGGGTGAGAACGAAAAGCTAGTATGACTTTGGTGGGGGAGTGATGGCTATAGAGGGAATGTCGCGTTAATTCATCTCATCTCATATTTCACTTGGGCAGCTTACAACCCAAGGGGTATGAATATTGATTTCTCACTTCAGGTAGCCCCAGCATTCCCTCTCTCTCCATCGCTCCCCCACCAAATTTGTGTTTAGCCTCACTCTGCCAATGCAGGAGACCGAGGACAGAAAGGTCAGTGTAGGAATGGGAAGGAGAATTAGAGTGTTTAGCAACCGGGAAATCAGGTAGGTCCAGGTGGACTAAGTGAAGGTGTTCAGCGAAACGATCGCCCAGTCTGCGTTTGGTCTCGCCGATGTATAAGAGTCCACATATTGAACGACGGACACAGTACGTGAGATTGGAGGAGGTGCAATTGAACCTCTGCCTAACCTGAAAGGACTGTCGGGGTCCCTGGACAGAGTCGAAGGAGGAGGAAAAGGGACAGGTGTTGCATTTCCTGCGGTTGCAGAAGAAGATATCTGGGTAGTGGGTGGTTTGGGTGGGAAGGGATGAGTTAACCAGGGAGTTGCGGAGGTAACAGTCTCTGCTGAAGGCGGAAAGGGGTGGAGATGGGAAGATAATGATGAAGGAAGAACGTTTAGTACAAGGTAAACCCCGCAAAGTCTGATCAAGAATTATCCGAGGGTCACCAAAGGGTTAGTCTTACCAATGTCCTATACAGATTTAACATGATTTCCCAACTTCTGTACTCAATACCCTAACCAGTGAAGGCAAGCCTTCTTCACCACCCTGTCCACCTCAATGGTCAAATGGTTCTTTATTATCATGTGTACCAAGGTATAGTGAAATTTTTTTTTGCATACAGATCAGTGAGATTGTTACCGTACACAAGTACAACCCCCCATTAAGTGTAGAATAGAGAGAAACAGACCACTGAGACCATATGCAAGAGTCGCCTGGTATTAGCACCATTTCCCAAAGTCCCAGCTGCAGCTGGTCATGATGGCCCATTGTAGCCGTCACCATGATCCCGATCATCCTGCAAACCGCATCCGTCTCCTCGCCCACCCACTGAACAAGAGTCTCAACCCGAGACGTCACCCATTCCTTTTCTCCTAAGATGTCCCTCCCGAGTTACTCCAGCATTTTGTGTCTATCTTCAGTGCAAACCAGCCACTGCAGTTCCTTCCTCCGCCTTCACCCTTCGTGCTCTGTCGCATCTTTCATGTAACTATGTTTCTGCACACATAATTGCCCTTGTTCTACAGCATTCCCTCGGGCACTGTCACTAATCATACAAGTTCTTCTCTGGTTTGTCTTGCCAAAAATACAAAACTTAAATTCCATCTGTCATTCTTCAGCCCGTCGGCACAGTAGATCAACATTCTATTGAAAACATTTCCTTCTTCATGCCCACTGCACCACCATCTGCTTGCTTACGAAGCATGCCATCTATGTTTGCATCCAAATCATGAATATAAATAACAAACAATTGTGGACCCTGTCCCAGTCCCTGTGTGTACCACTTGGTGTACACTTGTGTACCACTTGTTACAGGCCTTCTTGCTGCACTGTTTTTTTGCACAATTTTCCAAGTGCAGTCTAACCAGTGGGAGGTAACGTTGCCACCTTTGCAAAGTTGTTTGGAAGGAATAGTAGTCGTGGCAGTTAGTGGGCATGTAATGAATATTAGCGTTGATACTATTTCTTGATTTGGGTTTGGGCAAGGGATCACGTGCAAGTGAGAACAGATATTTTGTCAATGTACTATGTACGTGCATACACAAATGTGTGGTCAGGATCTAACCCAGGTCTCTGGCGGTGTAAGGCAGCAACTCTACCGCTGCGCCACCGTGCTGCCCATTGTGAGTAGCGCACAAAGAACTTGCAAATGGATATAGATAGGTGAAGTGAATGGGGGAAAAGTTGACATACAGAAGACCATGTAAGGAAAAATGCGAGGTTATACACTTTGGAAACTCCCCGTTGGATTGCAACCTTGTCGTGGTCGGGGAGCTTGTGTGTCTCAGTGACCCCTAGAGCTATGCCAGCGGGAGATTCCTCTCCTGTTAGGGTCTCTCATGCTGGACAGGTCGAAGGGCACGACGAAGAGCGATCCACTGGTCCTCCAGGTTGGAGGTTGAGCACAGGGCTAACCACCCTGTCTCGTAAAACAAATATGTTACGGAAACAGCAACTGAAGGAATCAACACTACTGGGCATGATGGACTTCCAGGGCTATCGAAAGATGCTAGGATGAATGTCAATGGTGAATGCCGAAGAAAACCAGACAGCATCCCAAGAATAGCCCTGCACTGGACACCGGAAGGGAAAAGGAAAAGAGGGAGACCCAAAACTACCTGGCGTCGAACTGTAGAGGAGGAAATGAAAACAATGGACCTGACCTGGGGTAGTGTCCAGAAGCTAGCCCAGAACAGACAGTGGAGGACCTTCCTTGCTGCCCTATTTGCCAGGAGGCATAATAGGCAATAAGTAAGTAAGTACACTTTGGAAGGAAGAATGTGAAATTATTTTTTTTTCTTACTCTGTAGAGTGAGACCTCAAAATGTCATGTTTCTGAAGGATTCAGGGGTACGTGAAATACCAAAAGAGAGCACGCAGGCATAACGATTGATTGAGTAAACTAATGAGTAGGAAGGAACTGCAGAAACTGGTTTAAACCGAAGATCGACACAAAATGCTGGAGTAACTCAGGGGGTCAAGCAACATCTCTGAGAAAAAAAGGAATAGGTGATATTTCAGGGTGGATGGAGATCCTTCTTCAGACACGAATCACCTATTCCTTTTCGCCAGTGATGCTGCCTGACCCGCTGAATGATTTCAGCTTTTTGTGTCACACGTAAATATCCCTGTTCTACTGCATTCCTTCAAGCCGCACCACTTCCCAAACACATTCTTCTCAACTGCTGCACCCGCTGAGTTTCCCCAGCAATTTTGTGTACCTTCGATATTCCAGCATCTGCAGTTCCCTTTTGAACACATTCTTCTCGGGTTCGTCTTGCAGTTGCTCTACCTTGTTTCCATGAACTTAACATTCTAAATTTGAATCATTATAAGTTTGTTTGGACAGTGCTTTGGCAGTTGCCAATATCATTTCCACCTGAAAATGGTATTTTCTAACTTTTGTCTTTTTGTAAAACTGGTAGATATTAAGATCATTTTAATATTTCACCAAGTTATTCATAAGTTCGTATGTCGTAGAAGTAGGCCCTTTGGCCCATCACGTATACTACACCATTCAATCATGGCTGGTCCATCTTTCCCTCTCAACCCCATTCTCCTGCATTCTCCCCATAACCCTTGACACTTATGTGCATTCCTCCCTCAATCCTTTCAGGATTTGAATTGCCACTCACTATCTTAAAAAAATCGTACAACTTTCAATATGTTTTATATTTTTTAGTAAATATCCTTGTGGATTCCCCATTTCTGTAAGCACTACCATCTGAAAGGAGCAATACATGAAAGTGCCACATTTATTAGAGATACAGCGTGGAAACAGGCCCTTTGGCCCACCGAGTTTACGCCGACCAACAATCCCCATACACTCATTCTATCCTACACACTAGGGACGATTTATAGAAGCCAGTGAACCTACAAACCTGCACGTCTTTGGAATGTGCTATCTGTACGGAGTTTGTACCTTCTCCCTGTGACCTGCGTGGGTTTTCTCCAAGATGTTCGGTTTCCCCCCAAAATTCCAAAGACGTACAGGTTTGTAGGTTAATTGGCTTGGTATAAATGTAAATTTGTCCCTAGTGTGTGCAGGATAGTGTTAATATGCGGGGATCGTTGGTCGGCGCGGACTCGGTGGGCCGAAGGGCTTGTTTCTGCGTTGTATCTCTAAATTAAAACTAAACTTAAACCAATGAATAAACAGTCTACCACTGTGCCAACGTGCCACCCTAACACGAGGCACAGAAAATTCTTCTCCCAAATTTCTTAACATTTGGACTTGAAATTCTTCTCCCAACTTTGGTTCTTTGTCGTGACTGGCTTTAGGTCTTGAATCAGCGCTATCGAAATATAGTCACCACAGGAATTTCAGACGCTCAGGAAAATGTCTTGCTGCTATCGTCGAGAGGGCAATTAGCATAAATGATGGCTACGCCCTTTTGGTATGAAACACTTGCAACCACATTCAGCCAGAAGTGCTGGGTGCATGATCCAAGGTGGCCTGTTCCTGGAGTCTCAATATTACAGAAATCTATCATCAGCCTTTTTGATTTTCACATGTTTCATCCAGAAACTCAATATAGCAAAAAATAATGGCTGCTCTCATAATTCCCCACTTTGAGGCTGTAGTCCTATGTACAAGAACTATTGGGCCTGTCCCACAGGCTGTTTTTAGGCGACTGTCATAGTCGTAGCAGGTTGCCAAGAATACGGCGACTGGCCCCCCTTCAACATAAAATTTGAAATAGAATCATACTTTAACAACAAAAAAAACGAAGTCGGCACCAGCAACAACCTATGTCATCCTGGCGACAACCTACGTCAACACCTATACCTAAGTGGGACAGGGGCATAACAGCGTCTCATGCCAACAGTGCAAAACAACATCCAGAGTGGGAAATTAACTAGCTGTGTCTTGTTCACAAAAAACTTAACCAAACCAATTTAGTCAATTGCTGCCCCATCAATCAGCTCAGTGCTCATACTTGATGCAGAGTTTACACCTTGAATCTTACCAGGTCAAACTTCATCAGGGTTTCTTGACACCGCTCTCAGCTATGGACACAAGGACTGTGACAAGTGGTGTGCCACAGTGATTGGTACGGGATAGAGTGGATGTTCCCACGAGTGCCAGAGTCTAGAACAAGGGGTCATTGTCCCAGAATTAAAGGGCGTTCCTTTAGGAAGGAGATCAGGAGGAATTTCTTTGGTCAGAGGGTGGTGAATCTGTGGAATTCATTGCCACAAATGGCTTTGGAGGACATCATTTGGGTGTTTTTAAGGCAGAGATAGATAGATTTATGTTTGGTACGGGTGTCAGGGGTTATGGGGAGAAGGCAGGAGAAAGGGGTTTAAGAGGGAGAGATAGTTCAGCCATGATTGAATGGCAGAGCAGACTTGATGGGCCGAATGGCCTGCTCCTATCACTTGTGAACTTATGGATCCACTCGTATTATTCATATTAATGATTTGGAAGAGAATGTTTCTTAAACGTTGGAATAGTAGGAGTCGAGGAAGGAAACAAAAGAGTACTGGAAATGCCCAGCGGGTCAGGCAGAATCTGTAGGGAGTGAAACTGTTTCATTCGAATGTTTTTTTTTTTTAAGAGTCTCAGTTAGTCACACCAGTTTCTCATTCTCACCCAGCAAACGGCTAACAATGGCCTTATTTATCATCGTTACTTTTTTGCATATCTTTCATTCATTTGTTCTATATCTCTCTACATCACCATCTATATCTCTCGTTTCCCTTTCCCATGACTCTGTCTGAAGAAGGGTCCAGACCCGAAATGTCACCCATTCCTTCATTCCAGAGATGCTGCCTGAGTTACCTCATCATTTTGTGTCTATCTTCAGAGCTCTAGGTAGAGCATCACTCAGCACTATGATGGTGGGGGACGTACTAGTCGAGATGGAGTTGCCTTTGGAGTGCATCTTTGTGTGTGTTGATGTTTTGGAGATCTCTGATGCTGGCTGGTAGGATATTCCAATCCCTTGCTGTCTTGAAGAAAAACGAGTAAGAAAGTGCTAATGAAGTGCCGTGTGGAATGAAATAATTTCCATGTTGGTAACTTCTGGTTGACATGCCAATGGGTGCTTGGGTTAACTGGATGTGGGCCTCCATATTTAAATCAATAGTGGTATTCTTGATCTTGTGGAATGGTGTCAGTCTGATGAACCTGCGACGAGTAGTAGGTGGATGAAATTTAAGGTCCTTTATCATGTTGGAGACTGAGCTCTGCCACTTGTGGTTATTAGATATGAACCTTGCTGCTGTGTTTTGCACTGTCTGGATCTTATTGATGTTCCCTTCAGTGAGAGGATCCCACACGGAGTAGCAATATTCAACATGTGGACATACAAGGCTGTTATATGCTTGGATCTTAACTTCTTTGGGTGCATTTTGCAGATTTAGAAAGCCAATGACACTACAGGTACACAACCTTTTATCCGAAAGCCTTGGGACCAGACACTTCTCGAATTTCGGAATTTTTCGGATTTCGGAATGGAAGATTTTTAGCGTAGATTAGGTAGGTAGCGCGGGCGGCTTGAAAAGTCTGGAGCGGCTGCCTCCTCCCCGAAGACTGGGGAATCATTGCTTAAATGTTAGTCAGTTAGTTTGGAGGGATTTTATGTGGTGGGGGGGGGTGAAGGGGGAAACTTTAATTCTTAGTCCCCTACCTGGTCGGAGAGGCGGGGAGCGGGCAATGCCTTACCGGGTCGTCGTGCAGTAAGCTCCGGAGCGCTGTGGCCGCCGACTCCCAACATCGCGGAGCTGGGGCTGCGGGCGTCCGGCCGCGGGCGGCGCCGGTTGGAGCTCCGACGCTGGCGAACTCTACCCCTGGCTGCGCGGCGCTCCAAATCCAGCGCGGCCCGCGGCCGGATGCCCGCAGCCCCAGTTCCGCGATGTTGGGAGTCAGCGGCCACAGCGCTGGGATACCAGCGGGGAGCGGGCAATGCCTTAAACAGGTCGCCGTGCGGTAAGCTCCGGAGCGCTCTGGCCGCCGACTCCCAACATCGCGGAGCTGGGGCTGCGGGCGGGCGGCGCTGGATTTGGAGCGCCGCGCAGCCAGGGGTAGAGTTGCCGGGGTCGGAGCTACAACCGGCGCCGCCCGCGGCCGGACGCCCGCAGCCCCAGCTCCGCGATGTTGGGAGTCGGCGGCCACAGCGCTCCGGAGCTTACTGCACGGCGACCCGGTAAGGCATTGCCCGCTCCCCGCCTCTCCGACCAGGTAGGGGACTAAGAATTAAAGTTTCCCCCTTCACCCCCCCCCCCCCCTTCACATAAAAGCCCTCCAAACTAACTGACTAACATTTAAGCAATGATTTACAGATGTTTAAGTGTCTCCCCGGTCTCCGGGGAGGAGGCAGCCGCTACAGTAGTACAGACCTGGGTTGACCGTGGGTCGTTTCGGGTCAAGTTTGGCGCCAAACGCGAGCTTTGGTGTGCAGACGACATCCTGGAAAAAATGTCCGGTTTTCGGAGCTTTTCGGTTTCCGGAATTTCGGATAAAAGGTTGTGCACCTGTACTAGCTTTGGCTGTTGCCCCTTCCACATGCTTGTTCAATTTGCTGGTTTACACCGAAGACAGACCGTATTAGACCTCCATGTGGTTGGCTGGGATTTTTCTTGTTCTTGTTTTTGTTTGATATGGGAAACTGGAAATCAACCAGCATACATCGTATCTTGCTTTACCTGCAACAATGTCAGTGAAGTAAATCTCATTAGTTTAACATTTTGTAAGCTTTGGTAGTTCTTCTTGTCAGTCACCTCCTTTGTTCTGAACCATGTACAAATTTTTCCAGTTTCTCAATAGTGCATGACTATCGGTGGATACAATCTTAACGCTCAGGACTATATTAAGATTCCAATCTTTCCACAAATCACCCAGATACTTCCTGCTTTGTGGAAAAAAATTTTTGAGAAGGAAATTTGATGTCATAATTTGTAGTTTGACTTCTGCATTAAATTTTTTTGTTTGAAAATTAAGAATCTTGCCGTATGTCTGTATGTATGTATATATATGTGTGTGTGTATATATATGTACATATATATGTGTACATACACACACACACACACACACACACACACACACACACACACACAGATATATATATATATATATATATATATATATATATATAATAGACTAAGTGGGACTCGTTGGGTCCCAGCATCACACGGGAGGGCTGTTCACCAACGCAATATTCCACCTCTCCACCAATTCCAATATCGCTCGCCAGTGGAGTGGGGGGGGTTTCCAGAGGGCTAGTATAGACATTGTGGGCCGAATAGATTCTTGGGCTGGCAGCCAACTGTTGCAACAATTTTAAAAGCCAAGCCAAGGCAAACAATTTGGCTGCAGCCACCCAACAACCAAAATTCATTTTGTGAACACAAACCTTTTTTAAAAGGCGATGCAAACAATTGGGCAGCAGCCACCTGACAACCAAAATTCATTTTGTGAACACAAACCTTTTTAAAAAGGCGAGGCAAACAATTGGGCAGCAGCCACCTGACAACCAAAATTCATTTTGTGAACACAAACTTTAAAAAAAGGCGAGGCAAACAATTGGGCAGCAGCCACTTTACAGCCGCATCGAGGGGACTCACCGTGGAGTAGACGTGCGTTCAGTGTTATTCGCAGCTCAGAGATCCGTGACCCTCTCGCTTCCTGGGTCTGGCAGAGACTGAGTGAGGGACTAAACCTCCTGGTTTTATAGTCCCTCCCCCTGCCGCCAGCGGGGGCAGCAGAGAGAATGGCGAATTTAAAAAAAAAAACATTAATATCTCTCTGATTTTTCATCGATGGAAAAAATCCTCCAGTCACGGAAGGCGGAAGGGGGCTCTGACCGAGGTGGCCAAAAATGACGGCCGTAGATGGCAGCGTTCTCTCGGAAATCGCAGCACAGTGGGCCAAAAGCGGTCAAGATCAGACTTTTAGTAATATGATGATAGATACCATTTGTGGTTTCCCTGCCACCATTACTTCATGGGCACTGATTTTATCCTGAGTTATTTGGTGTGTCACTTTTTGGTAATGTTCCCTGGGTTAATCTAAGTCCAGCAGAAGCAGCAACCAAGGCAAGTAGTGGAGAACATGAAGATAGACACATAATTGTGCAGTAACTCAGCGGCTCAGCATCTCTGGAGAAAAGGAGTAGGTCACGTTTCGGGTCAAGACCCTTCTTCAGAGAGTCAGGGGAATGGGAAACTTAGTTTAGGTTAGAGATACAGTGCGGAAACAGGACCTTTGGCCCACCAAGTTCACGCCGACCAGCGATCCCTGCACACTAACACTATCCTACACACACTAGGGACAATTACAATTACACCAAGCCAATTAATCTACAAGCCTGTACGTCTTTGGAATGTGGGAGGAAACCAGAGGTGCCAGATAAAACCTACGCAGGCCACGGGGAGAGCGTACAAACTCCACACAGACAGGGAGTTTGTAGTCAGGATCGAACCCAGGTCTCTGGCCCTGTAAAAAAGGCTGCAACTCTACCGCTGCGCCACTGTGCCACGCCAATTTTTACTGAAGTATTTTGTGTGTTGCTTTTTGGTCGTCTTCATTGGGTTAATCTTAATCCATTTACAGCAGCAAGTAGTGGAAAACATGGTATTGTGTTAATCTGGTAGAAAGCCAAGTATTAATAGATTGGTCTTTGTACAATCAGTAACAGATTGAATGTGAGTGCTAAAGTACAAATCAGATAGGGTTCAGCCTTGTATCATCACACCAGAGTTCTTTCTTGGTCTCGCTCTCGCTCTCTCTCACACCACTTTTTAAAAAAAACACTTCTAAAAATTAGTTAATCACCTTTTTCAATGAATGGCCATTCCAACGTGACTTTGAGAGCATGCAACTGAATAAAAATGTTCATTCTAAAATTTGACCTTGTCGATCTCAAGTGGCAATTGTGAACAGATTAACTTTTTTCCATAGCAGTCACCAATATAAAATGGTTTTAACGGTAATCGCACAGAACAGTTATGCTTGCAAGGTAGACAAAAATGCTGGAGAAACTCAGCGGGTGCAGCAGTATCTATGGAGCGAAGGAAATAGGCAACGTTTCGGCCCAAAACGTTGCCTATTTCCTATTTCCTAAAGGGCTTTGGCCCGAAACGTTGCCTATTTCCTTCAAGTTCAAGTTCAAGTTCGTTTATTGTCATGTGTCCCTGTATAGGACAATGAAATTCTTGCTTTGCTTAAGCACACAGAAAATAGGAGGCATTTACTACAAAACAGATAAATGTGTCCATATACCATGATATAAATATATACACACATGAATAAATAAACTGGTAGTGCAAATAACAGAAAGTGGTTGCTAATAATCAGAGTTTTGTCCGAGCCAGGTTTAATAGCCTGATGGCTGAGGGGAAGTAGCTATTCCTGAACCTGGTTGTTGCAGTCTTCAGGCTCCTGTACCTTCTACCTGAATGCAGCAGGGAGATGAGTGTGTGGCCAGGATGGTGTGGGTCTTTGATGATACTGCCAGCCTTTTTGAGGCAGCGACTGCGATAAATCCCCTCGATGGAAGGAAGGTCAGAGCCGATGATGGACTGGGCAGTGTTTACTACTTTTTGTAGTCTTTTCCTCTCCAGGGCGCTCAAATTTCCGAACCAAGCCACGATGCAACCGGTCAGCATGCTCTCGACTGTGCACCTGTAGAAGTTAGAGAGAGTCTTCCTTGACAATCCGACTCTCCGAAATCTTCTCAGGAAGTAGAGGCGCTGATGAGCTTTTTTGATAATTGCGTTAGTGTTCTCGGACCAGGAAAGATCTTCAGAGATGTGCACCCCCAGGAATTTGAAGTTCTTGACCCTTTCAACCATCGACCCGTTGATATAAATGGGGCTGTGGGTCCCCCTCCTACTCCTTCCAAAGTCCACAATCAGTTCCTTGGTTTTGCTGGTGTTCAGGGCCAGGTTATTCGCTCCATAGATGCTGCTGCACCTGCTGAGTTTCTCCAGCATTTTTGTCTACCTTCGATTTTCCAGCATCTGCAGTTCCTTCTTAAACAGTTATGCTTGCAAAATGGTTGGACAAAGACCAGAGATGAAAAGACAAAAGCCAGTGAGATAAGGGGAGACATGAAATGTGAAACCAGAAGAATTAACATAGTTGGCAGGAGAAAGGGAGAAGTGGACAACTGTGGCTTCATTAAGTAAAAGTATGAGACAAGGATCTGCGGATACTGGTTAACCTGTTCAGTGCCGCCCCCGAGTATACTTGGGTCATGGCTAATAGTGGGGAAAAAAACTTGGTAGTGAACAGGTTAATTAAAAAAGACGCAAAGGTAGTCCTTGAAGTGGCACTGCTTTGGCCTTCTGCATTATAGAATTTGCTATGCTGAGAATGCCATTTTAATGCACGTTAAACACAGTTGCGACTTCAGTGTCAGATGCTGCCATTTCAACTCACTTATCACTTATCAATATTACAGACGTATTGATCCTGTTAGAGGTGCAATGCGGAAATAGGCCCTTCAGCCCACTGAGTCCACGCCAGCCAGCGATCACCCCATACATGAGCACTAGCCGACACACTAGGGACAATTTACGGTATACAAAAGCCAATTAACCTACAAACCTGTCATTCTTTGGAGTGTGGGAGGAAACCGGAGCACCCGGAGAAAACCAACGCAGTCGCAGGGAGAACATACAAAGTCCGTGCAGACAGTGTATGTATCAGGATCGAACCCGGGTCTCCGATGCTATAAGGCAACAATTCTGCCGCTGCGCCTCCCTGCCGCCCATTATGCCTCTCTAAGTGTAGAACTCGCTGTAAGATTTTATGAAGTGTTCTTGTGCACAATATCTTGCCAACTGGTACATAAATGTCATTTGACAATCTGTGTTACAGACTCTTTGTAAGATTGGCTCGAAACCTCTTGATCTGCAGCAAATGTGATTCTGAAGAATTTACTAGAGGGGATTGCAATGCCAAATACTTCGGTTTAGTTTAAAGATACAGCGCAGAAACAGGCCCTTCGAACCGAATCCGCACCGACCAGCGATCCCCACACATTTACACTATCCTACACACTAGGGACAATTTTACATTTATACCAAGCCAATTAACCTAAAACCCTGTACGTCTTTTAGAGTGTGGGTGGAAACTGAAGATCTCGGAGAAAACCCACGCAGGTCACGTGGAGAACTTACAAACTCCGTACAGACAGCACCCGTTATCAGGATCGAACCCGGGTCTCTGGCGCTGCAAGGCAGCAACTCTACCGCTGCACCACCATGCGGCCCCTAAATAATTATTCTGCTGCGTAGACAATGTTGGTGACATCTGAATTATGACTGGCGACTAATCCTGTGCTTTGTTGCAGCTAACGTTCTTACCACAGATCACTTAGATCTTTGGTTCTTACACAGTAAATCTCAGTTTCACACAAAACAACTGCAGTGATTATTTTGTCAGACGTCCAGTATTAAATGCTATCTGTGACCTTTGGAAATGAGGAAATGTAGGTTACGCAATTCTTTAATTGGATGACTCCTTATCCTTTGTGACTTTGACTTACTGCAGCTTTGATTAATTAAACAATCTTTGGAAACAAGTAAAGTGAAGTGTGACTCAGCTGCATTCCCTCGGCATGTGATGAATTTAAAGAAACAAGTCACGAAACTAGCTAAAATCGTCATGACATTAACAGTCATGAAATATGGTTCCTATTCTTTGTTCATTAGCAATTGCCCAGTTTGAATGATTCATAACCAATTGTTTTGTGTACAGGAAGACTGTTCCAAAAACATGTATGACTCCATTCAGTTCTCGACAAGTCTTTCCACATTTTCCAATAAAAGTTTGATTTGAGAAAACGCACAGCAAGAGACAGGAATAGACTTTCCAGACCCCCAGCCTGTTCTGAGAAACTGTGATAGTTTACAGCTTTTACACTGCTCATTGTGGCTTGCAGTCTGCTGGTGGAAGAGGCAACACTAGATTGAAATTCAATATTGACAATGCTGGTGTTGCAGTATATTTTTACCTTCTGCTCTGATTAAGAGGAGGCCATTTGGCCCACATGAGACTCTGCCAACTATCAGTGCAATTCCTTTCATGCACTTGTTCACAGAGTCTTCCAGTGTGGAAATAGGCCCTTCGGCCCAACTTGCCCACACCGGCCAACATGACCCTAGCTACACTATCCCCACCTGCCTGTGTTAGGCCCATATCCCTCTAAACCTGTCCTATCTATGTACCTATCCAAATGTTTCTTAAACATTGCGATAGTACCTGCCTCTGGCAGCTTGTTCCATACACCTTGCACCCTTTGTGTGGAAAAAGTTACCCCTCGAGTTCCTATTAAATCTTTCCCCCCTCACCTTAAACCTAAGGTTAATCCGCTCGTTCTCGATTCCCCTACTCTGGGCAAGAGACTTTGTGCATCTACCCGATCTATTCCTCTCATGATTTTGTACATCTCTATAAAGTCACCCTCATCTGCCTGTGCTCCAAGGAATAGAGTCCTGGCCTGCTCAACCTCGCCCTATAGCTCAGCCATTCGAGTTCTGGCAACATCCTTGTAAATCTCTGCACCCTTTCCAGCTTGCCAACACCTTTCCTATAACACGGTGCCCAAAACTGAACTCAAGACCCTAAACGCGGCCTCGACAACGTCTTGCCTCAGAATTAAAGGAATTAAGGCACCAATAAATGTTTAACAGTGAAACTAATAAGGATGTATAATATTGTAATGCTGGAAATAGCAGCCTGTTTTCCTACAAGCGGGTGATGTGTCAGTGATCGGAGGATGTCAAGATTTTGTGGGAAAATGTTGCTGGGCACTTGTTTCCAATAATTTTCCACACAGGATCTGGCACAAAGTTAGTGAATCCAATGGGAATTTCCATTGATGTTGGCTGAAGCTACTCTGTACCTTTAATGGATCAAAGCTCTCAAACTTCCTGGTAGTAAAATTTGGGAAACTGAAAGAGAACATTTTTTTTCTAAATGAGTCAGTTAACAAAGGTGATGACTGGCAAGGTCATGCAGATTTTATTAGCCCGTGTGCCTCATGCATCTGTATTTCCTTCCTCATTTTGTTTGGGAATAGTGACAGAAATTTTCCAAGTGTTTCCCCCCCCCCCCCCCCCCAACAGCTATGTTCATAGTTACTCCAGCTTTTTGTGTCTATCTTCGGTTTAAGCCAGCATCTGCCGTTCCCTCCCGCATATGTTCATAAGCATGTCCTGCATACCAATGTAATTGCTGTTTTAAATTCCATCAATTCTTGCTAGCCATTATATTGATGAGTGCTTATTCATTAAAATGGCCCTCCCTTCTAGTCATACTTGCACAATGTGTGCCCAATTCGTTTTTTATCTTGGGCATTTTAAACTGACTGGTATTTCTTCGGAATTTCTAAACTGCCGCAATTATTCAGCATGTCACTGAATCCTACTCAGCCCTACAGATCTAGTCTGGTCATGTGCCATGTGGAAGATTGGCACAGCGGTAGAGTTGATGCCTTCCAGCCAGGGGCGGAAAACCAGGGGGGGGGGGCCAGAGGGGACACGTCCCCCCCATGTTTTGAGAGGTGGGGGACATCCCCCCAAGCTTTTGTGATCCCGATTTTAAAATCTCCGTTTTTAACGCTGGATTGAGCCTCCGAAGCCTCGCGCGTGTGTGAGTGTGCGCGTGGCCGCCAAAAAATTGTGTCCCCCGTCCCCTCCATGTTTTGATAGCGAGTTCCGTTCTTGCTTCCAGCGCCAGAGACCCCGGTTTGATCCAGACTACAGGTGCTGTCTGTTCGGAGTTTATAGGTTCTCCCTTTGTCTGTGTGGGTTTTCACCGGATGATCTGGTTTCCTCCCATATTCCAAAGACGTGCAGGTTTGTAGGTTAATTGGCTTCTGTAAATTATCTCTAGTGTGTAGGATAATACTAGTATATGGGAGATCGCAGACTCGGTGGGCCGAAGGGATGCCTGTATCCACGATGTATCTAAAATAAAATAAACTAAGGAGAATACATTTACCATCCTGATCACTATCTTTTGGGGTTTCTTGTCAAATTTTCAACAACTGCAATATTTCTGGATGTTTTCAAGAGAGAGTTAGATAGAATTCTTAAAGATAACAGAGTCAAGGGATATGGCGAGAAGGCAGGAACGGGATACTGATTGTAGATGATCAGCCGTGATCACATTGAATGGCGGTGCTGGCTCAAAGGGCAAAATGGCCTAATCCTGCACCTATTGTCTATTGTCTATTGTCAGACAGTTGCAGTAAATGGTTAGGAAGACAAGCATATCGGAAGCAATCTAAATGAGTTTCACTTGGCTAATTCAAGGGGTGAGAGGGCTGACCGATCGCATGCGATTAAAGGAATTGGTTCCACTTTCTTCAGAGTATTCGAGAATGAATGGTGACCTCAGTTTAGTTTATTGTTACGTGTACCGAGGTACAGTGAAAAGCTTTTGTTGCATGCTATCCAGTCGGCAGAAAGACAATGCATGATTACAATCGAGCCATTTACAGAGTATAGATACATGATAAGGAAATAATGTTTAGTGCCAGGTAAAAAGTCTGATCAAGGAAACTTCGAGGGTCACCAAAGAGGTAGATAGTAGTTCAGCACTGATCTCTGGTTGTGGTAGGATGATTCAGTTGCCGGATAACAGCTGGCAAAAAACTGTCCCTGAATCTGGAGCATGTGCATCTTCACACTTCTAATAAATCTTATGCCCGATGGGAAATGGGAGAAGAGGGAGTGGCCAGGGTGCGACTCATCCTTGATTATGCTGCTAGCCTTGGCAAGGCAGCGTGAAGTATAAATGGATTGAATAGAAGGGAGAATAAATGGAGGCAACAATCTGAAGAAGGTTCTCAACCTGAAACGTCACCCATTCCTTCTCTCCAGAGATGCTGCCTGTCCCGCTGAGTTGCTCCAGCATTTTGTGTGTACCTTCAATAGAAGAGAGGCTGGTTTGTGTGATTGTCTGGGCTTTGTCCACTATTCACTGCAATTTCTTGCGGTCTTGGATGGAGCTGTACGCAAACCAAGATGCGATGCATCCCGATAAAATGATTTCTATGGTGCATCTGTGGAAGTTGGTGAGAGTTATAGGGGACATGACAAACTTCCTAAGTCTGCAAAAGAAGTAGAGGCGTTGGTGTGCTTTCTTGGTCGTTGCTTCAATGTGGGTGGTCCAGGAGAAGTTGTTGGTAATATTGATTCCGAGGAATTTGACGTTTTCAACCATCTCTGCTTATTGAAATGGGGTGTAAACTACCCAAGCGAAATATGAGGTGCTGCTCCTCCAATTTATGGTGGGACTCACTCTGGCCATGGAGCAGGCCCAGGACAGAAAGGTCAGGTTCAGAATGGGAGGGGGAGTTGAAGTGCTGAGCCACCGGGAGATCAGTTTTGGTATTGCGAACCGAGCGGAGGTGTTGGGTGAAGCGATCGCCAAGCCTACGCTTAGTCTCACCGATGTAGAGCAGTTGACACCTAGAGCAGAGGATGTAATAGATGAAGTTTGAGGAGGTGCAGGTGAACCTCTGCCGCACCTGGAAAGACTGCTTAGGTCCTTGGATGGAGTCAAGGGGGGAGGTAAAGCGGCAAGTGTAAGCATATTTCGCTTGGGTAGTTTACACCCCAGCGGTATGAACATTGACTTCTCCAATTTCAGGTAGTTCTTGCTTTCTCCCTCTTTCCCCTCCCCTTCCCAGCTCTCCCACAACCCACTGTCTCCGCCTCTTCCTTTCTTCTTCCCACCCCCACATCAGTCTGAAGAAGGGTCTCGACCTAAAATGTCACCTATTCCTTCGCTCCATAGATGCTCCCTCACCCGCTGAGTTTCTCCAGCAATTTATCTATCTCCAGTTGTTTGTTTTCTTTTGCTGTAGATTCCAGCATCTGCAGCCTCGTGCTTATCGATATGCCTTTTTTCGTAAGGGTGTCAGGTTTCATGGGGAGAAGGCAGGAGAATGAGGTTGAGAGGGGAAAAATAGATAAGCCAGTTTATGGCAAACTTCCATACTTCCAATGCAATTCTCCACGTTCTTTTTTTCTTATTTTGTGATTAAATTTGTCCTGAATTGCATTGAATTACATGGAGACATAATCAAGTCTCAAATTGAGTATAGAATTTGGGTGGTCATGTTGCAGTTGTATAGGACGTTGGTGAGGCCGCATCTAGAGTATTGTTTTCAGTTCTGGGCACCATGTTACAGGAAAGATGTTGTCAAGCTGGAAAGGGTTCAGAGCGGATTCATAAGGATGTTGCGAGGACTAGAGGGACTGAGCTATAGGGAGAGGTTGAGTTGACTGGTACTCTATTTCTTGGAGCGCAGGAGGATGAGGGGGTGAGCTTATGGAGATGTATAAAATCATGAGAGGAATAGGTCGGGTAGATGCACTGGGTCTCTTGCCCATAGTAGGTGAATTGAGAATCGGTTTAAGGTGAAAGGGAAAAAAATTAATAGGAATCTGAGGGGTAACTTTTTTACACAAAGCGTGGTGGGTGTATGGAACAAGCTGTCAGATGTGGTAGTTGAGGCTGGGGCTATCCCGATGTTTAAGAAACTGTTAGACCGGTACATGGAGAGGACAGGTTTTGAGGGATATGGGCCAAACGAAGGCAGGTGGGACTAGTGTAGCAGGGATAAGTTGGCCGGTGTGGGCAAGTTGGGCCAAAAGGCCTGTTTCTGCACTGTCTCACTCTATGACGAAGAAAATGTTCCAATATTCTGGAGCTGAAATGTGGCATGGAGTTGGTGGAACAGTTGAGATCTGCCACCCGTCGCATTCAGCAGATAGCCAGTTGCTCACCACTAACAGTAATGTAATAGTGTAATTTACATTGGACTTTCCACCCACTGGACACTTCCCAACAAATTCTGTGAAATTTATAAATGGAGCTCGCAATGTTGGTGACAGCTTCTTATTTTTGGTTCTTAATGGTGGCAGTTAAATTCAAGTGGCAGTGTGAGTGGAAGAAAGGAAAGCAGAGAAGATTAAAGGATAGACAAAAATGCTGCAGTAACTCAGCGGGACAGGCAGCGTCTCTGATAGGAGGAATGGGTGACGTTTCGGGTCGAGATCCTTCAAACGTCACTCATTCCTTCTCTCCAGAGATGCTGCCTGTCCCGCTGAGCTACTCCAGCATTTTGTGTCTTTCTTCGGTGTAAACCAGCATCTGCAGTTTATTCCTACACAAGATTAAAGGGTGGCCTTGTTACATTCCCTATTGTTCCCTCCTAATATCTTCACGCATACTCACACGCACACACAGTGTAATGATTCATTCCTGTTAGTATTTAACAGTTCATTTACAGTGTAAAATTTTCCATCTCCAGACCAGCCATTCAAGTCGAGCACATATTGTGGGTGTTGAATGGAATTACTGCTGATGGAAACTATGTGCAGAACCAATGATAACACAGCTGCCAAGCCACATCAGCTGTTTTTTCCATCTTCCCATGCAGAGCCAATGCTGATTAGCATAGATATCTTGGCCGAGTGCTGATGTCACTACTTTCCATTCGAAGTTCATTTTTGTCCTAGTTGGAACTTGCTGGTTTTTTTTGTGTAAGAATCTGCTGCCTCACACTGTAAATCTCCTGAGGGCAATCGCTCGCTTCTGTATAAATAAAGAGCCATCCACGGCAGCCTTGTAATTCATAACAAGTGCAACAGCAGCCTCGGACTATATTACAGTTGTTCAAAACAGCCACCTCTCGGAGAGACCATGCATTTGCAAAGCCTTAATTGCAACGTTATTCTGATCGCTTGTTTGCCTGACAGTGAAGTCTTCACAGATAGTGATTTAAAGGTAAGAATTTTTACCTCTTTTTTTTTCTCCAAGAAAACACCTCCAGACTGATAATCCAGTTCTAATTTATTGTGGTGGTCTGGGCCTCGTTTGACTGACCCCAATGATACAAGTGGTGTTAAGAATGTTTGGCATTTAGCTTGTGTGGCACGTGTTAATTTAGTGTGTACTTCTGTTGGGAACTGATATTAGCAATGTGTTAATCAATTGATCACTTAATACTCTGCACACTGATGTGAAATGAAGACTTAGCTACACATTTTGATGCTGTGTTGGCAAATTATTTTCCGGTGGTCCTGTGAACCTTGTATTATCATGCACTTTAAGGAAAAGATGGATTTGTACAGAAATGGTGAATACTGCCTTGTGCAGGGGGGGGGGGGGGGGGGAGGGGGGGGGGGGGGAGGGGGGGAGGGGGTGAGGGTGATGGGGGGGGAGGAGGGGGGGGGGGGGAGGAGGGGGGGGGGTGAGGGAGATGGGGGGAGGGGGGGGGGGGGCTGTGGTATAAAAACAAGATAGTATGTTTTTTTCCCCGAAATTTAGGCACACTATTGCGATGGACTAATGAACACAATTTCCTGGAATATCTTCCTAAAATTGTGAATATTTGAATTTCCCAATAGACAGTGCAGCTGCATCTCAAGATACTTTCCAGGAAGAAGCTTGTCTTCATTAACAGGTCACGTGTTACCTACTTCCATTCAAAGAAAATCCCATAATGTACTCGAGTTGATACGTGTCTGAAGACGTGTACCAGTTGAGATTTATGAATGGATTTCCTTAATAAATCTAAAAATAACTTGTAGATTTACTGTACTCTGGTATTTAAATGTAAATTTACGGTGAGAGTGGAAAGATTTTAATAGGAGCCTGAGGGGCAGATTTTCCACTCGGGGAATGATGGGCATATGGAACGAGCTGCCAGAGGAGGTAGTTGGGGAAGGTACCATAACAACGTTTAACAAACTTTTGATTGACGCAAAATACTGGAGTAACTCGGTGAGACAGTGAGCATCTCTGGATGGAGGGAATAGGTGATGCTTCGGGTCGAGACCCTTCTTCCATCTCCATCTGAATCGTCACCCATTCCTTCTCTCCAGAGATGCTGCCTGTCACGCTGAGTCACTCTAGCATTCCTTGTCTATCTTCAGTGTAAACCAGCATCTGCAGTTCCTTCAGACACATTTAATAGACTTTTGGGCAGGTACATGGATAGGAAAGGTTTAGGGGGATATGGGTCAACGGTGGGCAGGTAGATTCAGTATCAAAGTCAACATGGGCAAGTTGGGCCAAAAGGTCTGTTTTCATACTCTATGACTTTATCTCTAAAATAAGTAAAAAATAAAAATAGCACCTGCTTGGCCTAAAAGTTTGAACCCAGCCACAACCTGAAGAATTTTTATTTCACTTGATGCATTGTGTGTTGATATTGATTTCAAGTTCATTCCTGTGTCAGTTCCTGTGAACAATTATTCATCTTATTATTGTGTTGTTTGGGAGGGGAACAATTTTCATTTGCAAATAAAACCCAGATGTTCTAATGACTAAAAATTGTCATTTTGGTCTTAACATTCGGCTACACTAGGTCAAAGTGTGCAATAGAACATAATCAGGCAGGAGAGAAGGCAGGTACAGGATACAGAGTTGGATGATCAGCCATGATCATATTGAATGGTGGTGCAGGCTCGAAGGGCCGAATGGCCTACTCCTGCACCTATTTTCTATGTATCTATGTTACTATGTACCAACATTTTTTATTTTTTTTGTGACATACTGGGTAAATCACTCATTGAATGGAGGTGGGGAACAGAAGAAGATTAAGACATTCAGTTCCTTGTACCTGCACCACCACTCAATAGAATCACGGCTGATCTTTTTTATTTCATTGCTGCTTTGTTGCATTAACCCCATATCCTTAAATTTCCTTAATATCCAATAATCTATCAGTCACTCTCTTGAATGTTCCTGGTAACTAAACCTTCACAGCAGCTTGGGTATTCGAAGAGCTCACTACTCTTTGGGTCAAGACCAATTTCCCCATCTCTGACCCCTTGTTCTGCAGCTACATGATTCCTAATTCAAGACCACCAGAAATGGGCCGATGGGCCTGTTTTTTGTGCTGTATGACTGATTATACAATAAGGTGATTTTGTGAGCGCGTGCTTTGGGAGACCAGCAGTCTGCTGTCAGGCCTGCAGGCATCTTCTGGGTGGGATGTGGAGAGGATGTTTCCACTATTGGGAGAGTCTAGAATCAGAGGTCGTGGCTTCAGAATTAAAGTACGTTCCTTTAGGAAGTAGATGGGGAGGAATTTCTTTGGTCTGAGGGTGGTGAATCTTTGGAATTAATTGTCGCAGAAGGCTGTGGAGGCTGTCAATGGATATTTTTAAGGCATAGATAGATAGTTGATTATCATGGGTATGGGGAGAAGGCAGGGGAATGGGGTTAGGATGGAGGTACATACATCATCCATAATTGAATGGTGTAGTAGACTTGATGGGCCAAATGGCCTAATTCTGCTCCTATCATTTATGAACATGAAAGCGGCATTTCTGCTTCACTTCATTCCGTACATGCCCACCCTACACTTCCCTGAGCTACTACAATCAAGGGCTGGATCAAGCTGAGCATCGCTGGGAACACTGAACAGACTCACTTAGAAAGAGAAGTTGCCCGGCAGCCACAATCACATGCCTACTCACTCTCCCATCAATAGACACAAAGTGCTGGGGTAACTCGGCAGGTCAGGCAGCATCTCGAGAGAAAAAAGGATAGGTAATGTTTCGGGTCGGGACACTTCTTCAGACTGACGTCAGCCATCGTTTTTCTCCAGAGATGCTGCCTGACCCGCTGAGTTGCTCCAGCACTTTGTAGCTATCTCCGGTATATACCAGCATCTGCAGTTCCTTCCTACACACTCCCGTCACGCCTGTTTCAGTGTTCATCTCCCATGTGGTTTTTGTTCTTCAATACCAACTTACGGACAGTTTGGGTTACGGACAGTTCTCTGGAGCGGAACCCTGTTGTAACCTGGGGACTTTGAGACAGTTTCTTCCCAGCTGATATCAGGCAACTGAATCATCCCGCCACAACCAGAGAGCAGCGCTTAACTACTATCTACCTCATTAGTGACCCTCGGACTATCCTTGATTGGACTTTACCGACTTTACCTTGCACCAAACATTATTCCCTTATCATGTATCTGGACACTAAATGGCTTGATTGTAATCATGTATATTGTCTTTCCGCCGACTGGATAGCATGCAGCAAAAGCTTTTCACTGTACCTCGGTACATGTGACAATAAACTAAACTGCACTCATTGGATTGAATGCTGCAGACTTGGACAGTCGGGAATGAAGTGTAGTGTGACTGAGTGAATGGTCTTGGATTGGAAAGATGGCTCTGGAAGAGTCTTAGCTGCTGCCTTTGTCCAACAGGCGCAAGGCTGTTGCAACCTCCACGGACAGGCAGGGATTGCAGGGAGGATTAGCGAAATGACTACTGCAACGTGGTACAGTGACCATCCCAGTCAGGAGAGTGATAGGGAATTTGGTGATGACAGGGAAGTGTAACGTCACTCTAGCCCTGAAGGCTGTGGTGTCTCAACCATCTGCACCGGGCTGAAGAACTCTTTGGGAAGTGACGTGGGCCGTGGGGAAGCTGGTGTAGGAGGGAACTGCAAATGCTGGCTTACACCGTAGGTGAACGCAAAATGCTGGAGTAGCAGGCAGCATCTCTGGAAAGAACGAATTGGTGAAGTTTCGGGTGGAGACCCTTCTGGCAGGTTTGACGTGGGCTAAGGGGGAATGAGAGAGAGGTGTGTCGGGTCCTGCTGAGGGAATGTGAGCCGAATGGACAAGCGACCTCAACCGTGGCCTGTCCATTCCCTCCACAGATGCTGCCTGACCTGCTGAGTTGCTCAAGCACCTGGTCTTTAGGCCACGGAATTTGAGCAAGCACTCCAAATTCCATAGAGGAACCACAAAGGTAATAATCACTGGGTTACTCCTTGAGCCACTGAAATTATTACAAGGTCGGAGAGTTGAATGTTTAGCTCAAAGATTGAAGGAGAAATAGGTTTCATTTCTTGGATAGACACAAAAAGCTGGAATAACTCAGCGGGACAGGCAGCATCTCTGGAGATGGGTGTCGTTTCAGGTCGAGACCCTTCTTCATTTCTTGGTATGTTCAAGGCTGCATTCTAAGCCCCCTTCTTTCCTCCATGTACACCCACGACCGCAGCCATGTATAATTCCTTGATCGGACCTTGCATTAAATGTCATTCCCTTATCATGTATCGTTACACTGTAAGCGGCTCGATTGTAATCGTGTATTGTCTTTCCGCTGACTGGATAGCACACAACAATAGCTTTTCACTGTACCTCGGTACACGTGACAATCAACTAAACTGAACTGGCGCGGTGTTTGGAGAAAGAGGTGAAATCTTATGTTAGGGCAGGTTGCACTTGGATCTAGCTGGGTGCGGTGATGGGAAGGGGAGGTGGCGAGGCCGGGGGTGGGTTTTAGGTGAGGATTAAGACAGAGGGGGGCAGTGGAAGGGTGCTCGAGTGAAACTTTGTAAAGTTGAAGAGAAATTAAAGTGTATGGCGGTGAATAAAGTAGGTGGTGATGAGCAGAGTCTGTCAGGTACAGAAAACACTTAATATACTTCCTATTGGGGTTGGAGCAGGGAAAAAGATTAGCCACGATTGAATGGCGGAGTAGACTTGATGGGCCGAATGGCCTGATTCTGCTTCTAGGGCTTACAGATGACAAAACGACAAGTTGATATCTGTAAAACAGATTTCCAACAAAATAGTTGAGTAAAACACCCTGGTAGAAATAAGTCTAATAACAAGTGACTGAAGCCAGGAGGTCATTGGATAAGATTAAGCAAAGCCCAGTGGTGTAGCTTGTATAGATGCCCCTACAGGAGTCAGGTGACCCTGGCTCAATCCTGATCTTCAGTGATGTTGGCATGGATTGAGATGCGAGAGTGTCTCTGGTACGAGCTGTTGAGAAGCTACTTTTAAAAGATGTACTTTAAAACAAGCTGCTATGAATAAAATCTGAAGAATGTAAATACAATTTAAAATAAATATGTATCCCATTTTATTCTTTGTCATTCATCCCTTGAGCGAATGTTAACCGGACTAGACCTGTTCATTCTAGTTTGGAAGAATTCAAGGTGCACCCTTTGAAACGTATAAAATCCCTGCAGACTCGTAAGGAACTGCAGATGCAGGAACGATGAGCTAAACACAAAGTGATGGAGGAATCATCAGTGATGTAGGAACGATGAGCAAATCACAAAGTGATGGGGGAAGGCAGCATCTGGGGAAGGTATTCATCAGACTTGGCGTAGATCCTGGTTGGGCCTATACTGGGAAGTATTGAGGCCTCTGAAAAAGGGTCCTGACCTGAAACGTCACCCGTCCATTCCCTCCACAGATGCTGCCTGACCCTCTGAGTTCCTCCACCCCTTGAAATGAAGATCAGCAAACCTGTTTAGTTTAGTTTAGAGATACGGCGCCAAAACAGGCCCTTTGGCCCACTGAGTCCGCACAGACCAGCGATCACCCCACACATTAACACTATCCTACACACACTAGGGATAATTTTACACAAACACGAACCCAATTAACTACATATCTGTACGTCTTTGGAGTGCGGGAGGAAACTGAAGATCTCGGAGAAAACACGTGGTCACGGGGAGAAAGTACAAACTCCATACAGACAGCACCTGTAGACAGGATCGAACCCGAGTCTCCGGCGCTGTAAGCACTGTAAGGCAGCAACTATACCGCTGCGCCACCTTGCTGCCTTCCTCCCTAATTTCTTGTTATACCTGCCTGTTAACTTCTGGTGCATTGTGTAAGAAGATGTATGGCTGTATGGTAATTCGCATATCACTGTACCTTAATTGGTACATGTGACAATAAAAGATCTATGAAACCTTTGATTCACCCTGAACATTCCTTCTCGCCATTTTAAAAAGAATGCACTTCTTTACACACCAAAGGGCCCTTCTTTGGAAGGTGAACCAAAATGTCACACACGTGACCCGAGGTCATCACATAAAGAAGTATGTTAAATTATTTTTGTAAGAGATTAATCAAGGCCCCCCTACTGCATACGTTTGGACTCAGCCGGCGGGACCGCGCCACGCGCATTCTACATATGGACTATTTGGAGACCGCAAGCCGTCAGTCCTCATGGCCCAGATGCTCGCGTTGATGGACGGCCACCGCCCATGCCTGCTATTCGAGCAGGCATTCCATTCGGTTGACGTCTGCTCTGGTAGCGGCCAAGTTTGCCTGGCATGGGCTCCGTAAGCAGGTGGCTGCCTGGGCCCGCGCCTGTGTCCCTTGTCAGACCTCCAAGGCCCAGCGACACATGCGGCCCCCCGTGCAGGAGTTCGCGCTCCCCGAGGGCAGGTTCCTGCACGTGCATGTCGTCCTGGTGGGTCCCTTGCCACAGTCCCGCGGTGCCACGCATCTCCTTATCATCGTGGACCGTTTCACGCGGTGGCTAGAGGCGATCCCGCTCTCTGACACCTCCACCACGGCTTGCGCCCGGGCTATGGCGGCCCACTGGATAGCCAGGTTTGGGGTGCCCTCCGACATTTCCACCGACTAGGGGGGCCCAGTTTACCTCTTCCTTGTGGTCCGCCCTAGCCCTGCTCTATGATGCCCGGTTGCACCATACGACCACCTACCACCCGCAGGCCAATGGGCTGATCGAAAGGTTCCACCGGCACCTTAAGTCGGCGTTAGAAGCTCGACTTACAGGCCCGGACTGGGTGGACCAGCTGCCCTTGGTCCTCCTTGGGATTCGCACCGCACCTAAGGAGGATTTGGCTGCTTCCTCGGCCGAGCCCCTGTACGGCTCGGCACTGCGGGTACCCGGGGACTTTCTGCTCGTTGTCAGGTCACATCAGCCCCGGCGCTGCTGGCGGGCCTTCGAGAGCGGGTGAGCACGTTGGCCCCGGTTCCCACGTCCAGGCACGGTTCATCCGTGGTGCATGTGCCTGCGGTGTTACAACGGTGTGCATTTGTTTTCATCCGCAGGGACGCTCATCGCTCGCCCTTACAGCGGGTCTATGAAGACCCATTCCGGGTGCTGCGAGCTGGAGTCGCCATGTTCACGCTGTCGTTTGATCCTTGTTGTTTTCACTGCTTTGTTAATAAAGCTCGTTTGTGAAAACGACTGTCGTCTCGACTCGCTAAACGGGAATCGATAACAAGAGAACATAGGTTTAAGGTGAGGGGTGCGGGAGGGAAGATTTAATAGGAACTTGAGGGGCTATATGTTGACACAGTGAAATGAAGTGACTTCTGCTCCAAACTGGAGGACGAGACAGATGTTCGGCAGCTGTGGCAGGGTCTGAATGCAATCACCTCCTACAAGGCAAAACCAGGAGGCAGCTCGAATGCCGGTGTAACATCACTCCCTGACGAGCTCAATGCGTTTTACGCACGCTTTGACAGGGAGAATACTGATGTGCCTTCCCGATCCCCCATTCGCTGTGATGGCATTTCAGTCTCAGTCACAGAGGCCGATGTCAGGAAATCCTTCAGAGTGGGGAACCCCCGAAAAGCACCTGGACCTGATGGTATACCCGGTCGTGTTCTAAAAACCTGTGCAGACCAACTGGCGGGAGTTTTTACGGACATTTTCAACCTCTCACTTCTGAGGTCTGAGGTCCCCACCTGCTTTAAAAGGGCATCAATTATACCGGTGCCCAAGAAGAGTAAGGTGACGTGCCTCAATGATTATTGACCAGTGGCACTAACGCCGGTGGTGATGAAGTGCTTTGAGAGGTTGATCATGGAGCAAATCAACTCCTACCTCGACAAAAACCTGGACCCACTGCAGTTCGCGTACCGCCACAACAGATCAACGGTGGATGCGATCTCGCTGGCCCTCTACTCCGCACTGGACCACTTGGACAACAAAAACTCATATGTCAGGCTGTTATTCATTGATTACAGCTCGGCATTTAACACAATCATCCCCTCCAAACTGGTTACCAAACTCGCAGAACTGGGTCTCTGCGCATCCCTCTGCAACTGGATCTTCGACTTCCTCGTCCACAGACCACAGTCTGTTCGTATTGGTGGAAATGTGTCAGCCTCGATAACAATCAGCACGGGAGCACCTCAAGGCTGCGTGCTCAGCCCCCTGCTGTACTCACTCTATACCCATGACTGCGTAGCGAACCACAGTGCGAACTCCATCATCAAGTTCGCTGACGACACCACTATTGTGGGGCGTATCACTGATGGGGATGAGTCAGAGTACAGAAGAGAGATCGAGCAACTGTCCATATGGTGCCAGCGCAATAACCTGGCCCTCAACACCAGCAAAACCAAGGAACTGATTGTGGACTTTGGAAGGAGTAGGAGTGGGACCCACAGCCCCATTTATATCAACGGGTCGATGGTTGAAAGGGTCAAGAACTTCAAATTCCTGGGCGTGCACATCTCTGAAGATCTTTCCTGGTCCGAGAACACTAATGTAATTATCAAAAAAGCTCATCAGCGCCTCTACTTCCTGAGAAGATTACGGAGAGTCGGATTGTCAAGGAAGACTCTCTAACTTCTACAGGTGCACAGTCGAGAGCATGCTGACCGGTTGCATCGTGGCTTGGTTCGGCAATTTGAGCGCCCTGGAGAGGAAAAGACTACAAAAAGTAGTAAACACTGCCCAGTCCATCATCGGCTCTGACCTTCCTTCCATCGAGGGGATTTATCGCAGTCGCTGCCTCAAAAAGGCTGCCAGTATCATCAAAGACCCACACCATCCTGGCCACACACTCATCTCCCTGCTACCTTCAGGTAGAAGGTACAGGAGCCTGAAGACTGCAACAACCAGGTTCAGGAATAGCTACTTCCCCTCAGCCATCAGGCTATTAAACCTGGCTCGGACAAAACTCTGATTATTAACAACCACTTTCTGTTATTTGCACTTTACCAGTTTATTTATTCATGTGTGTATATATTTATATCATGGTATATGGACACATTTATCTGTTTTGTAGTAAATGCCTACTATGTTCTGTGTGCTTAAGCAAAGCAAGAATTTCATTGTCCTATACAGGGACACATGACAATAAACTCACTTGAACTTGAACTTGAACTTGAAACTATGGAATGAGCTGCCAGAGGAGGTAATTGAGGCAGGTACTACAACAACATTTAAAAGTATTTTGAACAGGTACATGGATAGGAAACACGGGCTTGTGGAACTAGCCGAGATGGGCATCTTGGTCGGCATGGACAAGTTAGGCCGAAGGGCTCTTTTCCTTGCTGTATGATGACCTTCTTTATGAAAGTAATAGGTAGACGTTGGCTATAAGGACAACGTAGTCTTTGTGGTGGAAAAGGCCAGTGTTCACTAAATTCTGTTTGTGGCTTAATCATTTTGAGAATGACTTTTTTTTTTTTTTTGTTACCTTTGCAATCTTTCACACCAAGGTGGACACTTTTTGTGTGTGTATTTATATATAAAATATATTAAAACCATATACAGGTGCACAACCTTTTATCCGGAGTTCCAGAAACCGAAAAACTCCAAAAACCGGCCATTTTTTCCAGGATGTCGTCTGCACACCAAAGCTCGTGTTTGGCGCCAAACTTGACCCGAAACGACCCACGGTCAACCCAGGTCTGTACTACTGTAGCGGCTGCCTCCTCCCCGGAGACCGGGGAGACACTTAAACATCTGTAAATCATTGCTTAAATGTTAGTCAGTTAGTTTGGAGGGCTTTTATGTGAAGGGGGAAACTTTAATTCTTAGTCCCCTACCTGGTTGGAGAGGCGGGGAGCGGTCAATGCCTTACCGGGTCACCGTGCAGTAAGCTCCGGAGCGCTGTGGCCGCCGACTCCCAGCTGGGGCTGCAGGCGTCCGGCCGCGGGCGGCGCCGGTTGTAGATCCGACCCCGGCAACTCTACCCTTGGCTGCGCGGCGCTCCAAATCCAGCGCGGCCCGCGGCCGGACGCCCGCAGCCCCAGCACCGCTATGGCCGCCGACATGTTGTGTGTCGGCGGCCACAGCGCTCCGGAGCTTACCGCACGGCGACCCGGTAAGGCATTGCCCGCTCCCCGCTGGTATCCCAGCGCTGCGACGCCGCCGACTCCCAACATCGCGGCGCTGGGGCTGCGGGCGTCCGGCCGCGGGCCGCGCTGGATTTGGAGCACCGCGCAGCCAGGTGTAGAGTTGCCGGGGTCGGAGCTCCAACCGGCGCCGCCCGCGGCCGGACGCCCGCAGCCCCCAGCTCCGCGATGTTGGGAGTCGGCGGCCACAGCGCTCCGGAGCTTACTGCACAGCGACCCGGTAAGGCATTGCCCGCTCCCCGCCTCTCCGACCAGGTAGGGGACTAAGAATTAAAGTTTCCCCCTTCACCCCCCCCCCACCACTACATAAAATCCCTCCAAACTAACTGACTAACATTTATGCAATGATTCTCCGGGGAGGAGGCAGCCGCTCCAGACTTTTCAAGCCGCCCGCGCTACCTACCTAATCTACGCTAAAAATCTTCCATTCGGAAATCCGAAAAATTCCGAAATCCGACAAGTGTCTGGTCCCAAGGCTTTCGGATAAAAGGTTGTGCACCTGTATGTAACAAAATCCTATCTGCGCACTCCCGTGTGTATAGCCGAGTATTAAGAAACGTGTATGCATTTCTGTTGGCTCAATGTTCAAATTCTTACTCACCTGGGTTGTGTGATGTATGAAGTCACCCGTGTGTTTAGGACTTAATGCTGTCCTGATACCCAACGTGCAGTGTCAGCAGTAGAGCGGAGGAAGTGATTGCAACATATTTCCGCCCAGTTTATCCCTAAACTGCTGGTTTTGTGGCAGAAGATTGGACTTGCGATGACCTCTGAGTCAGCTGTTTAGTTTGCACGCAAGCCATTTACTTTCATGTGGACATTATTTACGGAGATTTGACTTGCACCTTGTTCTGTTTGAATCTGTCTTACTGCAATGTGCAGGAGAGCTGCACTCCTAGGTATGGGGGGGGGAGGATTGAGGGAGGGAAGGAGGGGGAAAGAGAGATTGGGTGAGGCTTCTTCCCCAGTGCACTGCCTGATATTTACCCCTCACATAATACCCGATTAACTCAGTATTATCATGTTTGTGCAGCCTGGGATGTCAGGACTTTCATATGAAGAAAGACTGGATAGACTCGGCTTGTACTCGCTAGAATTTAGAAGATTGAGGGGGGATCTTATAGAAACTTACAAAATTCTTAAGGGGTTGGACAGGCTAGATGCAGGAAGATTGTTCCCGATGTTGGGGAAGTCCAGAACAAGGTTGTCACAGTTTAAGGATAAGGGGGAAATCTTTTAGGACCGAGATGAGGAAAACATTTTTCACACAGAGTGTGGTGAATCTCTGGAATTCTCTGCCACAGAAGGTAGTTGAGGCCAGTTCATTGGCCATATTTAAGAGGGAGTTAGATGTGGCCCTTGTGGCTAAAGGGATCAGGGGGTATGGAGAGAAGGCAGGTACAGGATAATGAGTTGGATGATCAGCCATGATCATATTGAATGGCGGTGCAGGCTCAAAGGGCCGAATGGCCTACTCCTGCACCTATTTTTCTATGTTTCTATGATTCTGCTTAAAAATGGCAGCTGTATTTCGAGGAATTGAACAACAGTTCAACTTCAGAAAAATAATTATTTGTTTTAGATTTCGAGATTCAGCGCAGAAAAAAAAAGCCCTTCGGCCCTCCGAGTCGGTGCTGATCAGCGATCCTTGTGCACCAGCACTCTCCTACGCGCTAGGGACAATTTTTACCAAAGCCAATTAACTTGCAAACCTGCACGCCTTTGGAACGTAGGAGGAAACCAGAGCACCCAGGGAAAACCCACGTGGTCGCGGGGAGAGCATACAAACTCCGTACAGACAGCATCCGTAGCCAGGATTGAACCTGGGTCTCTGGCGCTGTAAGCCACCTTGCCGCCCAGGAAAGGCAATACTGGTTAATGCCGTTTGACGTCCATCTTCAAGTGTCCTTGAATTATGACCTCGTTATATAAGTTTTGCCCTGACCTCAGATCATTTAAGTGCATGTACAATTCCCGTACACATGAAGATATTTTATTATTTGCCGCTGAATCTATCCCACAATGGAAATAGGACAAATGGGAATTGGGGACATTGGTAACATGAGATATTTGGACAGCTTATACTAGATGGTATTGTCTTGTATAAATTCACTTGCAACACACATGCACACATTTACAGATGCCAGATCAGATTCCGGACATTGAGGAGATTAAATTATTTTGGCAGAGTGCTACTTCTTTCAACCAAGTTATGAACAAAAACAACATTTAAGGAAGTCATCTAAATTTAGATTCCAAGCTAGAGTGGAAAATTCCATTTGCCATTCAGCCTGAGAGTGGATTTGCTATTTGGATGCACAGTTGATTTCTTATTATTTTAGTCTTTCCTTCAGGCCATTGACCCCATCACATCCTACTCCAACCATTGTTTTTAACAACTGAGGACTTTCCTTGATCTTTCTCTTAAATCACTCCTGCTGGTCCCGTTCATTCGTCCAACAAGGAGGGGGGTCAAGGAAAGAGCGTTCACGCCGCGGCCCTGTTTCCACCAATCTTTCCACCACCCCAGAAGCACAAGAAGCGACAAGACAGACACCATTGTGTGCAGATGCCGAGAAGTGTGTTCAGCTCTGGCTGAACAACTGCTAATCTTGTGTGTGGGCTCGATAAGAAGAAGTCCAACATGGAAGTGAGAGAGGAAGATTGGTGACGGTAAAACGAATGTCTTGTGGAAAATTATTCACATAGTCCAGACCAACCAGAGACCCTTGTCACACCCAAGAAAGTATTTGTCCAGTAGTTGTACATATGTAATGGAGGATACAAGTTTAGAAGTCTATAAAATGTTGGTGAGGCCACATTTAGAGTTTTGTGTTCAGTTCTGGGCACCGTGTTGTAGGAAAGACTGTAGTCAAGCTGGAAAGAGTGCAGCAGAGAAGATTTACGAGGATGTGGCCAGGACTAGAGGGTCCGTGCTGTAGGGGGAGCTTGAGTTGGCTGGGACTCTATTCCTTGGAGTGCAGGAGGGTGAAGAGTGATCTTATGGAAGTCATGAGAGGAATAGATCGGGTAGATGCACAGAGTCTCTTGCCCAGAGTAGGTGAATTGAGGACTGGGCTACAGGTTTAAGGTGAAGGGGAAAAGATTTAATAGGAATCTGAGCAGTGACTTTTTCACACAAAGGGTGGTTGGGGTATGGAACGAGCTGCCAGAGGAGGTAGTTGAGGCTGGGACTTTCCCAACGTTTAAGCAACAGGTAGACAGGTACATGATAAGACAGGTTTGGAGGGATATGGGCCAAGCGCAGGAAGGTGAGACGAGTGAAGCTGGGATAAGCTTGATCACTCTATGACTCAATGATTACTTAATTGTTGGCAGTAGTGGGCCAAGATTGTTCTCATGATCTCGTTGGTCGGCAGGACCGGGAGGTACCTGGGGAAGTCAACGCAAGAAGAAAGGACCGGTAAGAGGGTGAACCAGGGTAAGGCCTCCAGCCCCTTCCAAGAGGCACCCCTGGGACACAAAGATGACTCATAGCGAGAGGATTTGACTATAGGAGCAAGGAGGTCCTAGTGCAGTTGTACAGGGCCCTGGTGAGACCACACGTGGAGTATTGTGTGCAGTTTTGGTCTGCTAATTTTAGGAAGGACATTCTTGCTATTGAGGGAGTGCAGCGTGGGTTCACCAGGTTAATTCCCGGGATGGCGGGACTGACATACGAGGAAAGAATGGGTCGACTGGGCTTGTGTTCACTGGAATTTAGAAGGATGAGAGGGGATCTTATGGAAACATATAAAATTCTTAAGGGATTGGACACGCTAGATGCAAGAAAAGTGTTCTCCATGTTGGGGGAGTCCAGAACCTGGGGTCACAGTTTAAGAATAAGAGGTATGCCATTAGGACTGAAATGGGGAAAAACGTTTTCACCCAGAGAGTTGTGAATCTGTGGAATTCTCTGCCACAGAAGGCAGTGGGGGCCAATACACTGGATGCTTTCAAGAAAGAGTTAGATTTAGCTCTTGGGGCTATCAGAAATGGGGGAGAAAAAGCAGGAACGCGGTACTGATTTTGGATGATCAGCCATGATCATATTGAAGGGTGGTGGTGCTGGTTCGAAGAGCCGAATGTTTTCTATGTTTCTAAGATGGCCAGGCGAGGAGAGGAGAGGAACGGCGGTTTGTGGGAACTGCTCCAGTATATCGAGCATGCGGGACGACCGGACTTTGAATAATGGCGCCAAAAATGACAGAGCCCGCATGTGTAATATATGCAAAAATATTTTCACTGTGCAGTTGCATACATGACAAATAAAGCACGATTGAACTGTTGATCTAATGATGAGGAAATGTTTCACTCCATGAGCCGTAGACGTTGAGATTTGAGACATCAATAATGGATTGCAGAATCTAGTGCATATAATAGAGAGATTAGATTGATGTCCCCTTTAGCATGACTCTTTATCTTGTATTGCTATTAGATTTTTCTATTTTGTGTTCCTCTTTCAAGAGGCAAATTTATAAATCGCATCAAAGAAAGGTTTAATTTTGGGTGAATTGGCCCCAATTACAATACTCAAGCATTGAGGAAAAAATTTATTTAAAATTAATAATGTACCAGTAATCAGCTGTCACCTTGAATTGTGTACATACCTAATCAGGTTTTTATATTTGCTAAAATATGTTTTGGGAATGAGCTTTTGAACAGACACCTGTTTCTTCAGAGTGATGCACGTGCTTTTGTTGCCTCGAGGTGATCCAGTGCCTGACGAAGACAGGTGCTGCTTTACAAAAACACAAAGTGCTGGCGTAACTCAATGGTCAGGCAGTATCTCTGGAGAACCTGGATAGACAATGTTCTGGGTGCTACCCCTTCTAGGGGCTAGCGGAATCAAGGGATATGCGGAGAAGGCAGGCACGAGTTACCGATTGTGGTTGATCAGCCACGATCACAATTCAACAGAAACATTCACCCATTCCTTCAATCCAGAGATGCTGCCTGTCCTGCTGAGTTACTCCAGCATTTTCTGTCTATCTTAGGCATTGTTTGACAATGCTTTTTAAAAACAAATCTAACCTTATGTTTAAGGTAGACAAAAATGCTGGAGAAACTCAGCAGGTGAGGCAGCATCTATGGAGAGAAGGATTTAAACCTTATGTTGAAATCCCTTCGTGTCCACTCCCCTTTAACTCCACCACTTCTTGAGAGCTCTTTGTTTTCTAAGGCCACATTCATATATATTCTGCTTGCCACGGGCAACTTTGCATTCAGTCTTCTCACTTCTAATGTCCAATACCCTCTCTTTAAATCTTCCTCTTCTTTGAAGATTTCCTCAAAATGTAACTGCTTTAAACAAGATTGTATCCACGTTTCTAACAGAATTGGCATCAACGTTTGCCTCCGTATTTGTTGGGAGCATTATTACTGCTAGAGTTTAATAAGTTTCTCTGTGACACTTTTTGAATATGGTCCTTGCTTAGTGAAATAAGAAATGCGTTAGAATTGGGATGACTAACCTTTTTAACTTAATAATCAAGATATAATGTATAATCTTCAATTTTCTTTGTTATATTGTTAAGTTTATGAATCACACTGTTTCCAATTGGCCATCAGGGTACTAATACACAAACTTATGAGACCTTGGTCATGTTGATACTTGGATGGTAGAGTTTTGATCAATGTCACAATCTATCGGCAATTATGGTCTTTGCCCATCACCGTCACGACCTCAATTTCATAAATGATAGGAGCACAATTAGGCCATTCAGCCCATCAAGTCTACTCCGCCGTTCAATCATAGCTGATCTATCTTTCTCTCTCAACCCCATTCTCCTGCCTTCTCCCCATATAAGCCCTGATACCCAGGGTATTTTATTATCGCCTTCAGCAATTGCCATTCTCATCATTTTGGGCGCCCTGTTTAATCGAAAGCAAAAGCCATCAATTGAGCCTGGGTGTATAGGAAGGAACTGGCAGATGCTGGTTTATACCGAAGATAGGCACAAAATGCAGGAGTAACTCAGCGGGTCAGGCAGCAACTATGGAGAAAAGGAAAAGGTGACGTTTCAGGTCGGAATCCTTCATGGGCTGGACCTTGTACCATCAGAGATCCAAAACTTGGCATAATTTCACCAATCCAGCTAACCAAACCAGCTGAACCTGAAGCATCATATCAGATTCCTGTCCACTTTGCTTCTGTATACATTTGGAGTTTACTGCCTATAGTGCCACAATGGGTGTCAGGGGTTATGGGGTGAAGGTAGGAGGGAGAAATAGATCAGTCATGATTGAATGGCGGAGTAGACTTGATGGGCCAAATAGCCCAATTCTGCTCCTTTCACTTATGACCTTTTAATGACATAAGATATATTTGCCAGTAGTAACTTATGCTCCCATTTTCTCAAGGGTCTTTATCTAATCTATAGGATTTGGGTGGTCTATTTGGAAACAGCTGAACTGATACTCAGTAGAAGTCTGGGCCATTGAGAATGGTTCAGTCTGTATGTGATCTGGGCAAAATAATACAGTTAGTGTAGTATAGAGATACAGTGTGGAAATAGGCCCTTCGGCCCTCTGAGGCCACGCCGACCAGCGATCCCCGTACACAGACACTATCCTACACATACACACTAATGAATGAATGAATAAGTTTATTGGCCAAGTATTCACATACAATGAATTTGCCTTGGTGCTCCGCCCGCAAGTGGCATGACATACAGTGACAGTTAGGAATGACACATAAAACATTAAACATTAATAATAAACCATTATTGATTAAACATGTGAATTAAATAAAATACCAGAGCAAAAGGGGGCTACGGATTTTTGGTTATTGAGTAGAGCTACTACTCGTGGAAAAAAACTGTTTTTATGTCTGGCTGTGGCAGCTTTGACAGTCCGGAGACAATTTACAATTTTACCAAAGCCAAATGTACAAATCTGTACATCTTTGGAGTGTGGGAGGAAACCGGAGCATCTGGAGAAAACCCATGCAGGTCACTGGGAGAATGTACAGACAGCACCCATAGTCGGGATCGAACCCAGGTCTCTGGCACTGTGAGGCAGCAACTCTACCACTGCGCCACTGTGCTGCCATAATCTTGCAAGTGAGTGGGGATCTTGCTCCACCTCTCCACGGATTTCTGCTCGAGTAACTTGGTGGCAACTGTTTAATTAGAATTTCACTTTATAACTTACTCAACCAGTTCTGGAGCTATGTACTTGGAATCTGACAATTCTTGCTTTTCTTATTCAATGTTTCTGCAGGATGACTTTGAGACCTTGTTCAGGGTCTACGACAAGAATGTGACCTTCCAGTTTTTCAAGAGCTTCAGGCGAGTTCGAATCAACTTCAGCAACCCCATTGCTGCAACTGAAGCCCGAATTCAACTTCATGAAACTGAGTTTAATGGGAAGAAAATGAAGCTCTACTTTGCACAGGTATTCATTTCCGCATTTGTAAATCTTTAACAACATAATTGATTAAACATGTTGTTGAACCTCCACACTGTTATGCTTCCTTAGGTAGAAAGGAACTGCAGATGTCGGTTTAAACCAAAGATAGACACAAAATGCTGGAGTAACTCAGTGGAATAGGCAGCATCTCTGGAGAGAAGGAATGGGTGACATTTTTGGTCGAGACCCTTCTACAGACTGGGTCTTGATGTTGGGGGAGTCCAGAACCAGGGCCCACAGTTTAAGAATGAGGGCGAGGCCATTTAGAACGGAGATGAGGAAAAACGTTTTCACCCAGAGAGTTGCGAATCTGTGGAATTCTCTACCTCAGAAGGCAGTGGAGGCCAATTCTCTGGATGCATTCAAGAGAGAGTTAGATAGGGCTCTTAAAGATAGCGGTCATGGGATATTATGAGAAGGTAGGAACGGGGTACTGAATGTAGATGATCAGCCATGCTCACCGTGAATGATGGTGCTGGCTCGAAGGGCTGAATGGGTGCTGGCTCGAAGGGCTGAATGGCCTTCTCCTGCACCTATTGTCTATTGTCTCGACCCAAAACGTCACCCATTCCCTCTGTCCAGAGATGCTGCCTGTCCCACTGAGTTACTCCAGCATTTTATGTCTATGCTTTCTTGGGGACCCTTTAGACCTTGGAGATACAGTGCAGAAATTGTGTATTCTGCACACAAAATTTGTGCTGACCAACGATCACCCCATGCACTAACATTATCTGACACACTAGGGACAATTTACAATTTTACCCAAGCCAATTAACCTACAAACCAGTACATCTTTGGAGTGTGGGAGGAAACCGGAGCACCCGGGGAAAACCCATGCGGTCATAGGGAGAACATGCAAACTCTGTTTAGACAGCACCTGTAGTCAGGATAGAACCTGGGTCTCAGCCAGCGCTCTACCGCTGTGCCACCATGCTGCTGCAATTTTTCCAGGATTTTATTAATTTGCCCTGATTTTTTTGTTTAAAAAGCCGCATTTTGTTTTTCAGATCCAGAACAAATCTTTCAGTAAAGGTAGTCCTCACCTTGCACCACCCCATCCAGAAAAACAATTCCTCATTTCCCCACCAGCATCTCCGCCTGTTGGGTGGAAGCAAGCAGAAGATGCTACTCCAGTTGTAAACTATGACTTGTTGCATGCAATTTCCAAGCTGGGACCAGGTAAGCATAACTTAACTTTGTCTGTTTTGAACAAATAAAGACGCACAGTGCTGGAGTACCTCAGCGGGTCAGGCAGTATCCTTGGAGAACATGAATAGGTGTTGTTGTAGCGGGGACTGACAAGAGTCCAGCCAAAAATCAGTCGGAACACAAGTTGTGTTAACAAGACGTATTTATTCTGTTACAGTCCTGCTCCCTACTCCTCCCCAGTCACGGGCGTTGCCTGGCCTTATATACCCACTCAGGTTAAAAACCCCATGACTAGCGCCTCCCACACCGAGACGCCTCCCTCCAGAGCCGAGGGTTCGTTGTGCCGGTGGCCTGCCACCTGGCGCCGCCACAACGTTTTGGATTTGACTCGAAGAACAGGGGTGTGAAGAAGGGTCCCGACCCGAAACATCACCAATTCATTTTCCTCCAGAGATGCTGCCTGACCCGCTGAGTTACTCCAGCATTTTTTGTCTATCAAAGGATATTTATCTGTGTATCTTTAGAGCTTGGGACTTCCTTATCTCACCCAGCGCATTTCCTTCTGTAGAGTAGCAAATTAAAAGTTATGTACAATTACATTTATGCTCTGAACGGTGAATTTGTTTTGCAGTTAGTTGGTCCATTTGTCTGTTTATAGCTTGCATTTTTCTGCATGTTTCCCCTGTGAGAAAATGGGGGGCTTTCCGTGCCATCTGTTTCCTGTGTTTTGAGCAAAGATCTCTCTGTCACAGTGGAACATTCTTACCAAGCGAAATGACTGAGATCGTTAGAAAATCAATGGTAATGTTTAAGAGGCAAGATGACCTCGGCAGCCCAGAGATGGTTTTCTGGTCTGGGCAAAGCTAAGGAGAAACGGAGCTTGCTAATGAAAACCTTATGAGTAGGAAGAAGGCAAGTGAAAGATCGCAGATAGGATATCTATTCCTTCTGCTCCTTGTGTTATTTGATTTGCCAGAAAACAAGCTCTCTACACCAATGAATCCAGTTGGACTCCCAGCCAAGTTCTAATCAGATCTGAGTGTTACTACCTATTCACTGGACACATGACAAGCATATCATTACTCGCTGAATTAAAATGCAAAATGTATATTCAAAGAGAGTGGCAGCTGTTGAAGCCAAGGAATACTCTTAAATTGCTGGGCAAAGATGAAGATACTATGTACCAATTTCTGAATTTCCCTGAGGGGATCAATAAAGTATTTATTATTTATTATTATTATTATTATTATTATTACCATAGCACAAGAGGGCAAAGATTGAAAACGATAGGAATAAATAAATGTGTCCATCTTCGATTTAAACCACCATCTGCAGTTCCTTCCTACACAGGAGTAAATAACAGTCAAGTTCAGAAGTAGTTGAATGACAAGCAGACATTTTGGATGTAAGAACCTACATTTTGCAAAGGGGAAAATAGGCACAAATTGCTGGAGTAACTCAGCGTGTCAGGCAGCATCTGTGGAGAACATGGATAGGTGACATTTCTAGTCGGGGCCCTTCTTCAGACTGTTTGTTGTGGGGGGTGGCTAAAGGTGGAAGAGACTGGGAGGGGGGCGGGATCAAGCTTGGCAAGCGATAGATAGACACAAAGTGCTGGAAAAACTCAGTGCGGCAGGCAGCATCTCTGGAGAAAAGGAATAGGCGACGTTTCGGGTCGCGACCCTTCTTCAGACTGATTGCAGAAGGGGTGGTGAAAGCTGGAAGAGATGTGGGAGCGCAGGGGTGGGACCAAGCCTGGCAAGTGATAGGTAGACACATAACTCAGCGGGTGGAGGCAACAGCTCTGCAGAAAAGGAATAGGCGACGTTTCAGGTCGGAACTCATATTCGGACTTTGCGTCTATCTTCAGGATAAACCAGCATCTGCAGTTCCTTCCTGCACGCCTGGCAAGTGATGGGTGGATACAGACAAGGGGAAGCGGGGTTTGGAGTCATGGAGTGATACAGTGTGGAAACAGGCCCTTCGACCCAACTTGCCCACACTGGCCAACATGTCCCAGCTACATTAGTCCCACCTGCCTGCGTTTGGTCCATATCCCTCCAAACCCATTGTATCCATGTACCTGTCTAACTGATTCTTGAACATCGGTATAGTCCCTACCTCAACTACCTCCTCTGGCAGCTTGTTCCATACACCCACCACCCTTTGAGTGAAATAGTTACCCCTCAGATTCCTATTAAATCTTTTCCCCTTCACCTTAAACCTATCTGGTCCTCGATTCCCCTACTCTGGGCAAGAGACCCTGTGCATCTACCCGATCTATTCCTCTCATGATTGACAGATCTTTGGACAAAGGCCAGAGATGATAAGACAAAAAGTGTGAGATGAGATGAGGATAGAGGAGGTGTAGAATGCGAAACCAGAGGAAGGAATATAGGTGGAAGGGAATAGGGGAAGGGGGAAAGGAGAAATGGGTGCACATCCAGTTGGGGTATGGAGAAGAGAGGGGAGGGTGTTTGTGAGTTGGTTCCCTAAATTTCAAGATGTCCTCCCTTTTACAAAGGGAAGGGGGACTGAGAATATTGAATGTGTTGGAAGGAATTGCAAATGCTGGTTTGAAGATAGCCACAAAGTGCTGGAGTATCTCAGCGAGTCAGGCAGCATCTCGAGAAAATGGATAGGTGATGTTTTGGGTCGGAACCCTTTTTCAGACTCATTGAGGATATTGAATTCCATGTTTCCAATCCTTTAGAGAATTGACCTATTTAGTTTAACCTTGTTTAACGGTGGGATGTAGAGAGAAACTAAAATAAATCATGTGGAGGAAGGAACTGCGGATGCTGGTTTACACTGCAGACGGACACAAAATGCTGGAGTAACTCAGCAGGACAGGCAGCATCTCTGGATAGAAGGAATGGGCGACGTTTCCAGTCGCGACCCTTCTTCAGATAATAAATCATGTTGTGCAACAAATAAGGAGGTACCTCTTTGTCTTCTAAGATCCGCTCTTCGTGTTTTCTCTACAGGGGGGAAGTACGAATTGCACGCTGGTACTGACACCACTCCCAGTGTTGTTGTACATGTTTGTGAAAGCGACCCAGAACTGGAGCAGGAACAAGAGGAGGACGATGGCAAGAATCGGCCCAAACCGAAAATCGTTCAAACAAGACGGCCAGACTACGCTGCAAACCATTCTAAGTGAAGTGAACTTGTCGACATGTCCGCGTCTTTGCGTTTGGATTCCTCATACAGAGAACGGCCACACTACTGAGTTATAATGGGGATACTGGACTGCAGTATGACTTTTTGCAAGGAGTTTAAGTTCCCAAAATGCATAACTGTGTGTGTGTATACTGGTAGGCAGAAAGAATGTGGGAAATTTGTACTGTTTCGATGCTTTAGCGTTATTTTCTGCTGTAAGCCTGCACATTTAAACTGCAAAGATATTGAACTGGGGACAGCTGGAACAGCTGGATGAGTGAGCAACATTGATAAAGGCACTCGTGGTGAGGTAGTGTCTGGTTGGCACTGACATTTTTTTTTTAGTTCTCTTTAACGTTTTTGTGTCTATCATTTCCTTGCTATTATACTTTGCATATTGTTGCAAACATTGTAGTTATTTGTGGTGTTTCGTGTGGCCTGGTACAATGTTTAAAATAGTCCTAGCAGTGCCAGCTTGTATGGAATTGTGACATATTCAACTTAAGCAGGAAACTGAATATAATTGCAAACAGTGGCTGCTTCATGGGTTAATTTAACCACTTATCAGGATCAGGTGGCTTTTTTAACTTTTTAAACTCCATCTAACTACCTACTGTAAGTATTCTCTAATCAAACTGCATCACCATGATTGTGAAGATAATTGACGCGGTCTGGCTTGCACTTTATCTTTCCGCAAACCTTCTGCGACGTAGCTACCTGTCCCGTGCACTAAAACTAACCGCATGTTGTAAAACACACACTATTGTATGGAGATTTTTTCGAATCTATTACTCTAGTGCGTTTGTGTCTTCTAAATGAACTGACTCATCATTTGCTTCATTGAGATTCAAGCTTGCCCGACCACATTAGTCTGACATTTGGTGTCAGAGTTGGACTCGGATATTATTTTGCCTGTTTCTTACTCTTTCCTCTGGCTGGTTCACTTGCAAGCGAAGGACTGCAGTGCTGTGAGCTGACAAATCTGGCAAAAGCTGATTGTTAGGGTGCTTTTTGCACTCCATAACCCCAAAATGAAGACTAACTCCTAGAGGCATTTATTGGATGAAATGGAACAAAAATGAATCCCATGTATCGGAAGGAACTGCAGATCTTCTGTACCTCATTATGTTGGAACTAGGCACATTTTCTTTAAGAATTAGGGAAGTACAGGACAGAAACTGGCCCTTTGACTCAATGTGTAGGAAGGAGCTGCAGATGCTGGTTTGCACTGAAGACAGACACAAAAAAGCTGGAGTAACTCAGCGGGACAGGCAGCATCTCTGGAGGAAAGGAATCGGTGACTTTTCCGGTCAGGACCCTTCTTCGTGAAGAATGGTCTCGACCCGAAACGTCACCGATTCCTTTCCTCCCGAGATGCTGCCCGTCCTGCCGAGTAACCAGCTTTTTGTGTCTAAAAACTAAAACCCAAACTGCTGTCTGATAATAGTCATAATTTCTGTCTGCCCCCAAATAATGTTGCCATTCAATTTTCCTTTTGAAGTGGACGTTTGGTTGTGAATAAAAGACACATGGCTTTATGTTCAAACCTTAATCATGTATTCAAAAGTACTAGACCACTTTGTTAACTGCAGTTAGTAAAACATAATCTTGGTCACAATCTGATTCCGTGTAACTTTGTTTCCTGGCCTGAAATATTGGTTTCTTGAGCTACACAGAGACTATTTATGTTAATGTGACTACCTTGAGTGAGTATGGGAAGTACCAAATTACTGATTTATGATGTCTCGTCGGAGTGTATTCATCCCGTGAAATGTTAGAATATTTTCAGCTGTTTCTCTAGAAGTGTAAGTAATATCGGTATCATATTAAATTATTATCTGTCTGCTGTACATATTGTTCATATTTGTACAGATTGGAATAATTGGGCAGATGGGATGTTTACAAATAAATACATTTGCTTTAACTACATGCTTTTTTTCTTTGAGTTATATAAAGTGAAAAAAATGAAATTTTGATAAGAAGGGTCTCGACCCAAAACGTCACTTTTCTCCAGAGATGCTGCCCGACCCGCTGAGTTACTCCAGCTCTTTGTGTCTATTTTTGATAGCCACGTGGTTAAGGCAGGATCACATGCAGGCAGAGGGGATTAGATTATCTTGGCATCATATTTGGCACGGACATTGTGGGCCGAAGATTGTTTCTCAGCTTTCGAGGCTTTGGGGAAACATTGTTTGTCCAACCTCTCCTTATAGCTGATATTTTCTATTCCAAGCAGCATTCTGTTGACCTTTGAAGCTCCAGAGAAAACGATGTTTGTCCAACATTTCCTTATCGCTAATACTCTCTAAGCCAAGCAGTGTCCTGAGCTTAGCCAAGCCAGTGTCCTGATAAACCACTTCTGCAGCCTTTCCAAAGCCAATACATCCTTCCTGTAAAGTGACGACCAGAACTGCACGCAATACTCTAAATGTAGCCTCACCAAAGTTTTACATGGTTTTACATAGTTGGGATCACGGAGACATGGCTCCAGGGTGACCAAGGCTGGGAGCTGAACATCCAGGGATATTCAATATTCAGGAAGGATAGAGAGAAAGGAAAAGGAGGTGGGGTAGCGTTGCTGATTAGAGAGGAGATTAACGCAATGGAAAGGAAGGACATTAGTTTGGAGGATGTGGAATCGGTATGGGTAGAGCTGCGAAACACTAAGGGGCAGAAAACGCTGGTGGGTGTTGTGTACAGGCCACCTAACAGTAGTAGTGAAGTTGGAGATGGTATCAAACAGGAAATTAGAAATGCGTGCGACAAAGGCAAAACCGGGTGACTTCAATCTACATATAGATTGGGTGAATCAAATTGGCAGGGGTGCTGAGGAAGAGGATTTTTTGGAATGTATGCGGGATAGTTATCTAAATCAACATGTAGAGGAACCAACGAGAGAGCAGGCTATTTTAGACTGGGTATTGAGTAATGAGGAAGGGTTAGTTAGCAGTCTTGTTGTACGTGCCCCCTTGGGCAAGAGTGACCATAATATGGTTGAGTTCTTCATTAGGATGGAGAGTGACATTGTTAATTCAGAAACAATGGTTCTGAACTTAAAGAAAGGTAACTTTGAGGGTATGAGACGTGAATTGGCCAAGATTGACTGGCAATTAATTCTAAAAGGGTTGACGGTGGACATGCAATGGAAGACATTTAAAGACTGCATGGATGAACTACAAAAATTGTTCATCCCAGTTTGGCAAAAGAATAAATCAGGGAAGGTAGTGCATCCGTGGATAACAAGGGAAATCAGGGATAGTATCAAAGCGAAGGATGATGCGTACAAATTAGCCAGAAAAAGCAGCATACCGGAGGACTGGGAGAAATTCAGAGACCAGCAGAGGAGGACAAAGGGCTTAATTAGGAAAGGAAAAATAGATTATGAAAGAAAACTGGCAGGGAACATAAAAACTGACTGCAAAAGTTTTTATAGATATGTGAAAAGAAAGAGATTAGTTAAAACAAATGTAGGTCCCTTGCAGTCAGAAACAGGTGAGTTGATCATGGGGAACAAGGATATGGCGGACCAATTGAATAACTACTTTGGTTCCGTCTTCACTAAGGAAGACATAAATAATCTGCCGGAAATAGCAGGGGACCGCGGGTCAAAGGAGTTGGAGGAATTGAGTGAAATCCAGGTTAGCCGGGAAGTGGTGTTGGGTAAATTAATGGATTAAAGGCCGATAAATCCCCAGGGCCAGATAGGCTGCATCCCAGAGTACTTAAGGAAGTAGCTCCAGAAATAGTGGATGCATTAGTAATAATCTTTCAAAACTCTTTAGATTCTGGAGTAGTTCCTGAGGATTGGCGGGTAGCAAACGTAACCCCACTTTTTAAGAAGGGAGGGAGAGAGAAAACGGGGATTTACAGACCAGTTAGTCTAACATCGGTAGTGGGGAAACTGCTAGAGTCAGTTATTAAAGATGGGATAGCAGCACATTTGGAAAGTGGTGAAATCATTGGACAAAGTCAGCATGGATTTACAAAAGGTAAATCATGTCTGACGAATCTTATAGAATTTTTCGAGGATGTAACTAGTAGCGTGGATAGGGGAGAACCAGTGGATGTGGTGTATCTGGACTTCCAGAAGGCTTTCGACAAGGTCCCACATAAGAGATTAGTTTACAAACTTAAAGCACACGGCATTGGGGGTTCAGTATTGATGTGGATAGAGAACTGGCTGGCAAACAGGAAGCAAAGAGTAGGAGTAAACGGGTTCTTTTCACAATGGCAGGCAGTAACTAGTGGGGTACCGCAAGGCTCAGTGCTGGGACCCCAGCTATTTACAATATATATTAATGATCTGGATGAGGGAATTGAAGGCAATATCTCCAAGTTTGCGGATGACACTAAGCTGGGGGGCAGTGTTAGCTGTGAGGAGGATGCTAGGAGACTGCAAGGTGACTTGGATAGGCTGGGTGAGTGGGCAAATGTTTGGCAGATGCAGTATAATGTGGATAAATGTGAGGTTATCCATTTTGGTGGCAAAAACAGGAAAGCAGACTATTATCTAAATGGTGGCCGACTAGGAAAAGGGGAGATGCAGCGAGACCTGGGTGTCATGGTACACCAGTCATTGAAAGTGGGCATGCAGGTGCAGCAGGCAGTGAAGAAAGTAAATGGTATGTTAGCTTTCATAGCAAAAGGATTTGAGTATAGGAGCAGGGAGGTTCTACTGCAGTTGTACAGGGTCTTGGTGAGACCACACCTGGAGTATTGCGTACAGTTTTGGTCTCCAAATCTGAGGAAGGACATTATAGCCATAGAGGGAGTGCAGAGAAGGTTCACCAGACTGATTCCTGGGATGTCAGGACTTTCATATGAAGAAAGACTGGATAGACTTGGTTTATACTCTCTAGAATTTAGGAGATTGAGAGGGGATCTTATAGAAACTTACAAAATTCTTAAGGGGTTGGACAGGCTAGATGCAGGAAGATTGCTCCCGATGTTGGGGAAGTCCAGGACAAGGGGTCACAGCTTAAGGATAAGGGGGAAATCCTTTAAAACCGAGATGAGAAGAACTTTTTTCACACAGAGAGTGGTGAATCTCTGAAACTACCTGAAACAGAGGGTAGTCGAGGCCAGTTCATTGGCTATATTTAAGAGGGAGTTAGATGTGGCCCTTGTGGCTAAGGGGATCAGAGGGTATGGAGAGAAGGCAGGTACGGGATACTGAGTTGGATGATCAGCCATGATCATATTGAATGGCGGTGCAGGCTCGAAGGGCCGAATGGCCTACTCCTGCACCTAATTTCTATGTCTATGGTTGCAACTTGTCTTCCTGACTTTTATACTCAATACCCGACTGATACCCAATATCCAGCAGTCTGAAGGGTCCTGACCCGAAATGTCACCCATCCCTTTTTCTCCAGAGATGCTGCCTGACCCACCTTACTCCAGCACTTTGTACGATAGAACTTTATTTATCCCAGGAGGGAAATTGATCTGCCAACAGTCATAAAAACACAAGATAAATAAAACATGAAATTAAAGTGACGAGTGGAAAGGATTGGGGACGTGCAAAGATTGGGAGGGATATACCCGACTGATAAAGACAAGTAATAATAATAATAATGGATGGGATTTATATAGCGCCTTTCTAATACTCAAGGCGCTTTACATCGCATTATTCATTCACTCCTCAGTCACACTCGGTGGTGGTGAGCTACTTCTGTAGCCACAGCTGCCCTGGGGCAGACTGACGGAAGCGTGGCTGCTAATCTGCGCCTACGGCCCCTCCGACCACCACCAATCACTCACACACATTCACACACAGGCAAAGGTGGGTGAAGTGTCTTGCCCAAGGACACAACGACAGTATGCACTCCAAGCGGGATTCGAACCGGCTACCTTCCGGTCGCCAGCCGAACACTTAGCCCATTGTGCCATCTGTCGTCCCATAAGTAAGCTATATGTCTTCTATATCTTCCAATCTACTTGTGTTGCTACTTTCAGGGAGCTACATGCTTGCACCCCAACTTCCGTCTGTACGTCAATGCTGTCAAAGGTTTTGCCATGAACTGCATTCTTACTCCTTTGACCTCCCGAAGTGCAACACTGCACACTCGCCAGATTGAAATCCATCTGCCCTATCTCCACCCACTAAACCCTGCTGTGTCCTTTGATAGCCGGCTTCACCGTCTGCAACTCCACCTATTATTACGTCGCCTGCCAACTTCCTAACCAGCCCGTCTACATTTTTCATAGTTCATAAGTGATAGCAGAATTAGGCCATTCGGCCCATCAAGTCTACTTTGCCATTCAGTCACGGCTGTTCTATCTCTCCCTCTCAACCCCATTCTCCAGGCCACCGTGCTGTTTGTACTGATCATGTTCAACTTTATCTCTCCTAAAGATGCTAGTTTGTGATGGGCTATAGATTTACAGGTGCTGGTATATACACAGCAATTCACAAAATCAGCATTTTTCATGTGCTAGGCTTTGACCCCAAAACTGTCAGCATGCTGGTCAAATAGTTATGTTACGTGTCCACCTGTGATGAAAATGATATAAACATTGGGCGGCAACCAGAAGCAGAAAAGGTAATGGTTATTATTTATAAGTTCTCGGAGTGGAATTATATTCGGCTCATCTATTCAATCATGACTGATCTATCTATCCCTCTCAACCCCATTCTCAAGCCTTCTCCACTCATAACCCCTGACACCCGTACTAATCAAGAATCTATCCATCTATCTCTGCCTTAAAATTAAAAATTGACGGTCGCCACAGCGGTATTTGGCAATGAATTTCACAGATTCACCACCCAATGACTAAATAAAATCTTCCTCAACTCTTTAACTTCTCATACACTGTTAACTGTAGGCCATCTTGTGAGATCAGATCGCTCCATACAATGGTTTGATGGTTCTTTATTGTCATGTATGCCCAGTCTAGTGAAATTCGTCTGCACAACCACAAATACACAATCGCCATATTTTGGCCCTGTTTACGAGGGGGTGGGGGGGGGGGGGGAAATGGGTTCAGTCCAGGTTTAGGAAGTACTGGAGCGCCCCCCACCGGTCCAGGTAAGCCCAGGCTGCTGCGAGCCCACAACCCGATGTCCCTCTCCTCTCCCTACCCCCTTTGTGTCCTGGGGAACTGAACCTGGAACAAGGAATTGAATCCGGAGTCTTCCCCAAAGGTAGTTCATAATTGATGAGTAGAATTAGGCCATTCGGCCCATCAGGTCTACTCCGCCGTACAATCATGGTTAATCTATCTTTCTCTCCTAACCCCGTTCTCCTGCCTTCTCCCCATAACCCTGACACCCGCACTGATCAAGAACCTATCTCTGCCTTCAAAATACCCATTGATTTGGCCTCCACAGCCTTCTGTGGAAATGAACCCCACAGATTCGCCACCCTCTGGCTAAAGAAATTCTGCCTCATCTCCTTCCTAAAAGAATGTCCTTTAATTCTGACGCTATGACCTCTAATCCTAGACTCTTCCACTAGTGGAAACGTCCTCTCCACATCCGCTCTATCCAAGCCTTTCACTATTCTGCTCGTTTCAATGAGGTCCCCCACCCCCCTCATTCTTCTAAACTCCAGCGAGTACAGGCCCAGTGCCATCAAACGCTCATCATATGTTAACACGCAAGTTCCTGGGGTCATTCTCGTAAACCTCGTCTGGACCCTCTCTCCTCAGGTATGGGGCCACCATTACCATCATCAATCAATCAATCAGTTTTATTCGTCACTTCCACATAAAGTGCAAGTGAAATGAATTTGCCAGCAGCGGTACAATGATAAACAACACACAAAAACACAATAAAAATTTAACACAAACATCCACAACAGCATTCATCACTGTGGTGGAAGGCACAAAATTTGGCCCGTCCTCCTCCATTTTCCCCCGTGGTCGGGACCTCAACCCTCCGCAGCCGCTGCTGCGGGCGTCCAGATGAGTAGACAAGGTAAAAAGTCCAGGTAAGTCCTGAAATGGTGCCTCCCCCACCAGAGACCGAGGCTTCAGGTTGGTGCAGGCCGGCGGTCGGTCGGAGATTTAAAGTTCCCGCCGCAGCCAGAAGCACCGCAGACCGCAGGGCCGGCGTTCGAAGGTCCCCGGCGAGGGACCCCGCTCCTGATGGTAAGTCCCCGCGGTAGAAGTAGGCTGCGGGCCGGCGGTCGGAGCTTTTCTCCTCCCGGGTCCCCAACGAGGGACCCCAGGCTGCGGACGCCGCGCCAGCTGGAGCTCTGCAGACCCCGGCTTCAGGCTGCCGCGGGCCAGCGAACGGAGCGCTCCCCTCCGTCGAGCCCCGGCGAGGGCTCACCCGCTCCATGCCGGGAGTCCACGCTGCGCCCGCTGATTAAGCTCCGGGAAAGGCCGCACCGATCCTCTGTGACAGGCCACGGGGGAGGCAACATAGAAAAAGTCGCCTCTCCGTGGAGGAGGCGACCAAATCGGTTTCCCCCTTAACCCCCCCCACACCACCCCACCCCACACACAAGACACACAGAGAAACATCAAAAACACACATTTAAACACACTAAAAAAAACAAAAAAAGTAGAAAAAACTGACACGCTGCTGGCAGGGCTGCCGGCTTGCAGCGCCCCCACCGACTCATCTGTGCCTGCTGATTCCCAGCAGCAGATCCCTCTCCACCATAGGTTTTGTGCAACATCTACAAGCTCGCTGAGATGCTGGCAAACGGAGTTGCCCCACAAAGAAACACCCCTTCCCTGAGCCCACCAATGCATGGAAAATCTAGACAATATTTTGGCCGTTGCTATTTTGACAAACTCATCTCTCCACCATTCTCTCTTCTCATGGCTGGTTTCCAACCCCCCCATCTTCATGCACCCACTGAATCTTTCCGTGGCTGTGATTGTTTGTTTAGTTGAGATTAGCTTAGAGATACAGCTCAGGAACAGGCCCTTCAGCCCACCGAGTCCGCACCGACCGCCGATCCCCGTACACACACTCGGGACAATTTACATTTATTCCAAGCAAATTAACCTACAAACCTCTACCTCTTTGGAGCGGGGGAGAAAAACGAAAATCGCGGAGAAAATCCATGCAGGTCACGGGGAGAACGTACAAACTCAGTGCAGAGAGCACCTGTAGTCAGGATCGAACCCGGGTCTCTGGCACTGTAAGATAGTAGCTCTTCTGCTGTGCCACCGTGATGCCCATAATTGTCATTTAGTTTAGTTTGTAGATTCAGCCTGGGAAAAAGCCCTTTGGCCCATCGAGACCACGTCGACCATCAATCACCCATGCACACTAGTGCCATAGACAATAGGTGCAGGAGTAGGCCATTCGGCCCTTCGAGCCAGCACTGCCATTCAATGTGATCATGGCTGATCATCCCCAATCAGTACCTCGTTCCTGCCTTCTCCCCATATCCCCTGACTCCGCTATCTTCAAGAGCCCTATCTAGCTCATTCTAAATGGCTTACCCCTTATTCTTAAACTGTGGCCCCTGGTTCTGGACTCTCCCAACATCGGGAACATGTTTCCTGCCTCTAGCATGTCCAAATCCTTAATAACCTTATATGTTACAATAAGATGCCCTCTCATCCTTCTAAATTCAAGAGTATACAGGCCCAGCCACTCCATTCTCTCAGCATATGACAGTCCCGCCAAACCGGGAATTAACCTTGTAAACCTACGCTGCACTCCCTCAATAGCAAGAATGTCCTTCCTCAAATTAGGGAATCAAAACTGCACACAGTACTCCAGGTGTGGTCTCACTAGGGCCCTGTACAACTGCAGAAGGACCTCTTTGCCCCTATACTCATCTCGTTTTGAAGGCCAACATGCCATTCGCTTTCTTCACTACCTGCTGTACCTGCATGCTTACTTTCATTGACTGATGAACAAGGACCCCCAGATCCCGTTGTACTTCCCCTTTTTCCAACTTGACACCATTTAGATAATAATCTGCCTTCCTGTTTTTGCTACCAAAGTGGATAACCTCACATTTATCCACATTAAACTGCATCTGCCCACTCACCCAACCTGTCCAAGTCACCCTGCATTCCCATAGCATCCTCCTCACAGTTCACACTGCTACCCAGCTTTGTGTCATCCGCAAATTTGCTAATGTTACTTTAAATCCCTTCATCTCAATCATTGATATACATTGTAAACAGCTGCGGTCCCAGCACCGAGCCTTGCGGTACCCCTATGTTAATCTATGTTATCCCACTTCCTCATCCAATTTACAGAGACCAATTAACTTATAGGCCCACACATCTTTGTGATGTGGAAGGAAATCAGAGCACCGAGAGGAAACCTACACAGTCACAAGGAGAACATGCAAACTCCACTTAGGCAGCACCCGAGGTCAAGATTGAACCTGGGTCTCTGTGAGGCAGCACATCCACCAGCGGTGCCACTGTGATATGGTAGGTCATAGGTCAACATAGGACCGATCAAAATAAAACGTCACCTTTGTCAGCCTATTACCTGCGTGCTTTGTCCTGCCTCTCGCCCTTTTTCCAGCTTTCTGCTCCCCCCCCCCCCACCACCCCCTCGACACTCAGTCTGAAGAAGGGTCTCGACCCGGAACGTCACCCATCCATGTTCTCCACAGATGCTGCCTGACCCGCTGAGTCACTCCAACACTTTGTATCCTTTTGCACAGAACAGCTTGGGCTGGGCCCTAACACCACGCGGAGTTTCCAACGTGACACAATCCTTTCTTCAGTCCCATTGTTCACCTGCGTCTTTGTACAAACACAGGTAAAGGGCATAATCACAAACAAAGATGCGAACCAAATATTTATTTGTATAACAACATATAGAACAAGTTTGTCCACACATACTGCACATTTTGTCGAACAGGGGGAGTTTCCAGTTGCCTGGTTTGCTTTGCTAGCAGTTTGATAACCCAATTAAATCTTCACACACATAAGTTCATACTGCCGTTGATGAAGGATCAGCGATTTTTCAAAGAAAACCTCAGAGTGAACTTAGATAAAAATCAAAGCTGCTGAAAGAAATGCCCTGATCCGTTTAGATGACTTTGATTGCCAGCCATGCACTGAGCCATATTTAAATTTGTGATTAGTTTCCACACAACGTTCTTCATTCATAATGTCTTTCAAACTCACATCACCACAGGTAGAGATTCTGAAGAAACCCTCTTATTTATTTTACAATCTGGGAAAAAAGGGGTCAGATTTTTTTTGTGTAGGAAGGAACTGCAGGAGCTGGTTTGCACCGAAGGTAGACACAAAATGCTGGAGTAACTCAATAGACAATAGACAATGGGTGCAGGAGTAAGCCATTCGGCCCTTCGAGCCAGCACCGCCATTCAATGTGATCATGGCTGATCATCCCCAATCAGTACCCCGTTCCTGCTTTCTCCCCATATCCCCTCTCCGCTATCTTTAAGAGCCCTATCTAGCCCCAACTCAGCGGGACAGGCAGCATCTCTGGAGAGAAGGAACGGGTGAGGTTTCGGGTCAAGACCCTTCTTCAGATTTTTATGATCAGCGTTGAATGACCTTGTCAGCATCCAAGCCCAAGTCACATTGAGAAGATCAAAGGCGCCAATGCTCGTGTAACCAAGGAAAAAGGAGGGACAAAAGAATGTTTTTTTTAACTGCATTGTGTCAATGTAGAATCCACTGGCCTATTGTTCTTGATACACCCACCTATTTCACGTTTACATCCTCTTGCTCCCGGAACAGGATGTTGTACTCACTAAGCCTTGAACAAACTCCAGGTTTGCACATCAATGCCAATAGCCTTGAAACTAAGAAGCCCGCTCATCATAGCCAGGGACTTCAACAGGGCCAACCTCAAGAGTCATAGAGTCCGACAGCACAGAGTAAGACCCTCCCGCCCCACACGTCCCTGCCAGTCAAAATGCCCAAGTAAGCCAGTTCCTCTTGGCCAATATGCCTCTTAAACCTTCCCTGTGCATGTTCCTGTCCAAATGTCATTCTAAATGTTGTTGTTGTAGCTACCTCACCACATACCCTGCAGCTCGCTCCATTTGTGAAAAAGTTGCTCTTCAGGTTTCGATTAAATCTTTCATCTTAATCTCATGCCTTCTAGTTCCTGATTCCCCAACACTGGGAAAAACACACATTGCATACTCATCGTATCTATGGCCATCACAATTGTATACACCCCTATAAGATTATTCCTTCATCTCCTAAATTCCAAGGCGTTAAGTCGGCAACTGAGCGGCACAGTAGCGCATGGGTAGAGTTGCTGCCTTACAGCGCCAGAGACCCGGGTTCGATCCAGACTATGGCTAATGATGATGCATATATCTCACCCAGAGTCCTGCAATTTCGAACCTCCCACAGTCTTCTTGGATATTCCTGATCAAGTTAGCCAAGTCTACTCCGCCATTCAATCATGGCTGATCTTTCTTTTCCTCTCAACCCCATTCTCCTGCCTTCTCCCCATAAGTTCATAAACTGACGAACTCCGAACGAAATTGTGTGAAGTGAAGATGTCCTGACTCACAGTTTAAGGATAAGGGGGAAATCATTTAGGACCGAGATGAGAATAACATTTTTCACACAGAGAGTGGTGAATCTCTGGAATTCTCTGCCACAGAAGGTAGTTGGGGCCAGTTCATTGGCTATATTTAAGAGGGAGTTAGATGTGGCCCTTGTGGCTAAAGGGATCAGGGGGTATGGAGAGAAGGTAGGTACAGGATACTGAGTTGAATGATCAGCCATGATCATATTGAATGGCGGTGCAGGCTCGAAGGGCCGAATGGCATACTCCTGCACCTATTTTCTATGTTTCTATGAGTCAGCTCACGAGAAAGGCTCATAATTAAGAGGAACCCATTGCAGGGAAAGTTTTTTAAATCCGAATTCTGCCAAGCATCCCAATAGTAACTGCTCTGCCGTGAGTCCACCGATGACCTTGGCCATTTCGTGGAATGAATGGATGAACTGGCAGGTGCGATAATGATGTTGAAATCTGCCTGCTCGATAGTCATCTGAATCTGGATCTCAGAGTGACAAGGACGGCAAGGTCAATGTTAGATTTGAAGACAGGGATGGTGGACTGGATAGTGTTTGACACAAAGCGGCAACCAGCCGTCACAACAACTGGGCTTTAACTGATCCCTCTGCAGATATTCAACAGGGCTGATTGATGACTGCTTTAGTTTAGTTTAGTTTAGTTTAGTTTAGTTTAGAGATACAGCGCGGAAACAGGCCCTTCGGCCCACAGTGTCCGCACCGACCAGCGATCCCCGCACACTAACATTACCCCAGACACACTAGGGACAATTTACCTTTATACCAAGCCAACGGAGGTATAAATGGTGGGCGGCACGGTGGCGCAGCGGTAGAGTTGCTGCCTTACAGAGCTTGCAGCGGGTTCGATCCTGACTACGGGTGCTGTCTGTAAGGAGTTTGTACGTTCTCCCCGTGACCTGCGTGGGTTTTCTCCGAGATCTTCGGTTTCCTCCCACACTCCAAAGTCGAACAGGTCTGTAGGTTATTTGGCTTAATAGAGTGTAAAAATTACACACTCGCTGGTGTGTAAAAGTTAATTGGCTTGGTAATAATATAAATGGGCGCTAGTGTGTATAGGATAGTGTTAATGTGGGGATCGCTGATCTGTACGGACCCGGTGGGCCAAAGGGCCTGTTTCCCCGCTGTATCTCTAAACTAACCTAAACTAAGCTAAACTAAACTAAAGTCTTTTAAATGATGTTATAGCACCGTGACTCAACTATTTACTCTGTCAGTCAAATTATAAAGGAAGGAACTGCAGATGCTGGCTTATACCAAAGATAGACACAAAGATAGGCTGAGGAAGGGTTCTGACCCGAAACGTCAACTATCCCTTCTCACCTTAAGCCTAACCCACTATTCTTGATTTCCAAGCCTATGGGATTAGTACACAAGGGCAGAATGATTAGCATCGATTTGATGGGCTGAAGGGCCAGTTTCTGTGCTGTATGATGCTGACTACGGAGTATTTAATTTCATGAAGGGCTTAGTCAGGGTAGATGGAAACTATTCACATTCAGAGGGATGGAGTCATAGAGTAATGCAGCACGGAAACAGGCCCTTCAGCCCAATGCCCCCATGCTGGCCATGGTTGCTATGGTAGTCACACCTGCCCACAGTAGGCCTATATCCCTCATAGGATTAAGGTTTCTGGCAAAAGAACCCTGGAAATATTTTGATTTTTGATCATGGATCCCCTGAAACAAACAGCGTTCTATGAGACTGGATCCACACCAACTGGTCAATGCTGGTCTATCTTCTCCTTATACCTACTTCCTCTGGGCTCAATTTTAAGAAGGCATGGCATCTCCTTTCACTTTTATGCGGATGATAGCCAGTTATATATGCCACTCAGGAAAGAGGAAGACTATTCTTTAAAATCACTTCTGTCTTGTCTTGAGGACATTAAGTCCTGGATGGCCTTAAACTTTCTGGGACTTAATGAAGAGAAGACAGAGGTGATTTTGTTTGGCCCCAATGGCTGCCGTGAACCTCCCTTGGGTCCACTGGCATTGTCTGTAAAGCCAACCGTCTTGAACCTGGGTTTTAGGATGGACGGTGATTTTAAACTAGACAAACAAATAGGCGCGGTGGTTAAGTCCAGCTTCTTTCACCTAAGGAAGCTGGCAAAGGTGAAGCCCATTCTCGAGCGGGAGCATTTTGAAACAGTAATCCATGCCTTTATTACATCTAGGCTGGATTACTGTAACGCACTCTACTCTGGAGTCGCACGAGCTTCATTGGCTCGTCTCCAGCTTGTTCAAAATGCTGCCGCTCGCCTTTTGACTGGAACTCGAAAGAGGGAGCACATTACGCCAATTTTGGCCTCCCTACACTGGCTCCCAGTGCACTTTCGAGTTCATTTCAAAATTCTTTTATTTGTTTTTAAATCGTTGAATGGGCTCGCCCCGCCTTACCTCTCTGAGCTGCTCCACCTATATGCTCCTGCCCGGTGCCTCAGGTCAGCTGATCAGCTGCTCCTTGAGGTACCAAGGTCTAAGCGGAAGCTCAGAGGGGATAGAGCCTTTTCTGTTGCTGCTCCGGCACTCTGGAACACCTTGCCGTTGCACATCAGACAGGCCCCCTCACTGTCCATCTTCAAATCCTCCCTAAAAACATATTTTTATTCTTTGGCTTTCGACACTGGCTGAGGCATTGCTCCTGTTTTTAGTGCTTTTAATGTCTTTTAATTTTTAGTGTGTTTTTTATAGTCCTTCGTTTTACGGTTTTTAATGGTTTTTAATTGTTTGTAATAGCTTTTTGTTCATGATTTCTCATGTACAGCACTTTGTGGCAACTGTAGTTGTTTAAAGTGCTTTATAAATAAAGTTATTATTATTATAAAGGTTCCTCCTGTCTCCCCCCCTGGCCCTTCTTCATCTGACTGTGTCATTCCCTCTAACAAGCATTTTCGATGTTGGAACATGGAGCAATACAGCACAGGAGAGGCCCTTCTGACCCCAGTGTATGTGCCAAACATGAAGGTCAACCTGCACGTGATCCATAACCCCTCCACCTCCTGCATATCCATGTGCCTGTCCAATAGGCTCTTAAATACCACCAATGCATCTTCTGCCTGGCTGCCTTACAGTGCACCACCATCCCAGATCCGATCCCGACTACGGGTGCTGTCTGTACGGAGTTTGTACGTTCGCCCTGTAACCTGCGCGGGTTTTCTCCGTGGGACCTTGGGTTACCTCCCACACACGTACAGGTTTGTAGGTTATTGTTTAGTTTAGGTTATTGCCAGCAATCCCCGCACTCTAACGCTAGTTCTAGACATACTCGGGACAATTTACAATAATACCAAGGCAAACATTAACCTACAAACCTGTCATCTTGTGGGCAGGTACACGGATAGGAAATGTTTGGAGGGATATTGTCCAAACATAAGTAAATGGGAGTAGCTCAGATAGACATCTTGGTTGGCATTGAAGAGTTTGACCGAAGTGCCGAAGGGCATATGATTCTGTCATGTGCTATGTGACTAATTATTATTAATTTTTAAATTGACATCTACAGATGGTTGTTCCTTTCCAAACCATCATCGCCTGGCAATATAACACTGTTCCTTTAGTGTTACTGCCTTTCAATCCTGGAACCTTCAGCTAACAGAGCTGGGAAGCACTTTCATCAGAAAGGCTGTAACAGGTCAAGGAGGCAGCTCACCCCTACCTACTCTCGAGCTGTAGAGAACGGCCATTATATATTTGTCTTGAAAGTAAAGCGAAGAAAAAAAAATAATGGGGCAGCATATTAAGCAACTAATTCTTCTCCTAATGGCCCTGTCCCACGGTACGAGTTAATTCCACGAGTTCTCCCGAGTTTGCCCTGATTCGAACTCGGAGATTTACAGTAATGGCCGCTCGTAGGTACTCGGGGCTCTCGTGGACATTTTTCAACATGAGTCGTGCCACTCATCACGACTCTTCACGAGTCTTCCCGAGCTTCCCTGCCGTTAGCGAGTCTTCCCGAGCACCTGCCGTTAGCGTTACGAGCCGCTAAGAGACGTCCCCGAGCTCCGACGTAGACGCTACGTTCATTCTCCGTGCTTACCACGAGTTTGATTTTTTTTTTAAACTCGCGAGAGCTCTTTGAATCAACTCGTAACGTGGGACAGGGCCATTAATCCCACAGAAAAAAATCCAGGGAAGGGTCATTTATTAGGGCCCTAAACCTGGGTCCACAAATTGTACGAACAAAACAAAGGACAACACAGAATGAAGAAGCATAGGTTTAAGGTGAGGGGGGAAAAGATTTAATAGGAACCTGAGGAGTAACGTTTTCAGGCAAAGAGTGGTGGGTGTATGTAACAAGCTGCCGGAGGAGGTAGTTGAGGCAGGGACTATCGCAACATTTAAGAAATATTTAGACAGGGACATGGAGAATCATAACCATAATCATGCTTTATTAGCCAAGTACATTTTGCAACATATACGAGGAATTTGATTTGCCATCAGATAGAGAAGGTTTAGAGGGATACCTAGGACATCCGGTGGCGCTGTTACTAGCTGACTCCACCCACGGTTTGGTTGTCTTTTTTTATTTTGTTATGTTTAGAGTGTGTTTTTTTTGTTTTTTTCAGTATTCAGTTTGCAGTTTGACTGACACAATAGGTGATGTTTACAGAGGCTTCCTAACTCGAGTTCTTTTCATCTCATATTTGTGGGCATCTTGGTGGGCATGAACGAGTTGGGCCGAATATCCTTTATCCATGCTGTGTGACTCTATAACCCTAATGTTAATAGGAAACACAAGGAACTGCAGATGCCAGAATCTTGAGCAAAACACAAAGTACTGGAAGAACTCAGCAGGTCAGGTAGATTTGTAGAGGGAATGGACATTCGAAGTTTCGGGTCGGGGCCCTTCTTCAAGATTCGGACCAATGTTAATCCCTCTCTTTGGTCGTTCGGTGTTGGCTTCCGAAATGTTGCATATTTTCTAATCACTAACTCATATAGAGGAGAAAAGTTTTTACGGTGGTGTCACTGTGTGACTATCTGCACGCCACCTGTGTGTGTATCTTCTGAGATTCTTGGCTGGTCTCCACTCTACTTCATGCTGGTGACTCTCATGTATTAGCGGATAGTTTCACAACTGGGAAGCAGCCGAACATGAGCTGTTCGTTCTCACCAAACCACTCTTCTGCACCAGGTAATCTCAAATTCTCTTGAGGCCAGCAGCGTAATCAAGGATGAGTCGCACCCTGGCCACTCCCACTTCTCCCCTCTCCCATCTGGCAAAAGGTATAGAAGTGTGAAAACGTACACCACTAGATTCAGAGGTAGATAAAAATGCTGGAGAAACTTGGCAGGTGAGGCAGCATCCATGGAGCGAAGGAATAGGTGACGTTTCGGATTGAGACCCTTCTGAAGAGTTTCTCCAGCATTTTTATCAACCTTCGATTTTTCCCGCATCTGCAGTTCCTTCTTAAACATTTTGTCTACTCCACCAGTTTCTTCCGATCTGTAATCAGGCAACTGAACCAGAGAGCAGTGCTAAACTAATATCTACCTCATTGGTGACCCTCGGACTATCCTTGATCTGACTTTCTTCAAACATCCACTATAAACCCACTGACTCCCACGGCTATCTTGACTACACTCTTCTTCCCACCCTGCTTCCTGTAAGGACCATCCCCTACTCCCAATTTCCCCGTCTATGTCGCATCTGCTCCCAGGATGAGGTGTTCCATACCAGGGCATCTGAAATGTCCTCATTCTTCAGGGAACGGGGGTTCCCCACCCCTACTATAGATGAGGCTCGCACCAGGGTCTCTTCCATACCCCGTAACACTGCTCTCTCTCCCCATTCCCCCACTCGCAACAAGGGCAGAGTCCCCCTGGTCCTCACCTTTCAACCCACTAGCCGCCACATACAACAAATAGTCCTCCGTCAGTTTCGCCACCTCCAATGTGACCCCACCACTCGCCACATCTTCCCATCTCCCCCCCCCCCCCTCCCCCCTCCCCGTCTGCCTTCCACAAAGACCGCTCCCTCCGTAACTCCCTTGTCAATTCTTCCCTTCCCTCCCACACCACCCCTCCCCCGGGCACTTTCCCTTGCAACCGCAAGAGATGCTACACTTGTCGCTTTACCTCCCCCCTCGACTCCATTCAAGGACCCAAACAGTCGTTCCAGGTGCGACAGAGGTTCACCTGCATCTCCTCCAACCTCATCTATTGCATCCGCTGCTCTAGATGTCAGCTGATCTACATCGGCTGGGCGATCGTTTCGCCGAATACCTCCGCTCGGTCCGCGTTAACCAACCTGACCTCCCGGTGGCTCAGCACTTCAACTCCCCCTCCCATTCCATATCCGACCTCTCTGTCCTGGGCCTCATCCATGGCCAGAGTGAGCAACACCGGAAATTGGAGGAACAGCACCTCATTTTCCGCTTGGGGAGTCTGCATCCTGGTGGCATGAACATTGAATTCTCACAATTCTGTTAGCCCTTGCTGTCTCCTCCCCTTCTCAGCTCTTCCTCAGCCCTCGGTCTCCTCATCCTCCTTTTTATTTCTTCTCCCCGCCACCCCCCACCCCCCATCAGTCTGAAGAAGGGTTTTGGCCCGAAACGTTGCCTATTTCCTTCGCTCCATAGATGCTGCTGCACGCAGTGAGTTTCTCCAGCTTTTTTGTGTACCTTGATCTGACTTTGCTGGCTTTACCTTGCACTAAACGTTATTCTCTTATCATGTATCTATATACTGTAAATGGCTTGATTGTAATCATGTATTGTCTTTCTGCTGACCGGACAGCACGCAACAAAAGCTTTTCATTGTGCCTTGGCACAATAAACTAAACTGAACTGAATTCACCATGTGTAAAAGGGGTACAAATAATGTAACATTACTCACTCCTGGTGATAGCATGCGTCTGCAAGATCCTCCAGATTCAGTGGCGGAATGCAGGGCACATTGGCACAGCAGTTAGTGCCAATGCATCAGAGCTTTACTAACCCAGGTTCAAACCACCAGTGCTGTTAGTGTGGAGTCTGCATGAACTCGTGGGTTTCATTTGGGTGCTCCAGTTTCCTCCACCATCCCAATTACGTGCTAGCTGATAGGTTACTTAGCTATTGTAAATTACCTCTGGTTGAAGGTTAGTGGCATGGGAATCAATTGGCATTGGAAGAAACAAGTTCCAGGCAAGGGGATTAGGTGGGGGAATGGGATGGGTGGGCTTGCCTTGAGAGCTGTTGTAAACCCAATGGGCCGAATAGCCTTCTTCTATGTTGTAAGGGAACAATGGGAATAAATACATTCTAATCCCACTCTAAAAAAAATTTGCTCCATACATCTCCATTAAACATTATCTCTCTCACCTTTTAGCTATGCCCTTAGATAGACAGTAAAAGCTGGAGTAACTCAGCGGGACAGGCAGCATCTCTGGAGAGAAGGAATGGGTGACGTTTCTGTTCGAGATCCTTCTTCATCCATGATCATATTGAATGGCGGTGCAGGCTCGAAGGGCCTCTACTCCTGCACCTAATTTCTATGTTTCTATGTTTCAGACTGAGAGTCAGGGGAGAGGGAAACTAGAGATATGGACGGGTAAGGTGCGGAAGCAACAGATCAAAGCAGACAATGCTTCAAAGGAAATGTGGAATGGTTCATAGTTGGCTGAGGGAAGGTGACAATGAGGCATAGACAATAGACAATAGACAATAGGTGCAGGAGTAGGCCATTCGGCCCTTCGAGCCAGCACCGCCATTCAATGTGATCATGGCTGATCATCCACAATCAGTACCCCGTTCCTGCCTTCTCCCCATATCCCCTGACTCCGCTGTCTTTAAGAGCCCTATCTAGATCTCTCTTGAAAGTATCCAGAGAACTGGCCTCCACCAACCTCTGAGACAGAGAATTCCACAGACTCACAACTCTCTGTGTGAAAAAGCATTTCCCCATCTCCGTTCTAAATCCCCGTCTTCTTAAACTGTGATCCCTGGTTCTGGACTCCCCCAACATCGGGAACATGTTTCCTGCCTCTAGCGTGTCCAAACCCTTAATAATCTAACATGTTTCAATAAGATCCCCTCTCGTCCCTCTAAACTCCAGTGTATATAAGCCCAGCCGCTCCATTCTCTCAGCATATGACAGTCCCGCCATCCCGGGAATTAACCTTGTGAACCTACGCTGCACTCCCTCAATAGCAAGTATGTCCTTCCTCAAATTTGGAGGCCAAAAATGCACATAATACTCCAGGTGTGGTCTCACCAGGGCCCTGTGCAACTGCAGAAGGACCTCTTTGCTCCTATAGAAACAGCAAAATTAATCAGGAGGACAGTGAAACTAGGGTGGGGGTGGAATATTAGTTTCAGGTGAACATCATAAAATCCACAGGGAGTTTCATAGTTTCTATTAAGCATTTTGTTTTGCAGGGATAAGGTGTTAAAGCACAAGAGATTAAATGTTCTAAAGATGCATGGATATCTATTTCCTAAGCAACAAACCTTTCTCTGTTTTAGACTAGTAAAATCATAGATGGTGCCAAATGTTTAGCCGTGATGGAGTGAATCTTGGTGCCCAGCCCTCAATATTAATTTAATCTAGGCATCCCATTGTAAATTGACATAACCAGATAGTTTCCAGAAAATGACACTGGTTTCCTAATGATATGTCAATGACAGGTTGGGTTAGGTAGGATGACCCCTCCTTTATAATCCAGACAGAACATAATGTCCATGGAATCTTTCCAGCAGCACATGAAAGTAACCCTTTCCTGCCTCTTCAGGTAGGGGGGAAACCTATAACCTACAACTAATGAGGGCACAAGACTTGCTAATGCTTGAAGATGCAAGCGACTCATCATCATTATCATCATCATCGTTGAAAACATCGCTAGAATTTAGAAGATTGAGGGGGGATCTTATAGAAACGTACAAAATTCTTAAGGGGTTGGACAGGCTAGATGCAGGAAGATTGTTCCCGATGTTGGGGAAGTCCAGAACAAGGGGGTCACAGTTTAAGGATAAGGGGGAAATCTTTTAGGACCGAGATGAGGAAAACATTTTTCACACAGAGAGTGGTGAATCTGTGGAACTCTCTGCCACAAAAGGTAGTTGAGGCCAATTCATTGGCTATATTTAAGAGGGAGTTAGATGTGGCCCTTGTGGCTAAAGGGATCAGGGGGTATGGAGAGAAGGCAGGTACAGGATACTGAGTTGGATGATCAGCCATGATCATATTGAATGGCGGTGCAGGCTCGAAGGGCCGAATGCCCTACTCCTGCACCTATTTTCTATGTTTCTATGTTTCTATTAGCGACACAGTGGTGCTGGTTTCCAAACGGGAGCGGTGACGGACGCTGAAATGTGGTGCAACAATGCACTATGTGGCAGCATGGTGGTGCAGCGGTAGAGTTGCTGCCTTTCAGAGCCAAGGACCAAAGATAGAACAAAGATGGACAAATAATTCTGGTGTAACACAATGGGTGAGGACATCATCCATCCTTTTTCTCCAGAGATGCTGCCTGAGCTGTTGAGTTACTCAGCACTTTGTGTCTGTTTGCAGACACTCATTAGTATTTGAGGTTTACGTATAGGAAGGAACTGCAGATATTGACACAAAAGGCCAGAATAACTCAGCGGGACAGGCAGTATCTCTGGAGAAAGGGAATAGGTGACGTTTCGGGTCGAGACCCTGCTTCAGACTAGTTTCGGGTTGAGGCCCTTCTTCAGACTATTCTAGGGTCTAGACCCGAAACGTCACCTATTCCTAGTATTTGAGGTTTAGTTTAGTTTAGTTTAGTTTACTTCAGTTGAGTTAATTACGTGACAATACACTAAACTAAACTAAATGTAAAAGACAATGAGGGTGGTTGGTAGTACTATAACAACATTTAGAAGACATTGTGTTAGGTATATGGATAGGAAGGTTTAAATGCGGTCAAATGGGACTAGTGTAGATGGGCATCTTGGTTAGCATGGACGAGTCGGGCCGAAGGGCCTTTATCCATGCTGTGTGACTCTGTAACTCTGTGACACCATCATCCCCTCCCAAGCTGGTTACCAAGCTCTCAGATCTGGGTCTCTGCGCATCTTTCTGCAATTGGATCCTTGACTTCCCCATCCACAGACCACAGTCTGTCCGTATTGGTGGAAATGTGTCATCCTCGATAACAATCAGCACGGTAGCACCTCAAGGCTGTGTGCTCAGCCCCCTGCTGTACTCACTCTATACTCATGACTGTGTAACTGGACATAGTGCGAACTCCATCATCAATTTCGCCGACGACACCACTATTGTGGGACAAATCACTGATGGTGATGAGTCAGAGTATAGAAGTGAGATCGAACGATTGACCAAATGGTGTCAGCATAATAACCTCGCTGTCAAAACCAAGGAACAGTTCAGTACAAGTATATACATAAGCACTTAGATACATCTTAGAAAAGCATCTCAGATACAGTACAAGTGTGTAGCAGTCATACACTGAGACAGTGTCGCCAATTTGGCACCATTTTCAAGTCCCAGTTGTTGTAAGTGCAGGGATCTTGATCTGACCGTGAAGGCCCGTTGTCATGGCGACATTGCAGGGCCAGCCTGGCCAAGCGTAGCCGTGGTTTCCTCCGCCGCTGCTCCACCGTTGCAGGCCACGAACGGTCCACGTGCTCGGCCTCTTGGAGCGGCGCCTGGCCCAGCCGAGCCCCAGGCTGCTTCAGGGCCTTCCAGCGGCCCACTCCCGTATCGAGGCTGTGCACTCCCGCCCGCAGCCGGTCTGCTCACCAGCCTTCCCCGCCTGACCCCTTCCAGTCTAGGCGGCCGAGCTGGACCTTCCAGGCGGGTTCCTTTAGTACTATTTCCTTCTCAAATAATATTCAGTGAGTTTGTCTCTACTAAGCCTTCACACAAAATGACAAGCGCATCTAACCGTGATCCAGCCCCATCGCCTCCGGGCTGGATTACAATATTTATCTTGCATTGTTCTATATTTACACTCAGTTCCTGTTGAAGCCCATGTGATATGACTTGATCCCAGATAATCCCACAAGTCTTAACTGGTTAAAAACTAGTATTCTGTAATAATGATCCTCTGCCATGCAAGTCATATCGTAAAATTCCAACTCACGCTCTTTATATAGTGAAATGTTTTGCACCTGATTCTAACCCCAAAGCACACAACGCTGTGACGTACAACATCTAGAGAAGAAAATAGATTGAATGGTCAAGTAGGAAGATTTGATTTAACGTTTGCACTGATTGAGAAAAGGCCAACCAACGAAAACATCTTTGGCTATGTTCTTAGAAACATAGAAACATAGAAATTAGGTGCAGGAGTAGGCCATTTGGCCCTTCGAGCCTGCACCGCCATTCAATATGATCATGGCTGATCATCCAACTCAGTATCCCGTACCTGCCTTCTCTCCATACCCTCTGATCCCCTTAGCCACAAGGGCCACATCTAACTCCCTCTTAAATATAGCCAATGAACTGGCCTCGACTACCCTCTGTGGCAGGGAGTTCCAGAGATTCACCACTCTCTGTGTGAAAAAAGTTCTTCTCATCTCGGTTTTAAAGGATTTCCCCCTTATCCTTAAGCTGTGACCCCTTGTCCTGGACTTCCCCAACATCGGGAGCAATCTTCCTGCATCTAGCCTGTCCAACCCCTTAAGAATTTTGTAAGTTTCTATAAGATCCCCTCTCAATCTCCTAAATTCTAGAGAGTATAAACCAAGTCTATCCAGTCTTTCTTCATAAGACAGTCCTGACATCCCAGGAATCAGTCTGGTGAACCTTCTCTGCACTCCCTCTATGGCAATAATGTCCTTCCTCAGATTTGGAGACCAAAACTGTACGCAATACTCCAGGTGTGGTCTCACCAAGACCCTGTACAACTGCAGTAGAACCTCCCTGCTCCTATACTCAAATCCTTTTGCTATGAAAGCTAACATACCATTCGCTTTCTTTACTGCCTGCTGCACCTGCATGCCCACTTTCAATGACTGGTGTACCATGACACCCAGGTCTCGCTGCATCTCCCCTTTTCCTAGTCGGCCACCATTTAGATAATAGTCTGCTTTCCTGTTTTTGCCACCAAAATGGATAACCTCACATTTATCCACATTATACTGCATCTGCCAAACATTTGCCCACTCACCCAGCCTATCCAAGTCACCTTGCAGTCTCCTAGCATCCTCCTCACAGCTAACACTGCCCCCCAGCTTCGTGTCATCCGCAAACTTGGAGATATTGCCTTCAATTCCCTCATCCAGATCATTAATATATATTGTAAATAGCTGGGGTCCCAGCACTGAGCCTTGCGGTACCCCACTAGTCACTGCCTGCCATTGTGAAAAGGACCCGTTTACTCCTACTCTTTGCTTCCTGTTTGCCAGCCAGTTCTCTATCCACATCAATACTGAACCCCCAATGCCGTGTGCTTTAAGTTTGTAAACTAATCTCTTATGTGGGACCTTGTCGAAAGCCTTCTGGAAGTCCAGATACACCACATCCACTGGTTCTCCCCTATCCACGCTACTAGTTACATCCTCGAAAAATTCTATAAGATTCGTCAGACATGATTTACCTTTTGTAAATCCATGCTGACTTTGTCCAATGATTTCACCACTTTCCAAATGTGCTGCTATCCCATCTTTAATAACTGACTCTAGCAGTTTCCCCACTACCGATGTTAGACTAACTGGTCTGTAATTCCCCGTTTTCTCTCTCCCTCCCTTCTTAAAAAGTGGGGTTACGTTTGCTACCCGCCAATCCTCAGGAACTACTCCAGAGTCTAAAGAGTTTTGAAAGATTATTACTAATGCATCCACTATTTCTGGAGCTACTTCCTTAAGTACTCTTCACTGAGTGTTGTGCCTGAGTCAAAGACTGAGTCATCCTCTTATTTCCTGTACCATTCTTTCTGCGTGTGGTATGTGCCTGGAATGCGCTGCCAGGCGCGGTGATGGAGGCAGATATGATTGTGGCATTTAAGAAGCTTTTAGAAAGCTAAGCAGATATGCAGAGAATGGAGAGGGGAATGGCTCCAATGCAGGCAGACAAGATTGGTTTAACTCGGACTCGTGTTTGGCGCAAACAATGCCCCCGTTCTGTACTAAATTCTATGATTTCGAAAGAAATTAATAATTGCCTGCATTAGAAACACAGAAACAAAGAAAATACGTGCAGGAGTAGGCCATTCGGCCCTTTGAGCCAGCACTGTCATTCAATATGATCATGGCTGATCATCCAAAATCAGTAGCCCGTTCCTGCTTTCTCCCCAATATCCCTTGATTCCCATAGTCCTAAGAGCTATATCTAACTCTCTCTTGAAAACATACACTGAATTGGCCTCCACTGTCTTTTGTGGCAGAGAATTCCACAGATTCACAACTCTCTGGGTGAAGAAGTTTTTCCTCATCTCAGTCCTAAATGGCTTATCCTTTATTCTTAAACTGTGACCCCTGGGTTCTGGACTCCCCCAAAATTGGGAACATTTTTCCTGCATCTACCCTGTCCAATCCCTTAAGTGTTTTATATGTTTCTATAAGATCCCCTCTTATTCTTCTAAATTCCAGTGAATATAAGCCCAGTCAACCCATTCTTTCATCATATGTCATTGACAACTGCTGCATATTACCTTTAGATTTACTTACTCTAGACTCTAGACTTTAGAGGTACAGCATGCAAACAGGCCCTTCGGCCCACTGAGCCCGTGCCAACCAGTGATCACCACTACCACTGTCCTACACACTAGGGTCCATTTACAATTGTTCCACAAATCATGTCACTGACCAGAATAATCTATCAATTTTCTAGGCACAATATTATATCCCTGTCCCACGGTACGAGTTCATTCCAAGAGCTCTCCCGAGTTTAAAAAAAATCAAACTCGTGATAAGCACGGAGAATGAACATAGCGGATACGTCGGACCTTGGGGACGTCTCTTAGCGGCTCGTAACGCTAACGGCAGGTACTCGGGAAGACTCGCTAACGGCAGGTAAGCACGGGAAGACTCGTGAAGATTCTTCAACATGTTGGAAAAATATCCATGAGAGCCCCGAGTACCGACGAGTGGCCATTACCGTAAATCTCCGAGTTCGAATCAGGGCAAACTCGGGAGAGCTCTTGGAATGAACTCGTGCCGTGGGACAGGGGCTTTAACTGTTTAAAAGCTGCATTCTTCATGAGAATGCCTGGCAGATATTGCAATGTATATCACAATTTGCTGGAGGAACTCAGCTGGCCTGAAGAAGGGTCCCAACCTGAAACGTAGTCAGCCTTATTACCTCCACTGATGCTGCCTGACCCGTTGAGTTCCGCCAGTGTTTTGCTCCACCAAGATTCCACCATCTTGTGTCTCTATTATAAATACATAGTAACAGTTTTATGTGTAAAGAAAATTGGGGGAAAAAAAGGTTTTCAGGGGGTTTCTTCAGCTATTACGTAAAATACAAAAAAATTGAAACTCGAATCAAGAGCGGCACAGTGGCGCAGTGGTAGAGTGGCTGCCTTACAGCGCCAGAGACCTGGGTTCAATTCTGACTACGGGAGCTGTCTGTACTGAGTTAGTACGTTCTCCCTGTGACCTCGTGGGTTTTCCCCAGGTGCTCCAGTTTCCTCCCACGCTCCGAAGAAGTACATATTTGTACCTTAATGAATAGACAGACGGCTTCGGTAGAAATGGTAAATTGTCCCTTGTGTGTAGGATAGTGCTAGTGTATGGAGTGATCGCTGGTCGGTGCGGACTCGGTGGGCCGAAGGGCCTGTTTCCACGCTGTATCTCTAAACTAAACTCAACAGGGAAGGTACGAGTAATAATTTGAAAGAAAAGTCCTGCAAACTGGATATTTTCATGTGAATCCAAGAGGCTTCAGAGTGTGAGATAATGATCCCTTAAGCTTCTGCAAGTTGCTCACCAGGTTAGGGCAGAAATATGAGTTTGTTTTCTGGATTCCAGCACCACAGCAGTCATGGAGTTGCCCGCAGTCATGAGCTGTTGTGGAGCGGTTTGGGACTTTTGCTTTTGTGCATGTTTGTGTCATTAGTCCCAAATGTTTTCACACTTCTGCAGTTTTGAGCAGAAATCTTGGGTCTCCATTATAAATACATAGTAACAATTTTATGTGTAAAGAAAATTGGAGAAAAAAAACGAGGTTTTCAGGGGGTTTCTTCAGCCATTACATAAAATACAAAAAAATTGAAACTCGAATGAAGAGTGGCACGGTGGCGCAGTGGTAGAGTTGCTGCCTTACAGCGCCAGAGACCCGGGTTCGATCCTGGCTACGGGTGACCTGCATGGGTTTTCACCGGGATCTCCGGTTTCCTCCCACACTCCAAAGACGTACCGGTTTGCAGGTGAATTGGCTTGGGATCATTGTAAATTGTTCCCGGTGTGCATAGAATAGTGTTGGCGTGCGGGGATCGCTGGTCGGCACTGACTCGGTGGGCCGAAGGGCCTGTTTCTGCGCTGTACCTCTAAACTAATCTAAAAATCTTCCACTGCTCTTCACGGCCAATTCTCCTGATATTTGAAAACGAAAGGAAATGGTGGAAACAATGAAAATCTAGGTTGCAGACCCTTCGGCCCACCGAGTCCATGCCGGCCAACTGGCATAATGACTCAGACGACACACACTCAGAAACATAAATTATATATGTAAATTATACATAAACTCTACAAGAGAGTGAAAAGATAAAAAGCTCTGCAAAAAACGGCAATTGGTGCAAAACATAACGTGCAAGAAGATGTCCATAGTTTAGTTTAGTTTATTCTAGAGATACAACGCAGAAACAGGCCCTTCGGCCCACCGGATCCGTACCGACCAGCGATCCCCGCACATTAACACTATCCTACACCCACTAGGGACAATTTTTACATTTACCAAGCCAATTAACCTACAAACCTGGATGTCTTTGGAGTGTGGGAGGAAACCGAAGATCCTGGAGAAAACCCACGCAGGTCACGGGGAGAACGTACAAACTCCGTACAGACAGCACCCGTAGTCGGGATCGAACCCGGGTCTCCGGCGCTGTGTTCGCTGTAAGGCAGCAACTCTACCGCTGCGCTACCGTGACCAGTGTTCCAGTGGTATTCTTCTTACAGCAGAGAAGATCTAAAAGCAGAGGGTGGTGAATGCCTGGAAGACACTGCTGGGGTGGTTGCTGGAGATAGATACGAACGTGGTATTTAAGAGACTTCTGAATAAGTATCTGCAGGGAATGGAGGGATTTGGATTATGTGCCAGCGGTCATGCTCATCACAGACATTGTGGGCTGAAGGGCCTGCTCCTGTGCTGCACTGTTCTTACATTGGTTCAGTTTAGAGATACAGCATGGAAACAGACCCTTCGGCCCACCGAGTCCATGCCGATAAACTATCTCCGCACACTAACACTATCCCACACACAAGAGGGAAATTTATAATTATACCATGCCAATTAACCTGTTGGGGAAACCGGAGATCCCGGAGAAAACCCCACGCAGGTCATGGGGTGAAGGTACAAACTCTATACGGACAGGCAGTCAGGATCGAACCCAAGTCTCTGACGTTGTAAGGCAGCAACTCTTCCGTTGCACCACACTGCCGCCCAAATAATTCTATGTTCTATGTAGGAAGGAACTGCAGATGCAGGTTTAAACCGAAGATAGACACAAAAAGCTGGAGTAACTCAGAGGGACAGGCAACATGTCTGGAGAGAAGAAATGGGTGATGTTTTGGGTCTGAAGAAGGGCCTCGACCCGAAACTAGTCTGAAGAAGGGTCCCGATCCGAAACGTCACCCATTCCTTCTCTCCAGAGATGCTGCCTGTCCCGCTGAGTTACTCCAGCTTTTTGTGTCTATCTTCTATGTTCTATAATAATAATAATAATAAATTTTATTTAATGGGCGCCTTTCAGACATCTCAAGGACACCTTACATAGTAATCGGAATAACATATAATCGGAATATAACAAGTAATAAAGACATCACAGAGACACAAATTAAAAACAGAATTCAATCCAAAAACAGAAAATCAAAAACACAGTGTGAAGAGAGAGCAGCGGCAGCCAAAGCGCGCCAGCGTTCACTCTCTCTTCACGGCAGCCATCTTGTTCTATGTTCTCTTATGTAAAGATTCAATAGTGATGCCTGATGGAGTAATAAAAGACCAATAATTTCCTGTGACAGAATGATCAGTTCCCATAGGGCACAGATTTAACATTAGTATCAGAAAGGTGTCGGGGATTATGGGGAGACGGCAGGAGAATGGGATTGAGAGGGAGAGATAGATCAGCCATGATTGAATGGCAGAGTGGACTTGATAGGCCGGATGGCCTAATTCTGCTCCTATAACTTCTGTGAACGTGAACAGAATCAGAGGTCAAATCTGTCTGAAGAAGGGACTCGACCCGAAACGTCCCATTCCTTCTATCCGGAGATGTTGGCTGTCCCGCTGAGTTACTCCAGCATTTTGTGTCTATCAGAGGTGAGGCAAGGTGGAATTTGTGTCCAAGTTGTTATGAACTGGAAAGCATTCCTTCCAATGGAAATTGGATAAATACCAGAAGGGAAATAAAATCCACGCAGCGCCTTGAGGAAAGAGCAGGGTAATGGAAATGTTGCTCAAGTCTTTCAAGAAGCCCACATGACACGAACGACTTCTGCAGCCTATGAATCCATAACATTAACTGTGCCGTTAACATGAAGAGACGAGGAACTGCTGGGGTCCCGCATAAAACACAAAGTGCAGGAATAGCTCAACAGGTCAGACAGCATTTACGGGCGAGAATGTACGGGCGGCGTTTCGGGTTGGGACCTTTCTTCAGATATATCAGTGCTTCCTGCCAGGAAGGAGTAGATATACTTGTTACACTGGGGTGGCACGGTGGTAGAGTGGCCACTTTACAGCACTTGCAGCGCCAGAGACCCGGGTTCGATCCTAACTATGGGTGCTGTCTGTACAGAGTTTGTACGTTCTCCCCGTGACCGCGTGGGTTTTCTCCGAGATCTCCAGTTTCCTCCCACACTCCAAAGACATATAGGTTTTTTTTTTAAATTTTTAAATAGGTGCAGTAAGCCATTCGACCCTTCTATTCAGCACCACAAGTCAATATGATCATGGCTGATCATCCAAAATCAGTAGCCCGTTCCTGCTTTCTCCCCATATCCCTTGATTCCATTAGCCCCATGATTTATATCCAACTCCCTCTTGAATGCATCCAGTGAATTGGCCTGCACTGCCTTCCAAAGCAGAGAATTCCACAGATTCATAACTCTCTGGGTGAAAAAGGTTTTCCTCATCTCCGTCCTGGAGTGGGAGATTGCAACCTTCACGTGATCCTCCCTGTTTCGATTAATGCAATCTACCCGACGTGCAGAAACAAAACATCAAATAGAACAAGTTGACCTACAACTTTAGGCTGTGCATGCAAGAAGAGCTCAGTCCTAAATGGCCTCCCCTTTATTCTTTAACTGTGACCCCCATTTCTGGACTCCCCCAACATCGGGAACATGTGTTTGTAGGTTAATTGGCTTGGTATTGGTGTAAATTGTCCCTGGTGCGTGTAGGATTGTGTTAATGTGCAGGGATGGGTCGGTGCGGACTCGGTGGGCCGAAGGGCCTGTTTCCGCGCTTCCGCTCTGTACCCCTAAACTAAATTAAAACTAAACACAGATAGTACTTGCCAAAGAATAAGTGGACTTGAATGACTGCAGAGTCCATTCTGGCTGGAGTAGCCAGAAGCCTGAACTATTGATCAAGAAACAATAGACAATAGACAATAGACAATAGGTGCAGGAGTAGGCCATTCAGCCCTTCGAGCCAGCACCGCCTTCCAAATGTGATCATGGCTGATCATCCCCAATCAGCACCCCTTTTGTGGGATTCAAACATGGATTTGAATCCCACAAACACAGCTACACAATTAAAACTCAAGCAAGTAAATAGGTCAGAATCTTCCCCTTACTTTAATAACCACACATAAGTTTGGGAATCCAAAATAACATGCAAAAATCGAAATCCTAAATTTCCACACAACTGATCACAATTGATAAGAATTTAAAACTGTCCTCCTCGTGTAATAAATATGAGGTAATTTATATATTTTGTGCTAATTGTTAGTTTTATTCTTTTTTTTTTTTGCTTTGATATGTGATTTTGTTTCATTTTTTAAATGTTTATTTTCGATAGTTTTTGGTTGAATCTTAGTTTTTGATAAGTTTTGATGATCAACAGCATTCACAGCCGGTAAGTCTGAAACCGGGGTCAAGGAAAGAGCGTTCACGTCGCGGCCCTGTTTCCACCAATCTTTCCACCACCACGCACAAGAAGCACAGGAATTCTTATAGAAACTTACAAAATTCTTAAGGGGTTGGACAGGCTAGATGCAGGAAGATTGTTCCCGATGTTGGGGAAGTCCAGGACAAGGGGTCACAGTTTAAGGATAAAGGGGAAATCCTTTAGGACCGAGATGCGAAAAACATTTTTCACACAGAGAGAGGTGAATCTCTGGAACTCTCTGCCACAGAAGATAGTTGAGGCCAGTTCATTGGCTATATTTAAGAGGGAGTTAGATGTGGCCCTTGTGGCTAAAGGGATCAGAGGGTATGGAGAGAAGGCAGGTACGGGATACTGAGTTGGATGATCAGCCATGATCATATTGAATGGCAGTGAAGGCTCGAAGGGCCGAATGGCCTACCCCTGCACCTATTTTCTATGTTTCTATGTTTCTATGAAGCGACAAGACAGACACCATTGTGTGCAGATGCCGAGAAGTGTGTTCAGCTCTGGCTGAACAACTTCTAATCTTGTGCGTGGGCTCGAGAAGAAGAAGAGTCTGAATCCAGGTTTAATTTATCAGCCGAAGCAAAAATGTGGTTGGGGCTCTTCCATTTACAAATGAAAGACCATGCATTGCCCTGGCCTCACTCTTCACTGGGAGCTGGCTCACCTGCGAAAGTGTGAAGTCTGAAGAAAAGTCCTGACCCGAAACTTCACCTATCACTAGTAAAAGGCCTGGATAAAGTGGATGTAGAGAGGATGTTTCCACTAATGGGAGAGTCTAGGACCAGAGGGTCACAGCCTCAGAATTAAAGGGCGTTCCTTTGGGAAGGAGATGAGGAGGAATTTCTTTAGTCAATGGCTGGTAAATCTGTGGAGTTCATTGCCACAGAAGGCTGTGGAGGCCAAGTCAATGGATATTTTTAAGGTAGAGATTGATAGCACGGGCGTCGGAGAGAAGGCAGGAGAATTAGGTTAGGAGGGAAAGATAGATCAGCCATGATTGGATAATGGGGTAGACTTGATGGGCCAAATGGCCCAATTATGCTCCTGTCACTTATGATCTTTGTGTTTTGGTTTCATTTTCTCACTTCAAATAACCTATGTGGAGGCCATTATCTTAAGGCATGGGCGTATCCTTTCTGACATTCCTATCTCAATACCCTGATCAAAACACAAAGTGCTGGAGGAACTCAGCGGGCCAGGCAGCATCTGTAGAAGGAGTGCCCAGGTCATGCTACAGGTTGGGGCATTCTTAGAATTATATGTGCAGGAAGGACCTGCAGGTAAATAGACAGATGACATTTGACTGACCGGGACCCATCTTCAGATTGACCTGAGGCCCTCCATAGATGCTGCCTGACCCACTGAGTTCCTCCAGCGCTTTGTGCAATGCTCAGGAGTACAGTGGGTGCAGTTCCTTGTTAAGTAGCACGCCACAACTTGAGATGACGTGTCATTATTTTTGCCCTGGAATTCAGTGTGCAGTTTGACAACAGAGAGGCAAGGCACGGGAAGAAGACTGAAGCCAAGGGTACATGGTTGGAGGAACAGCACCTCATATTTCGCTTGGGCAACTCACAACCCAGCAGTATGAATATTGATTTGTCCAACTTCAAGTAATCCTTGCATCCCCACTGTCTCCACCATCCTAGTCGTTGTACTAGTTTCACTGTTGTCCTTATGCGTTTCACTGCCTGTATAACTCATTATCATCTAGCCCACAGCCAACAATGGACCATTGTGGGCTCCATCTTTCCGTGAGCATTGTTACTTTTTGCATACCTTTCATTCATTTGTTCTAGATCACCGTCTATTTCTCAGGGAGCATCTCTGGAGAAAAGGAACAGGTGACATTTCCGGTCGAGACCCTTCTTCAGACTCAGGGGAATGAGAAACGAGTAAAGAGATATAGAACAAACGAATGAAAGCTAGGCAAAAAAAAAGTTACCATGATAAAGGAAACAGGCCATTGATAGCTGTGGGCTAGGTGAAAACGAGTTCTAGACAATGAAACTCAACAGGGCTACAGTGAAACTAGTGCAAAGTCCACACCCTTCTTCAGACTGAGTGGGGGGGGGACGAGGGATAGCGACGGTACTTAGGAATAATGAATGGACGATTTGCAAAAAGCATACTTTTATCCTTGCCCGTAGTCGGAGGACGAAATTGTCCTGAAAAGCAACAACAACAAAATCAGGGACAACTCGTTTCTCTTGTTTGCCTTCAGTAGAACTCGCTGACATTCGCCGTCAGTGAAGTGCAGGCTGGCTGGATTCCACTATCCATGAGCCGCATCCATCCAACCCTCTCCACAGACAGTATCTCCAACAGCACTTGATGCACTAACTGGAGATAGGCACAAAATGCCGGAGTGACAGCGGGTCGGGCAGCATCTCTGGAGAGAAGGAATAGGGTCGAGACCCTTCTTCGGACTGGGAGTCAGGGGGAGAGGGAAAGAAACAAACGAATGAAATGGATGCAAAAGGGACAAATCAAAGCCAAGAAGCGGACAGACCCGTCTGAAGAAGGGTCTCGACCCGACACGTCACCTCTCCAGAGATGCTGCCTGAGCCGCTGAGTTACTCCAGCACTTCGCCAAGCGCCAACTATATGTGTCCTCGCTATCATATTACAGGGTGCTGTCATGCGATAGCAGGTGCGGAAAAAACCTCTAGATTTCTCTTTCTGGGACGTAAGATGCATTTGCAACAAAAAAAAACAAACTCCTCCCTTTTTGTCTTGAACACGATTAAGAACTTTAAAAAAAAGATTTATAACGAGAGTTACCCACTGACTGACCTGAGCTGTTGATTAATTGTCATCTAGAGGTGAATTCCAATTTCTTAATAGTATATAAATGTTATGAATCGTGCTAATTTGTATCAATTTAAATGTATTAATCTAGAGTAGCGCTATTTCTGTTTAGGTTCATTCTAATATCACTGGTAATTACAAATAGTATCAATTCGGTTTGCATATCTGGTTAAAAAAGTACCTACATTTTCTATGAAGCATCTGTATCGTTATTAGATAAGTAATATATATATATATTAAAATATATAACTGAGAAGACCTGCTTCGTTGTAAGCTTGGAGTGCTGGAGTAACTCAGCGGGTCAGGCAGCATCTCTGGAGAACATGGATAAGTATTTTTTGGTGGGGGGGTTCCGACTCGAAACGTCGCCTGTCCTTGTTCTCCAGAGATCCTGTCGAGTTACTCCAGCACTGTCTTTTTTTATTTGTTTTGTAAACCAGCAGCACTTGCAGTTCCTTGTACCTGGCTATGTGACTTTAGTGTGTAGGGAGGAACTGATTTCAACCGAAGATAGACACAGTCGGAAGAAGGGTCTCGACCCGAAAGGTCACCTATTCCTTCTCTCCAGAGATGCTGCCCGTCCCGTTGAGTTATTCCAGCATTTTTGTGTCTGTCTTCATGGTGACTTTAGTGTTGTGACTAGTGCTAGTTGCTGTCCGAGACACTGCGGTTGGTGTACATTTCAGATCAGATCTTAACGCCGTGTTATCTCCCATCTTCCAGCGAAGTGGCTCAAATTTGGGACAATGACCGAGCCTTCTGTAAATTCCACGCTGCCCTTTGGTCTTGTGAGCCAGCACCTGACCATGGCTTACTCGGAAGACGGCAACAGCACGGCGTCTCGGATGGACGAGGGAGACGCTATCTACTACATCCTGCTGATCTTCGGCTTCGCCGGGGCGGTGGTGGTCTTCAAAATGTTGGACAACTACAGCACGCAGAAGGCCATCAACCGGCTGCCCTTCGACTTCTTCGAGAAGGAGAAACGGAAGAAGAAGAAGCTCTTCGGCGGCCCCAAGCAGCTGCCGGGTTTGGTGGTGGAGAACCGGGCGGTGGTGGCCGCGTTCGAGACCAGTCCTGGCGCCGAGGTCGTGGCCGGACTGGACAACACAAGGACCATACAAAACGTGTGACTCTCCCCACCCCCCCCCCCCAAAAAAAACCCCCATCTGCCGGCCACCACAGCGGCCCACGGACCAAGAATATCTAGAGATTAGCGCTTTCAAAATCTGATCAATAAACACCACCAACGAACCATTGGGAATATTAACCTCACCCCCCGAAACAGGGGGAGCGAGGGGAAGGACATTGTATGGATGTCGAAGGAGGGGGATAGCGGTGAACTCGTTGTCATTTTAACTTTGCAAGGAATACTAGATAAAGTGTTGCACCTGCATTGATGAGAGGACTGGTAGGAAATGTGTCCCTTGCCTGGTAAACAGATCCTTGCTTGGAAAATGTACCCTGTGCTGGAACCCCCATTGAGAGAGAGAGGGGGGGGGGGGGTGCTTTCTCGCTGTAATCTTTTCGTCCCGACACGTCACCTATTTCCTTCGCTCCATAGATGCTCCCGCTGAGTTTCTCCAGCATTTTTGTGTACCTTCGCTGTAACCTTTCCCTTGTTCATCTATATATTGAATCCATGCCCCTTGATTGCGATATTTACGCATCGGGGATGCGTTTGTGCAAGATTTGAGATGTCAATGGTTGCGACATAGAGTCTTTTAGAGGGTGGAAACAGGCCCGTTCGGCCCAACATGCCCACACCGGTCGACATGTCCCAATCTACACTAGTCCCACCTGCCCACGTTTGGTCCATAATCCCTGTAAACCCGTCCTATCCAAGTAGCTGTCGAATTGGTTCTTAAACGTTGCGATTGTCGCTGCCTCAACTACCTCCTCCGGCAGCTCGTTCCATGTACCCACCACCCTTTTTGTGTGGAAAGGTTACCCCTCAGATTCCTCTCAAATCTTCCCCCCCCCTCACCATAATTCTTGATTCCCCTAGGGGCAAGAGAATCTGTGCGTTTGCCCGATCTATTTCTCCCTCTACCCCATTTTATCTTTGTTACTTTTTTTGTTGCATATCTTTCATTCGTTTGTTCTGTATCTCCCCACATCACCGTCTATATCTCTCGTTTCCCTTTATTTCCCGTGACTTTCAGTGTGAAGAAGGGTCTCGACCCGAAACGTCGCCCACTCCTTCTCTCCAGAGATGCCTGCCTGTCCCGCTGAGCGACTCCCAGTATTTTGTGTCTATCTTCGGTTTGAACGTGCATCTGCAGTTCATTCCTACACACCTCGTCGACACGGTCGGTGCCATAGGTGAGAGAGGGCAGTTTAAAGGGAAATATGACAATTCGCTGGATCCAAGAAGTTAGAACAGGACATCTTCTCCTGTTCTAACTAAGGTGGGGAGCGAACATGTTATTCTCCCTTCCGATCCCCCTGACCAAAGATACTAGTGCCCTCCGACCTACTGTAACGCGTTTAGTGTTATTTTGTGTGTGTAGTGCAGAGATGAAGCGATGCAGAGAGAAAATATCCCGGTCACGATTGGAATGCGTTTGGCGATATGTGTGTGTGTTTGAAACTATGCAAAACAGGTTACCTGTAATTAGTCTGAAGAAGGGTTTCGGCCCGAAACGTCGCCTATTTCCTTCGCTCCATAGATGCTGCTGCACCCGCTGAGTTTCCCCAGCAATTTTGTGTACCTTACCTGTAATTATGATTCAACTCGGAAAATTAAAAAAAAAGCAGCGTGTATTCAAAAACAATTGCGTGATCTGTTACCGAACATTGTTTTACTGTGTTGTCATGGGCCATTAACACTGCGAATAATTACAGCAAGCATCATTAGGGCATTAAAACTATAATATTGTAATTGTCATTTCGGGTCCACACCCGAAACGTCACCTTCTCTCCAAAGATGCTGCTTGTCCCGCTGAGTTACTCCAGCATTTTGTGCCTATCTTCGGTGTAAACCAGCATCTGCAGTTCCTTCCTACACATTAAAATGATACCACAGACAAGCCACTGATCGCGGGTTGTGAAGGTGCATCTGAGTGTTTAGTTTGCATCGAAATTGGTTAAACGGCATTTGTCAGGGACAGTTTCTTCCCAGCTGTTGCTATCAGGCATTTGAACCATCTTACCACAACCAGTAGACAATAGACAATAGGTGCAGGAGTAGGCCATTCGGCCCTTCGAGCCTGCACCGCCATTCAATATGATCATGGCTGATCATCCAACTCAGTATCCTGTACCTGCCTTCTCTCCATACCCCCTGATCCCTTTAGCCCCAAGGGCCACATCTAACTCCCTCTTAAATATAGCCAACGAACTGACCTCAACTACCTTCTGTGGCAGAGAGTTCTAGAGATTCACCACTCTCTGTGTGAAAATGTGATCATGGCTGATCCCCAATCAGTACCCCGTTCGTGCCTTCTCCCCATATCCCCTGACTCCGCTATCTTTAAGAGCTATCTAGCTCTCGGTTGAAAACATCCAGAGAACCTGCCTCCACTAAGGCACCAGAGAGCTGTCCTGAACTATTATCTACCTCATTGGTGACACGGACTATCCTCGATCACATTTTGCTGGCTTTACCTTGCACTAAACATTAAGTCTGAAGAAGGGACAAACCAGCATCTGCAGTTCCTTCCTACACAGCATCCCCTTATCGTGTATCTATCTATACACTGTATATACACTGTATATGTCTCGATTGTAATCACGTATTGTCTTTCCGCCGACTGGATGGCGCGCAACAAAGAATTTTCACTGTACCTCGGTACAGGTGACAATAAACTAAACTAACTCTTTAATTCACTGATGGGGTTAGTGCTGGTTCATGCGGATCGCCGTTGACAAATTCCTGTCCCTTTCTCCCAAACTGTCTCCCAACAATAGACACAGGAGCGCAGGAGCGACTCAGCGGGTCAGGCAGCGTCTCTGGAGAAAATGTGTGGCTGACGTGTGGGGTCGGGACGCTTCTTCAGATTGAAAGCAGAGGGGGGGGGGGGGGGGGACGAGGCCCGGAACAAATCAGGGCTGTCAACAGATGACCAAGGAAGGGTGGAGCCCATGATGGTCCGTTGTTGGCCGGGGTAGAGGTGAGAACATAGGGAGACAGGGATGAGAATAGTGGAACTGGCAGGACAACTAGGCTTTTCCAACCTCCAGTTCCATCCTCTCGACTTCCAGTCTGAAGAAGGTTCCTGACCCAAAACATCACCGATCTGTTTTCTCCAGGGATGCTGCTGCCTGACCCTCTGAGTTGCTCCAGCACTTTGTGTCTATCTTCGGTATAAACCAGCATCTGCAGTTCCTTCCTACACATTTTGTCTCGCCACAATTCCCTGGTTTCCAGCTAGATTCCCCGTTGCCTATTTCACCACTCGTGATCCTCCTGTTTACACGATGACCATTCTGGTTCCTGGTCCCCCATTGCTGCGAATTGTGGCTTCACATTTTCCACCATTACATAATCATAGACTTTAATGTCAAGAATACCAGATAGACCGCGCCATTAATGATCGGTGTAAATATGCCAACAATGTTGTTGTCTTGGCTGATGCAAGACAACAAACATGCCACAGGTAAGTCGGCCCAGAGACACAGTGGTAGAGTTACTGCCTTACAGCGTCGGAGACCCGGGTTCGATCCTGACTATGGGTGCTGCCTGCACGGAGTTTGTAGGTTCTCCCCGTGACCTGCGTGGGTTTTCTCTGGGTCCTCCGGTTTCCTCCCACACTACAGAGACGTACAGGTTTGTAGGTTAATTGGTTTCTGTAAATTGACCCCTAGTGTGTGTAGGATAGTGTTGTTAGTGTGCGGGGATCGCTGGACTCAACGGGCTCTCGATCTCCAACGCTGTCCGTGTGGTGTTTGCACGTTCTCCCTGTGACCACGTAGGTTTCCTCTGGGTGCTCTGGTCCCCCCCCGCATGCCAGAAACCTGCGGGTTGACACGTTAGGAGGCACAAGGAACTGCAGAAGCTGGACTCTTGACAACGTGCTGCGGTGCTGGAGGAACTTAGCGGGGCAAGCACCATCCGCGGAGGGAATGGACAGATGCCGTTTAGAACGGGACGAGGAAACACTTTTTCTCACAGAGAGTGGTGAGTCTGTGGAATTCTCTGCCTCAGAGGGCGGTGGAGGCAGGTTCTCTGGTTGCTTTCAAGAGAGAGCTAGATAGGGCTCTTACAAATAGATGGAATCAGGGGATATGGGGAGAAGGCAGGAACTGGGTACTGATTGGGGATGATCAGCCATGATCAGATTGAATGGCGGTGCTGGCGCGAAGGGCCAAATGGCCTACTCCTGCACCTATTGTCTATTGTCTATTGACGTTTCGGGTGGAGCTTCAAGCTGTATTAAGGATTATTTTCGTTTACCCTTCTTCAGGCTGATGGAGTGAGGGAGATGAAAGATGGGGGTGGGACAAAGCCTGGCATACAATCACATACTATTTCAGCTTGGAGATGCAAGCAAGGAATTTCACTGTGACATGTCACATATGACAATAAAGTATTCAAATCAATTTAATTCAACAATTGACTGTCAGATGGGTGGAGTAAGTGACAAAGGCTGGAGATGAAAAGGAGATAAAAGAGTGTCAGATAAGAGGAGGAGTGAAAACTCAAGCTGTATTAAGGGTTATTTTTGTTTATTGATACAGTGTGGAAACAGGCCCTTCGGCCCACTGAATTTGTGCCGATCAATGATCACCCATACACTAGCACTATTCTTCTCACCAGGGGCAATTTACAGAAGCCAATTGACCTACAAACATGCACGTCTTTGGAATGTGGGTGGAAACCGGAGAAAACCCCACGAGGTCACAGGGAGAACATACGAACTCTGTACACAACTGCGTGACATAGTTAGGATCGAACCCTGCTCTCTGAAAAAGGCAGCCAACATCATCAAGGTCCCATACCATCCTGGCCAGGCACTCATCTCTCCGCTACCATCGGGCAGAAGGTACAGGAGCCTGAAATCTGTTCCATCCAGGTTCAGGAACAGCTACTTCCCCACAGCCATCAGGCTATTGAACTCGCCAACAAACAGACTCTGAACTGTAACAGCCTTTTAGAAACATAGAAACATAGAAAATAGGTGCAGGAGTAGGCCATTCGGCCCTTCGAGCCTGCACCACCATTCAATATGATCATAGCTGATCATCCAACAGTTTCCTGTACCTGCATTCTCTCCATTCAATATGATCCCTTTAGCCACAAGGGCCACATCCAACTCCCTCTTAAATATAGCCAATGAACTGGCCTCAACTACCTTCTGTGGCAGAGAGTTTCAGAGATTCTCCACTCTCTGGGTGAAAAATGTTTTTCTCATTTCGGTCCTAAAGGATTTCCCCTCTATCCTCAAACTGTGACCCCCTTGTCCTGGACTTCCCCAACATCGGGAACAATCTTCCTGCATCTAGCCTGTCCAACTTTTGCACTTTATCAGCTTACCGGACCTGCTGAGTTACTCCAGCTTGTTGTATCTATCTTCAATGTAAACCAGCATCTGTCACCCATTCCTGCTGTCCAGAGATGCTGCCTGTCCAGCTGAGTTACTCCAGCATTTTAGAAACATAGACATAGAAAATAGGTGCAGGAGTAGGCCATTCGGCTCTTCGAGCCTGCACCGCCATTCAATATGATCATGGCTGATCATCCAACTCAGTATCCTGTACCTGCCTTCTCTCCATACCCCCTGATCCCTTTAGCCACAAGGGCCACATCTAACTTAAATATAGCCAATGAGCAGGCCTCAACTACCTTCTGTGGCAGAGAATTCCAGAGATTCACCACTCTCGCCACACCACACTAATGCATTTCGTTGTCTCTGTACTGTACACTGACAATGACAATTAAAATAGAATCTGAATCTCTGTGTGAAAAATGTTTTCCTCATCTCGGTCCTAAAAGATTTCCCCCTTATCCTTAAACTGTGACCCCTTGTTCTGGACTTCCCCAACATCGGGAACAATCTTCCTGCATCTAGCCTGTCCAACCCCTTAAGAATTTTGTAAGTTTCTATAAGAATTCTTGTGCTTCTTGTGCGTGGTGGTGGAAAGATTGGTGGAAACAGGGCCGCGACGTGAACGCTCTTTCCTTGACCCCGGTTTCAGACTTACCGGCTGTGAATGCTGTTGATCATCAAAATTGACCCTCAATCTTCTAAATTCTAGCGAGTACAAACCGAGTCTATCCAGTCTTTCTTCATATGAAAGTCCTGACATCCCAGGAATCAGTCTGGTGAACCTCTCTGTACTCCCTCTATGGCAAGAATGTCTTTCCTCAGATTAGGAGACCAAAACTGTACGCAATTTACCTTTGATGTAAACCTTTTTTTAAATTTCAAAATAGACTTTATTCAGGTAATTAATATCTACGTAAACCAGCATCTACAATTCCTTACTACACATTTCGTCTGCGGTTCCTTCCTACCCAAAATAATATTTACATTCGACATGTTTCTTGTCTGCTGTAATGTCTCCACCTCTTGCTTTGTGACATTGCCCCCATTGTCAGGTAATCAACCTGCCCGCCCCTCCTTTGTTTATTCCTTCCCTGTCTCTCACCATCTCCATACCCGCTTAAAGTTGATAGACCTGTAACTTTAACTCTGGTTGCCTCTCCACAAATAATCTCATTGAGGCACAAAAAGGTGTCAACCATGTCGGTGCCGTTCCTCAGCAGAACCATTCAGCAAGTCTCAGTGTCCCCTCTATTCCGTAAACATCTGCTAATGTTCACCTTATCTATCCAAAGTCCCATTAATATGCTGCAGTTAAATTTGCATCTACCAGGTGTATGGTTCCTAGAAGGTCCAGTCGCAGGTAGATGAGATGGTCAAAAAGGCTTTTGGCACTTGGGGATTCATCAGTCAGAGTATTGAGTATAGAAGGTACACAAAAATGCTGGAGAAACTCAATGGGTGCAGCAGCATCTATGGAGCGAAGGAAATAGGCAACGTTTCGGGCCGAAACCCTTGGTTCCTAGAAGGTCCTTGGGTTTCCTTGGGTTTCGGCCCGAAACGTTGCCTATTTCCTTCGCTCCATAGATGCTGCTGCACCCGCTGAGTTTCTCCAGCATTTTTGTGTACCTTCGATTTTCCAGCATCTGCAATTCCTTCTTAAACATATTGAGTATAGAAGTTGAGAGGTCATGTTACAGTTGTATAAGTCTGCTCAGGAGAGGAGACGGTTGCCCACCTCTTTGCAGAGAGTGTGGATTCGCAAAGAGAGTCTGGAGAGGTCTGCTAGGGTCCCTGTCACGGTTTATTCCGAACAGCTCTGTCACAGAGGACTCTGTGATTTACGGACTGTTCCCAGGGACGCATTCAGAGACTGACATCGAGTGCTGCTGGAAGGTCATCAACTCGGTGAAAGACGCTCTTTGGTCTGCCCGAGCGTTGTTCACCACCCAGCGGAGCGAGATGTCTGTCGGGGAATGTTTACGACTGGCCCGCTGCAGACTGCAGGAGTACGTGCTGAGGGACGCACTGAAGCTCGGTGCAGCCAACGGCAAGGCTCGGTGATGTTTCGGGTGGAGACACTTCTTCAGACTGAGAGTCAGCGGAGAGGGAAACTACAAGTGTGCAAAAGGTGCAGAACAACATGTATAAAAAGAACTGCATCTTTTGTCAGGCAATTTAAATAGGTGTCCTCTAGCCCTTCGTCCTTCTGCTGTGTGGTGCTGTTCTTTCCATTTACCCCCTTGTGAATCAGTCATGATCTTGTACGCTGGTGTAACAAGACAAATCTCCCTTCAACCTCCACTACTCCATTTTGTTCCAACACACATTCTCTTGTTTATCCGCGGGAGATATGGGTCAATTGTGGGGCAAACGGGACTCGCTTCGATGGGGCATCTTGTTTGGCATGGACAAGTTGAGTCAAAGGGCCTGTTGACTCTATGACTCTGTCCGAAGCCCCTAATTTAAGTCAATAATGCCAGTTGCCACTGGAGTCATGATGACTCCGTAAGGGTGGAGTCATCATTGGCCCATTGTTGGCTGGAGCGGGTGTGATAGCAAGAGGGATACTGTGGTAGGTGATGTTTCAGGTTGGAACCCTTCCTCAGACTCTTCTTCAGTACAGACCTGAAACATCACCTACCCATGTTCTCCAGAGAAGCTGCCTGACCCGCTGAATTACTCCAGCACTTTTTGCCTTTTCTTGTAAAAAACAGCATTGTATGAACATTTTTCTTGAATTTCTGATCTCCACATTCTGTGGTAATTTGATGTTGCTTGTCAATGGGAGAGACCATTTCATTCCATGCCAATGACACCCCCGCTCTCTCCATTTTGGTAGTTTCCCAGTACAGCCTTACTTTATTGTCACCGAATGAACCCACAAGGCAAAGATGTATGAAAAAAAGAGCAACTCTAACAGAAGCTAAATTGCCTGTGAGGAATTTCTTCCTAAGTAATCAGCTCCTGGATAACATATCTGATGTCCAGCATTTGAAAGAAACACTGATAAGATTTTAAAACACTGATAAGGTAATGCTTCAATTTGGAAAGTGCCCCAGGTGCATAATACTCCATTGGAACTCTCTGCCAAATATTGCCAATATGACAACATATCCCCTTTAAGATAGACACAAAATGCTGGAGTAACTCAGCGGGACTGTCACAGTCTGCCCTCTCCTCATTCTCATCCACTTCACCTCCCAGTACTTTTCCACCGGTCCCTCCTTCTCCTCACCTGCCTGCCTGCCACTCCCCTCTCATCAGCCCAACTCTCCTCACCTGTTGCATTCAGTGGCCTCTGATCACCAATTAACCCGGTATATAGACTCTCCTCACCGTTCACACAGTGCCAGATTGTTCTCAGCATTCATGCAAGACTCTCCAGCGATTTCCCGACTTCCTGCCTGGCTTCGACTCTCCTTTCGTCTGTCCCTCGCTGGTTTGTTTGCATCGTGTGTTGGATCTCCTGGTTACCGGACCTTCCGCTACCCCGACTACGTCTCCTGCCTGCCCCTCTTCGGAACCCTCGCTCAATCCTGAGCCTCTGTGTGAGTACGGTGTACCCATTCCTGTGTTACTACTCTGTGTTACAGTATCGTAATAAAGTTCGTTACCAACTATACCTGCCTGATTCTGTGCTGCTATTGGGTCCAAGCTATACCCGTTACAGTACAATCTGGCCAACAATGGACTCAGCGCACACAACGTCTCCGTCAAACCGCTTCGAGAGGATTGAGCACACGCTCCTGCAGCACGAAGCTATGCTCACTGCCTCCAACTCCGAGGTTCGACAGGCTGTGTCAAACCAAGAGCAAGCATTGGTTGCACTAGCCACCCAGCCCAGGCTACACCCCATGCTTCGCCTCCGGCTCCGACAGCACCAGCTACCGGTCCGCCAGGGCCATCATCTGAGCCCCGGGTGGGAACCTGGAGCGCTACGCTGGAGACCCGGAGGGCTGCAACCCATTCATCGCGAACTGTTCCATTCTCTTCGCCCTACAGCCCTACTCCTTCGCCCAGGAAGCGGCGAGAGTGGCGTTTACCATTAATCACCTGACTGGCAGAGCTCGGCTGTGGGGAACGGCTGAATGGGAGCGACGCACGCCGGCTTGCTCCTCTTACCAAGCCTTCGCCGCGGAGCTTCGCAAGGTGTTCGGTAAGGTTTCGATGGGTCCGGACGCTGCGGGAGGTCTGCTGGGGTTGAGCCAGTGGAACCAGAGCGTCGCTGACTTCGCCATCGACTTACGCACCAGGGACCGTCAGAGTGATCGGAACGCCCCGGCCCAGTGTGACGCTTTCTTGCTGGGCTTGAATGACTATATCAAGAATGAGTTGGTATCCCACGACCTTCCTTCTTCTCCGGATGGGCTTATCGAGTAGACCCTCTGGACAGACGCATCCTGGCGAGATGCGGGAGAGGTGACAGACAGGCGACCGCCAGCTTCCACCCAGTCGTTTTCCTCCGGAGACGGGAGCTACCCTCGTCGGGGCAAACCGTCGAGGCAACCCGAACCCATGCAGGTGGTCGCACAGTCTCACCCCGAGAACGGGGTCGGCTCGGGGAACCCGCTCTACTGGGCATGGGGGTCTTACTACCAGTGTCAAAAAGTCCAACCGGCCACCTGCTCCAGTTCTGCTCCAGATCTGACGGGGGTCCCAGCCGAGTACCATGACTTTGGGGAGGTTTTTAGCAAGTCTAGGGCCACCTCCCTTCCTCCTCATCGGCCCTATGACTGCGCCATAGACCTCCTGCCTGGTTCCGCTCCTCCTAGGGGTCGCTTTACTCCCTGTCCACCCCTGAGAGAGGCGCCATGGAGAAATACATAAACGACTCCTTGGCTGCTGGTCTCATCCGTCCCTCCTCGTCTCCTGCTGGGGCTGGGTTCTTCTTCGTGGAGAAGAAGGACAAATCTCTGCGTCCCTGCATAGATTACCGGGGGCTCAACGGCATCACGGTGAAGAATCGCTACCCTCTCCCACTCATCTCCTCTGCTTTCGAGCTCCTGGAGGGGGCCACCATCTTTTCGAAGTTGGATCTACGCAACGCCTACCACTTGGTCCGCATCAAAGAGGGAGATGAGTGGAAGACCGCCTTCAACACTCCCACGGGACATTATGAATACCTGGTGATGCCCTTTGGCCTCACCAACGCCCCGGCCGTCTTCCAGGCTTTGGTCAATGACGTTCTCAGGGTCATGTTAAACAAGTACGTGTTCGTCTATATTGATGACATCCTCATCTTTTCACGGACCAAGGAGGAACACGTACACCACGTCCAGGCAGTTCTACATCGGCTCCTGGAGAACTCGCTCTTCGTTAAAGCTGAGAATTGCGAGTTTCACTCCCCGTCAGTCTCCTTCCTAGGATACATCGTTGGCCAAGGAAACATCAAGATGGACCACGCCAATGTCTCTGCTGTCACCACCTGGCCTGTTCCTGACTCCCGCAAGCAGCTCCAAAGGTTCCTGGGGTTCGCCAATTTTTACCGACGGTTCATCCGTGGCTACAGTACTGTGGCCGCACCCCTCACGGCACTCACCTCCTCCAAGGTTCCGTTCCGGTGGTCTGCCGCGGCCGACGAAGCTTTTCAGACACTCAAGACACGGTTTACATCGGCCCCCATCCTCCAAGTTCCGGACTCAGAGAGACAGTTCGTGGTGGAGGTGGACGCCTCCGACGTGGGGGGTGGGAGCTGTTCTGTCCCAGCGGGCTGCCGGGGACCAGAAGCTCCATCCATGCGCCTTCTTCTCCCGACGCCTGACCCCTGCTGAGAGGAATTATGACATTGGCAACCGAGAACTGTTGGCGCGTAAGTTGGCGTTGGAGGAATGGCGTCACTGGCTGGAGGGAACCGAGCAGCCTTTCTTGGTTTGGACTGACCACAAGAACCTTGAATACCTCCAGTCAGCCAAGAGGCTCAACTCTCGTCAGGCCCGCTGGTCTCTCTTCCTCACCCGCTTCAACTTCTCCCTCTCCTACCGACCTGGGTCCCGCAACGTGAAGCCCGATGCCCTCTCTCGACAGTTCTTGGCGAAGGAGGAGCCTGCCTCTGGCCCCAACACCATCCTCCCGTCCTCGCACAGGGTTGCCTCCCTCACCTGGGAAGTGGAGGAGACGGGTCAAGGCGGCCTTGGAGAATCAGCCGGGACCCAGCACATGCCCTCCTGATCGCCTGTTTGTGGTTTCTGCCCTGCGGTCCGACGTCCTTCAGTGGGCTCACAGCTCTCGACTCACCTGTCATCCCTCCCGGCATTCAGCGGACCAAGCAGATGGTGCTACGGAGGTTCTAGTGGGCATCGTTGGAGGAGGACACTCGGGAGTTTGTCAACGCCTGTCCCGTTTGCAACCAGCACAAGGTCTCACACCAAGCTCCTGCGGGTCATCTGCTTCCACTGCCTGTACCCCATCGACCATGGTCCCACATCTCCCTGGACTTCGTTACCGGCCTGCCCCCATCCAGTGGTCACACCACCATCCTGACCGTGGTCGATAGATTTAGCAAGATGGCTCACTTCGTGCCCCTGCCCACGCTTCCGTCAGCCAAGGAGACTGCCGAGCTCATGTTACTCCACGTCTTCAGGCTCCATGGTCTCCCCGTCGATGTGGTCTCCGACCGGGGACCCCAGTTTGCCTCTGTGTTCTGGAGGGAGTTCTGCACGCTTGTGGGGGCCACCGTGAGTCTGACGTCCGGATTTCATCCCCAGTCCAACGGCCAAACTGAAAGGAAGAATCAGGAGATGGAGACGGCGCTGCGGTGTATGGTGTCCAAGCATCCCTCCTCCTGGTCCCAGCAGTTGTTGTGGGTGGAGTACGCCCACAACACCCTGACAAGCTCGGCCACTGGGCTCTCCCCTTTCCAGTGTGCCTACGGGTTCCAGCCTCCACTGTTCCCGGCGCTGGAGAAAGAGGTTTCCTGCCCGTCCGTCCAGGCCTTCATTCGTCGCTGCCGCAGGACGTGGACCCAAGCCAGGGCGGCTCTTCTCCGCTCCGTGGACCGTTACGCCACGGCTGCCAACCGTCACTGCACCCAGGCCCCCACCTACCTCGCGGGCCAGAAGGTGTGGCTGTCGACCCGGGACCTTCCCTTGAGGGTGGAGTCCAAGAAGTTGGCACCCAAGTTCATCGGTCCCTTTGAGATCCAGAAGGTCATCAACCCAGCGGCTGTGAGGCTCAAGTTGCCTCGTTCCATGCGGGTCCATCCTACGTTCCACGTGTCCAGAGTAAAGCCAGTCCGGGAGAGCTCCCTGGTCCCCGCAGTCCCTCCTCCTCGTCTCATCGACGGAGGCCCCGCCTTTACGGTGCACCGCCTCCTGCGCTCCCGCCGTCGCGGGAGGGGTCTCCAATACCTGGTCGATTGGGAGGGTTACGGTCCAGAGGAGAGGTCCTGGGTTGCTGCTCGACACATCCTGGACGCCTCCCTCATCAGGGAGTTTCACCGGCGTCATCCCGACCAGCCGTCCAAGTCCGCCACTCCTAGACGGGTCGCGGTCCCTGAGACTCTGTCCCCTCTTCCGTCTGCGGCGCCCAGTGACGACGAGACGGAGCTTTCCTCTGATGCTATGGAGGAGGATGCGGACATGGATGTCTCGGACGAATATTAGCCCTCCTCCGGTCCCCCTCCTCCCACCCAACTCTGCGTGGGATTGGGTTTATTTTCTTTATTGTTTTTTTTGTTTGTTTTGGGACGTCAGGAGCCGTCCCTTGAGGGGGGGGGGGGTTCTGTCACAGTCTGCTCTCTCCTCATTCTCATCCACTTCACCTCCCAGTACTTTTCCACCGGTCCCTCCTTCTCCTCACCTGCCTGCCTGCCACTCCCCTCTCATCAGCCCAACTCTCCTCACCTGTTGCACTCAGTTGTCTCTGATCACCAATTAACCCGGTATATAGACTCTCCTCACCGTTCACACAGTGCCAGATTGTTCTCAGCATTCATGCAAGACTCTCCAGCGATTTCCCGACTTCCTGCCTGGCTTCGACTCTCCTTTCGTCTGTCCCTCGCTGGTTTGTTTGCATCGTGTGTTGGATCTCCTGGTTACCGGACCTTCCGCTACCCCGACTACGTCTCCTGCCTGCCCCTCTTCAGAACCCTCGCTCAATCCTGAGCCTCTGTGTGAGTACGGTGTACCCATTCCTGTGTTACTACTCTGTGTTACAGTATCGTAATAAAGTTCGTTACCAACTATACCTGCCTGATTCTGTGCTGCTATTGGGTCCAAGCTATACCCGTTACAGGGGCAGGCAGCATCTCTGGAGAGAAGGAATGGCTGACGTTTATGGGTCGAGACCCTTCTTCAGACTGATCTGACCTCTAATTCTGTTCTCAAGTTCATAAGTTATAGCAGCAGAATTAGGCCATTCGGCCCATTCAGTCTACTCCGCCATGGTCGATCTATCTCTCCCTCTCAATCCCATTCTCGTGCCTTCTCCCCATAACCCCTGACACCTTTTTGCACCTAACGTTCCCTCCTACTCCTCCCCTTTGAGGTCCACTCCGTCCCAGCCACAGGCAAAAAAAAACACAGCCAATTCCAATGAAGAGTCATTGGACCAGTTAACCGGATCCTACAGCCCTTACCTCTTATAAACCCTGAAGTGCAGGATGGAAATGGACAGTTGACATTTTGATGCTATTTTTTTGCTTCAGATTCCAGCATCTGCTGACCCTTGTCTCTCAATAAATTGCAGGGATTCTGAAAATTAAATGAAGGGGATTAAAAGCGCTGCTGGCTCGAAGGGCCGAATGGCCTCCTCCTGCACCTGTTTTCTATGTTTAAAATTAAATGAAGGGGACTGCTCCACTGGAACCCAGTGTGGCAAAATGGCCTCTCTTATAAAAACGTTGACACAACTAGACTCAGGAACGGCTTCTTCACCTCTGTACTCGCTCTTATGAATGGTCCTTCCATAAGCTAGGGCACGGACCTTCTCATGTTGGTATGCCGCATTAAGTTAGCTGTAATCTAACAAGGCCGCATCCAGGAAACTTCCATTAGATATCCTTCGAAATGGCCCTCATGACTTACTAATGTTTTAGTTGTGGCCGTCAGTCGGGGAGGATTATTTCGTTGAATCTTCTTTCACTCTTTGGTATTTTAAATACGTTCATTTTAAGATTAAAATAAAAATAATAAAAGACGAACAAAAACATATTAATAAAAATAAAAGGATTTGTTCTACAAAATTAGGATTCATTCCAAAAGCCGCACTTAATGGCCTAGAAGGCCACATGCGGCCTTAAAGCCGCAGGTTCCCCACCCCTGAGCTAGGGGATAGTTGGTCCCAGCTGGTCGCAGGGAGAGTGAAACCTTCACGGGCTGCACCCGGTGTTCGGACTGATCCCAGATCACTGGAGCTGTGGGATCACTTTGTCACCCCCTTTAGTTCACCAGCAAGATTCAGGTTAGCAACTTCAAAATCATGTGTAGGAAGGAACTGCAGATGCTGGTTTACACCGAAGGACTGGAGTAACCCAGCGTGACAGGCAGCATCTCTGGAGAAAAGGAATAGGTAATGTTTCTGGTCGAGTCTGAAGAAGGGTCTCGACCCGAAAGGTCCCTGGAGAAAAGGGACACAAAGTTGCTGTAGTAACTCAGCGGGTCAGGCAGCATCTGTGGAGAAAAACGGCTCGGTGTGTCAGGCAGCATCTCCAGGGACACTGCCTGTCCCGCTGAGTTGCTCCAGCATTTTGTGTCTATCTGCAACACCAAAATCACATCTGTTTTTCGCACAAACAGATTCAAAAAAGTCTAAGATAGACACAAAGCTGGAGCAACTCAGCAGGTCAGACAGCATCTTTGGAGAAAATGAATAGCTGACATTTCGGGTCGGGACCCTTCTTCAGTGCATTTTTTGTCTGCTCTTCAAAAAAGATCTGCATATTTGTGGATATGTTTGTGATCTTTCCCACCCAGTAGCCTGGGACTGAGAAACTGTCAGATTATAATCAGAGATGTTGCTGTTGATTTAACGGAGAGCAGGTTTTACAGACCATATCGCATCTTTCACAGTTGTGGAATGTGACCTGTTGGTTGGGTTGGCATGCCTTTGCAAATAAAAAAAATGCAAGGCAAACGCACTTCACACCGAGCACATTTCTGTCACGCTAATGTGTAGGAAGGAACCGCAGATGCTGGTTTAAACCGACGATAGACGCAAAAAGCTGGAGTAACTCAGTGGGTCAGGCAGCATCTCTGGAGGGAAGGGATGGGTGATGTTTCGGGTCGAGACCCTTGTTCAGACCCAAACCAATCTGTGATGCATCCTGATAAAATGCTTTCTATGGTATATCTGTGGAAGTCACGGTAAGATACATATTAATCAAATTGGTCGTCAGGTCTTGGTTTAGTTTAGTTTAGTTTAGAGATACAGCGCGGAAACAGGCCCTTCGGCCCACTGGGTCCGCGCCGAACAGCGATCACCGCACATTAACACCATCCCACACCTACTAGGGATAATTTTTACATTTACCAAGCCAATTAACCTACAAACCTGTTAGTCTATGGAGTGTGGGAGGAAACCGAAGATCTCGGAGAAAACCCACGCAGCTCACGGGGAGAACGTACAAACTCCGTACAGACAGCACCCGTCGTCGGGATCGAACCCGGGTTTCGCTGTAGTGCAGCAACTCTGCCGCTATCCAAGATCAAAGGCCACAAATTGGCCGTCAAGAAACATATTCACACTGCCAGCCACGGAAATATTAGCTGAGATACTGTGGGGGGAAAAAACATGAGCGATATAGACAGATCACCGGAGGCTGAGAGGAAATGAAATGAAAGGAGGTACAGACAAGTGTGTAAATTTGTTGCCCCAGTCACAGAGTCAGGCAACGTCTCTGGAGAAAAAGGACACAAAGTGCTAGAGTAAAGGGCCTGTCCCACTTGTCCGTCATTTACGCGACGGGCCGGTAGTGACTGACGCGCGACGGTCTCGTGCGTCATCATGCGTCCGCACAGCCATTTGAAGATAGACACGAAATGTAGGAGTAACTCAGCGGGATAGGCAGCATCTCTGGAGAGAAGGAGTGGATGATGTTTCGGGTCGAGACTTTTCTTCAGTCTGAAGAAGGGTCTCGACCGAAACGTCACCCATTGCTTCTCTCCAGAGATGCTGCCGGTCCCGCTGAGTTACTCCAGCGTTTTGTGTCTATCTCCAATCGTCTTGGCCCCGCTCTGGGAGTAAGATTGGAGGCGGATCCGGACCGCAACGGCAGTGAGCCCCAGGCTGAGCTCGGCGATCGCTTGCCCGCTTCTGCTGCTGTTGGCGGTGAGACGTTGCGCCGCGCCAGGGTCTTGGGCGTGTCCCACTTCGGCCGTCAGTTACGTGACAGGCCGGTGGCGCGAAGTCCGCACTCGTCCACGTCACTCCATGCACCCATCCCGCGCTACCCACATGGTACCCACACGCTAGCAGGTCGCGTAAATGGCTCGCGAATGACGGCCAAGTGGGACAGACCCTCAACTCAGCGGGTCAGGCAGCATCTCTGGAGAAAAAGGTCACAAAGTTGTGGAGTAACTCTGTGGGACACAAAGTGCTGGAATAACTCAATTTCTCCAGGAATACTGTCTGACCCACTGAGTTATTCCAGCACTTTGTGTCTATCTTTCAGATTCTTTGTTTATCACTGGACTTTGTATGTTATCAGAACAGGAAAGGAAAGCCTTTACAAACTGTAAAATCGTGCAACTAAAACACAGCTTGGAGCAGTCGATCAGTTGTCAGTTCCTGTTGCAGAGCAACGTAAAATAAAGTAACAAATCCCTTAATGTGTTTGCAGATGGTTCTGTTAAAATAGCTGGAGGAAATGGTGAAATTGGTCATTCCTCATAGCTGTGAATCTGGCAATGAGCTGAGACAGAGGATTCTCTTTTACCGGGTGAATGGGAGGAGACGGGAGAAATGATTACGAAAATGATAGCAGTGGAGGGATCACTTTCAGTGTGAAATTGTCATCGTGTCGTCCGGGCATGGTTCACGTTTCAGTGAGCAGAAACACAATATTGCAACAATCCTGCCAATAGTCAGAACTATTCAGAACAAGGTAACTCTATCTACATTTCCAGTTTACGCTTCTCCCAACTGTGATTATTTGTGCCGAAACAGTTCAGACGGCCACGTGTACAGTACATGGTCTTTGACTTTCACTTGCCTACAAGGGGGAAGCTTGGAAGCCTTGAAGACCAGAGAGTAGAGGAGGAGGAGGGAACCGCTGACGACGACAGTCCCAACAAAAGTATTTGTCATTTGTAATTGTAATTGATTTTATTAACCAAGTATGAAAACAAAACAAGTATGTAAATCACACGAGGGATTTGATTCGCCGTACAGTCATACCAAAAAAGCAACGAAACACGCAACCACATAAAAATGTAACATAAACATCCACCACAGTGGCTCCTCCACATTCCCCACTGTGATGGAAGGCAATAACGTCTTATCTTCTTTCCTCCGTTTTCTCCCGCGGTCGGGGGAGTCGATCCCTCCATAGTCGGGGCGATTGAAGCTCCCGCATCGTGGGGAGCGAAACCTTTCTTAGCCATGTAACTGTCCAAGTCTTTAGTTTAGTCTAGTTTAGAGATACAGCACAGAAACAAGTCCTGCGGCCCACCGAGTCCACACTGACCCGCACATTAACACTGTCCTACACACACTAGGGAAAATTTACATTTATACAAATCCAATTAACCTACAAACCTGTACGTCTTTGGAGTGTCTTTTAAATGCTGTTATAGTTCTAGTAATTGGCAAAAATGCTGAGGTAGTGTTTTCTCTTATTCACCAGTGTTCAATTAAGAGTATGAATGTAGATCTGTAAGCGACTTTTGAGCTGCTTTTAATCTACTCGATGGTCATTCAGGAATATAGATAGTTATCTAGGGCGGCACGGTGGCGCAGCGGTAGAGTCTCTGCCTTACAGCGCCAGAGACCAGGGTTCAATCCCGACTATGGGTGCTGTCTGTACGGAGTTTGTACGTTCTCCCCTGTGACCTGCGCGGGTTTTGCCCGAGATATTCGGTTTCCTCCCAAGACATACAGGTTTGTAGGTTAATTGGCTTGGTACAAATGTAACATTGTCCCTGTTTAAGAAGGAACTGCAGATGCTGGAAAATCGAAGGTACACAAAAATGCTGGAGAAACTCAGCGGGTGCAGCAGCATCTATGGAGCGAAGGAAATAGGCAACGTTTCGGGCCGAAACCCTTCATCAGACTGTTGGGAGGTGGAGGGGGGGGGGGGGGTGTGGGGAGAAGAAAGGAAAAAGGAGGAGGAGGAGCCCGAGGGCTGAGGGAGAGATAGGAAGGGGAGGAGACAGCAAGGGCTAACAAAATTGGGAGAATACAATGTTCATGCCACCAGGATGCAGACTCCCCTAGCGGAATATGAGGTACTGCTCCTCCAATTTCCGGTGGTGCTCGCTCTGGCCATGGAGGAGACCCAGGACAGAGAAGTCGGATACGGAATGGGAGGGGGAGTTGAAGTGCTGAGCCACCCTGAGATCAGGTTGGTTAATGCGGAGGTGTTCGGCGAAACGATCGCCAAGCCTGCGTTTGGTCTCACTGATGAAGATGTGTGTGTAGGATAGTGTTAGTGTGCAGGAATCGCTGTTCGGCGTGGACTTGGTGGGCCGAAGGGCCTTTTTCTGCGCTGTATCTCTAAACTAAACTAAAGAGAACTAAAGCAAACACAAAACGAGGCCTTGGTGAAGACAGATGATGGTATGTAGTGTGTACTGCCAAGCAGGAAGACTTGAACAAGTTACAGGTACAAAATGTAACAGGTAGGTATTCGCTATAACAGGTTCTTGGCAACAACAGGCAACATGTAACTACAGAAGATAAGAAGCTGGAGTAACTCAGCGTGACAGGCAGCATCTTTGGACAGAAGGAATTGGTGACGTTTCGGGTCGAGACCCTTCTTCTGAAGAAACGCCACCCATTCCTTCCCTCCAGAGATGCTGCCTGTCTCGCTGAGTTCCTCCAGATTTTTGTGTCTACCTTCAAAGAAAAGCCTATAAATCAAGATACCCACAGTGTACAGATAAAGGATGAAGGGTACAACATATAGTGAAAGAAAAAGTCTGATTAACTACGGTCATTTCTTTCCTGTTTCTCCATCAGTAATTCCTTGTTTCTTGCCAACATGCTATGTTTTATAATTTTTCCTGATTTTTCCTTTCAAACCGCGTTTAGTTAACATGTTCCTAGAAATTTGATGTGATCTACCTCAGCTGCACCGATACATGGTTATGTTTCAAGGTTCAAGGTTTCAAGGTCAGTTTATTGTCACATATACCAGTTAAGGGACAGTGAAATTTGAGTTACCATACAGCCATACTTAGTGAAAAGCAACAAGACACACAACCACATAAAAGTTAACATAAACATCCACCACAGTGGATTCCCCACATTCCTCACTGTGATGGAAGGCAATGAAGTTCAATCTTCTTCCTCGTGGACATTGGCCAAAGACAATAAGCGCAGGAGTAGGACATTCGGCCCTTCGAGCCAGCACCACCATTCACCGTGATCATGGCTGATCATCCACATTCAGTAACCCGTTCCTGCCTTATCTCATATCCCCTGACTCCGCTATCTTTAAGAGCTCTATCTAACTCTCTCTTGAGAGCATCCAGATAATTGGTCTCCACTGCCTTCTGAGGCAGAGAATTCCACAGACTCACAACTCTCTGGGTGAAAAGGTTTTTCTTCATTTCCGTTCTAAATGGCCTACCCCTTCTGGACTCCCCCAACATCGGGAACATGGTTCCTGCCTCTAGCGTGTCCAATCACTTAATAATCTTATATGTTTCAATAAGATCCTCTCTCATTCCTTCTAAATCCCAGAGTGTACAAACCCAGCCGCTCCATTCTATAAACATATGACAGTCCCGCCATCCCGGGAATTAACCTCATGAGCCTACGTTGCACTCCCTCAATAGCAAGAATTGTTCTCCCGCGGTCATGGCAGTCAAACAATCTGCAGTCGGGGGGATTGAAGCCCCCGCAGCTGACGATCGAAACCCCCGTCGGGGTGATCGAAACTCCCGCGTTGGGGCGGTTGAAACTCTCCGTGGCATGGAGCTCCCACGTCGGCGCTTCTTACCGGAGAGGCCGCGGGCTTCACGATGTTAAAGTCCACAGGCCCCCGCGGTTGGAGCTTCAATCCCCGGCAAAGGGATCGCAAAGTCCCGCAAACTCCCGCGACTTGGAATGCCGGGTCGGTCTCCAGGAAAGGCCGCGCCACTCCGCGATGTTAGGCCGCAGTGGGGACGGAAATACGATACAGAAAAAAAAATTCCATATCTGTCGAGGTAATATCAAATTGAATCTTTGGGAAAATTGGACTCAGCTTTGGAATGCTTTACATCCATAAGTGTGACTCCTTATAGAGTGGCATCATGTGCAGGAAGCAGAATATGGCATCTTAATGGCACAGAGTTTATTACAATGCACAGAGTCTCTTAACCAGGATAGGGGAGTCAACACCAGAGGACATAGGCTTAAGGTGAGAGGGGAAAAATTACTAGGAAGACGCAGAGTGCAGGAATAGCGCAGCTGGTCAGGCAGCATCTTATGAGAACAGGGATAAGCAATATTTTGGGTCGGGGCCCTTCCTCAGCCTTGAAGCCCCCCCCCCCCCCACTGAAACATTGCCTATCCACGTTGTCCTGAAAGGCTTCCTGACCCGCTGAGCTACCACTCCACTCCATGGCTTCCTTTGTAAATGAGCATCCGCAGTTCCTTGTTTCCTTGTTATCAGAAAGACAAGGGGCATCTTCTTCACTCAGAGTGAGTTGCATAAGTGGAACGAGCATATAGAGGAGATAGTTGAGGCAGGTACAATCACAGAATAAGACACATGCACAAGTACATGGATAGGAAAGGTTTAAGAGAATATCAGTCAACGGCAGGCAAATGGGACTAGCTTGGACAGCACTGGGCCTCTATTCTCACAGAGTTTGGAAGGATGAGGGGGTCCTCATAAATATTTACTAAATAATAAAAGGATAGAGTGGATGTGGAGAGGATGTTTCCACTAGTGGGAGAGTCTAGGATCAGAGGTCATAGCCTCGGAATTAAAGGATTTTCCTTTTGGAAGCAGATGAGGAGGAATTTCTTTAGGTGAATCTGCGGAATTCTTTGCCACAGAAGGCTGTGGGGGCCAAGTCAATGGATATTTTTAAGGCAGAGATAGATAGATTCTAGTACAGCTGTCAGAGGTTATGGGGAGAAGGCAGGAGAATGGGGTTAGGGGGGTGAGATAGATCAGCCATGATTGAATGGTGGAGTAGTCTACCCCACGACAGAAGTAGGAGGGGTTGTGCAGTTTGATAGCCACAGGGAAAAAGGATTTCCTGTGGCGTTCTGTGCTGCATCTTGGTGGAACCAGTCTGGTGCTGAAGGTGCTCCTCAGGTTGACCAGTGTGTGTCATGGAGGGGGTGAGCTGTATTGTCCAGGATGCTCCACAGTGATAGGGGAGAAGGAAGCAGGCCCTTTATCCGTGCGAGTCCAGATCTACAAGATGCAGGATAGTGCCGGGGGGAGTCTGTGTGGCAGAACGCCCAGGCTTACCAGGGCTGCCACAGGAAGAGAGCGGCATGAAGATGCCTCAGTAATCTCCTCGGGCAATAGGAGTCTCCACCCAGTGGAGTAATGCGGAAGGGAATGTTATGCTCTCACAAGTTACATCACAATGACGTGCACAAGTATAATTAATGCAGTGGCCTGAGATCTTTCATCGAGGCGCCGCTCGCCAGCAATTGTACAGGTACAGAGGGAAATAGACAATAGACAATAGGCAATAGACAATAGGCAATAGGTGCAGGAGTAGGTCATTCGGCCCTTCGACCCAGCACCGCCATTCACTGTGATCATGGCTGATCATTCACAATCAGTACCCCGTTCCTACCTTCTTCCCATATCCCTTGACTCTGCTATCTTTAAGAGCCCTATCTATCTCTCTATTTAAAACTATCCAGAGAATAGGCCTCCACTGCCTTCTGAGGCAGAGAATTCCACAGATTCACAACTCTGTGGGTGAAAAAGTTTTTCCTCATCTCCGATCTAAATGTCCGACCCCTTATTCTAAAACTGTGGCCCCTGGTTCTGGACTCCCCCACCCCCCCCCCCCCCCCCCCCCCCCCCACCCCACCCCCCAACATCGGGAACATGTTTCCTGCCTCTAGTGTGTCCAATCCCTTAATAATCTTATATGTTTCAATAAGATCCCCTCTCAGTCTGAAGAAATGTCAGTCTGAAGAAGGGTCTCGACCCGAAAGGTCACCAATGTCTTCTCTCCAGAGCTGTCCCGCTGATTTACTCCAGCATTTTGTGTCTATGTGAGGAGAATAAAATGGATGAGGGTGGAATTTGGGCTAAAAATGGCGGATAATGGCCGACATGGATTATGTGGGCTGAAAGGCCTTTCTCTGTGCTGTATCTCTCTATAACTCTCTATGATTCTAATGGCACTTTGCAGACATGGATGAACGAGGAACACTGAACATACAGCACAGGAACAGGCCCTTCGGCCCACAATGTCTGTACCAAACACGTTGCGAAGATAAACCACTCTCTTCTGCCCATGATCCATATCCCTCCATTCCCTGCCTATCCAAGTACCTACAGGAGTTTAGACACAAAGTGTCGGAGTAACTCAGTGGGTCAGGCAGCATCTCTGGAGAACATGGATAGGTGACGTTTCGGGTCAGGACCCTTCTTCAGATCTGAAACGCCACCCATCCATTGTCTCCAGAGATGCTGCCCGAGTTACTGAATTACTCCAGCACTTAATGTTCATCTTCGGTATGAAGCAACATCTGCAATTCCTTATCATTACCTCCAGGAATTTGTTTTAGGCCGAAGTACATGCACCTGGTGTGGCAAATTAAATGCACCAGAGGGCACTGTCTACATAGTTCGGGAAATTTTCAACATGTAAATGGGACTGAATTTAAATAATAGACATTCGGAGAAGTCAACATATTGAAGTACGACAGCATAGGCTTGGGGAACATCCTCAACATTAAACTATATGTGGTCAAAGTGGCAGCACGGTGGCGCAGCGCTAGAGTTGCTGCTTTACATCAGCAGAGACCCAGGTTCTATCCTGACCACGGGTGCTGCCTGTACGGAGTTTGTACGTTCTCCCCGTGACCTGCGTGGGCTTTCCCCAGATGCTCCGGTTTCCTCCCACACTCCAAAGACATGCCGGTTTGTAGGTTAATTGGCTTGGCAAAATTGTACATTGTCCCCGGTGTGTGTAGGATAGTGTTAGTGTGCAGGGATCGCTGGTCGGCGCGGACTTGCTAGGCCGACGGGCCTGTTTCGTGCTGTATCTCTAAACTAAACTGGTTACGGCAGCACTTACACAACACACGACAAATAAACATACAATAAAAATATAACACAATAAATTATTAGTTACACCAGATTATGCAAGCTGAACTATGTCATGCAACCTTTGAACAGAGTACAAAGTATATTCGGGGTGAAGTACAATACAATACAATACAATACCTTTTATTTGTCATTTGAACCTCACATGAGGTTCAAACGAAATTTGGTTTCTGCAGCCATACAAAAAAAGAACCAAGACACACACCAACACAATTCAATTCACATAAACATCCATCACAGTGAGTCCTCCTCACTGTGATGGAAGGCAAAACTTAAACATATCTCTCCCCTGCACTCCCCTCTCCCCCCCATGTCAGAGTCAAAGACAGAGTCAAAGCCCCCGGCGGGCGATGTTAAATGTCCCGCAGCCATTATAGCCACGCCGGGTGATGCAAGGCCACGCACCGGGTCTTGGTGTTGGAGCCCCGGCGGGCTCTTGGTGTTGGAGCCCCGGCGGGCGCTCACAAAGTCCCGCGGCCATTCCAAGCCGCGCGGGGCGATGATGTAAGGCCCCGCTCCAGGTAATCTTCAACCCCGCAACTCGGGCGGGAGAAGTCGCCGTTGCGGAAGCCCCGAAAAGCGGTCTCTCTCCAGGGACCCGCGGGCTCCCTGTATTACTGTCCACAGACCTGCGGTAGGAGCCTCCGAATCTCCGGGTGTCGGGTCACAGCAGCGCTCCACCACAGCTACACCCGCTCCGGACTCGGCCAGCTCCGTGATGGTGAGTAGATCCGCAGCTCCGCGACTGGAGCCCCAGGTCATTCCTGTTGGAGGCCGCTCCACGTTGCAGCCCCAACGACAACGGAGACCCGACAAAGAAAAGGTCGGGTCTCCCGTGCAGGGGAAAGACCTTAAAGTCCCCCCCCCCCCCACCCACACACACATACCCCGACAAAAAAAACAATAAAAACTACATAGAACAAGACAGAAAACAATAAAAAAAAGACAGACGGACTGCAGAGGCCGCTGCTGACAAGAGTCGCGCCGCCCACTTAGGGTTGTGGTTTGGATTGGGCATGGTGGTTTCAAAACCTGATGGATGATGGGCAGAAGACATTCTACATAAGTTCATAAGTTCGTCATTCAAAATAGCAGAATCAGAATCAGACTCAGAATAAAATGTTATTGGCCAAGTATGTACACGTACAAGGAATTTGAGTTGGTGCCTTGCCCGCACATGGTAAAAACAAGATTTCTAGCAGACAATTAAAAATAAAACGTAATAATTTAAACGTGAAATTAACATGCCAACGTAAAAAGAGGCTACAGACTTTTGGCTGTTGACGAGCTACTGCTCGTGGGAAGAAGCTGTTTTTATGCCTGGCTGTGGCAGCTTTAGGTCATTAGGTTAAATGGCCCATCGAATGGTGGAAGGCCTGGATAGTGTGGATGTGGAGAGGATTTTCCACTGGTGGGAGAGTCTAGGGTCAGAGCTCATAGTCTCAGAATTAAAGTACGCTTCTTTAGGAAGGAGATGAGGAGGAATTTCTTTAGTCAGGTGGTGGTGAATCTGTGGGATTCATTGCCACGGAAGGCTGTGGAGGCCAAGTCAATGGATATTTCTAACGCAGAGATAGAGAGATTCTTGATTAGTACGGGTGTCAGAGGTTATGGGGAGAAGTCGGTTGGAAGGAACTGCAGATGTTGGTTTAAATCGAAGACAGACACAAAATGCTGGAGTAACTCAGCGGGACAGGCAGCATCTCTGGAGAAAAGGAATGGGTGACGTTTCGGGTCAGAAGAAGGGTCTGGACCCGAAAAGTCACCCATTCCTTCTCTCCAGAGATGCTGCCTGTCCCGCTGAGTTCCTCCAACATTTTGTGTCTGACTCCGGTTTGTCAATTGTCCCTGGTGTGTCGGATAGTGCTGGTGTACGTGGTGATGGCTGGTCAGCGCACACTCAGTGGGCCAAAGAGGTCCATTTCCATGACGTATCTCTAAACTTTTTTTGGGGGAGGTGTAGCATGGAAATAGACCCTTCAGGCCATCAAGTCCATGCAGACCAGTGGTCACCCTGTACACCAGCACTACCCTAGACACTAGGGACAATTTACAATTAACAGAATACAATTAACCTATAAACCTTTGGAATGTGGGAGGAAACCGGAGCAACCAGAAAAAACCCACCGGCCACAGGGAGGACGTACAAACTCCGTACAGACAGCACCCATGGTCAGGATCGATCCGGGTCTCTGGCGCTGTAAGGCAGTAACTCTACCGCTGTGTGCTGCCCAAAACTAAACTAAACTAAATTTGACTCGTGTATTAATCTGCTCCCATAGCTAACATTTAATTGTCTTCTGATGTGTCAAAGGGTCTATCTCTTCGGGCGAACAGAATCAAGGGATAGGGGGAGAAAGCAGGAATGGGGTACTGATTTTGGATGATCAGCCATGAAATGCTGGCTTGAAGGGGCAAATGGCCTGCACCTGCACCTATTGTCTATGTTTCTATGAGAAGATTGCTCATGGATTAATTTCTAGGTGTTCTCATCCCAAAACGTCACCTATTCCTTCTCTCCAGAGATGCTGCCTGTCTCGCTGAGTTACTCCATCACTATGTGTCTAGCTTCGGTGTAAACCAGCATCTGCAGTTCCTTCCTCGCCACTTATTTTCTAGGTGACCAGTGCTGGGCAAACAATGCTGGTCTCTCCAGCAATGTGCACCGTCCAAGGACACATTCCTTAAAAAAGATTAAAGATGCTGATAGCATCAATCAGCATTCATACGGTGCTTTCAGAGTAAGAGCTTGCCCTTGGCACTTCAGTGGAATGTTCATGGTGAGCATTTGACCCTGGGCCACTTCAGTCACAACACTGGCGATGTCATAAGGTCATCAGTGATAGGAGCAAAATTAGACCATTCGGCCCATCAAGTCACCACTTCTCCGCCATTCAATCATGGCTGATTTATCTCTCCCTCTTAACTCCATTCTCCCACCTTCTCCCCATAAGTCCGATCAGATATGGTCTCCAATGAGATTGACAGTAACACAGGACTGCTCTCTAGTTGTGCAACATGGATGCAGACTTTACATTTTAACCAGTGTAAATGTAAGATTTAATGCCACATTTGCCGAATTGTTGAATATAAAAGTTATGCCCCTGTCCCACTTAGGAAACCTGAACGGAAACCTCTGGAGACTTTGCGCCCCACCCAAGGTTTCCGTGCGGTTCCCGGAGGTTTTTGTCCGTCTCCCTACCTGCTTCCACTACCTGCAACCTCCGGCAACCACCTGCAACCTCCGGGAGGTTTCGGCCCGAAACGTCGCCTATTTCCTTCGCTCCATAGATGCTGCTGCACCCGCTGAGTTTCCCCAGCAATTTTGTGTACCTTCGATATTCCAGCATCTGCAGTTCCCTTTTGAACACTGCAACCTCCGGGAACCGCACGGAAACCTTGGGTGGGGCGCAAAGTCTCCAGAGGTTTCCGTTCAGGTTTCCTAAGTGGGACAGGGGCATAAGACTACAAAATTGCAAATTAGGTCTCTAGATTTCTACTTCCTGTGAACATTGTGATAAGTGATAAAGAAGACAATGGTCATGAGATGAACAAACTGGTCAGTGATTCACTGGAAGAAATTCCTCGCACTGACAGACAATCTATCCATTGTCAGCATTCACTCCACATCAGCAGTTATCTGTTTAGTTTCATGTCACGTGTACCGAGGTACAGTGGAAAGCTTTTGTAGCGTGCTATCCAGTCAGCGTAGAGACAATACATGATTACAATCGAGCCATTTACAGTGCGTAGATATATGATAAGGGAATAATGTTTAGTGCAAGGTAAAGCCAGTAAAGTCCGATCAAGGATAGTCCGAGAGTCACCTAGATCATCTAGTTGTGATAGGATGATTCAGATGCCTGATAGAAGCTGAGAAGAAACTGTCCCTGAATCTGGAGGTGTGCGTTTTACACTTCTATACCCTTTGTCTGATGGGAGAGGGGAGAAGAGGGAGTGGCCAGGGTGCGACATGTCCTTTATTATGCTATCTTCCTCATTGGTGACCCTCGGACTATCCTTGAAGGGACTTTGCTGGCTTTACCTGGCACTAAACGTTATTCCCTAAATCATGTATCTATACACACTGTAAATGGCTCGATTGTAATCATGTATTGTCTTTCTGCTGACTGGACCGCACGCAACAAAAGCTTTTCACTGTACCTCGGTACACGTGACAATAAACTAAACTAAACTAGACTTTAGCCTATGCTAAATCGTAAGAGTTTGCATGGGAATTATGTAACCATTGCTGTCATGTGGTATATCTGTAATGATGATGGAAAAATTCATGACCCATGGAACATGAGGTGAAATCAGAGAGCTGGGACCTGTAATAAATTGCAATTGTCTTAAATTGTTTTTTCCATAACATTTTCCAATGCATAACATGCCCTTTACTGCAATATAATCAACTGCATTTTGTGACCAGAGTAAATGAACAGGTTGGGCTTTTACGTACCTAAGCATCTATTAAGTTTCCCATAATCGCAATTAAGCTGCACCTTCTTCATCCACTGCATTAGTAGCTGCATGCCGGAGCTATTGCATCATGCATTAATTATGATTTATCTACTCCAAGAAATTCATAAATAATCAAGTAAAACTTGCTTTTCTAAGTACAGTACCATGAAAAACGAAGGCTTTCAAAGCACAAACCTGCAACTCTCCTAAACAATGAAACAGGGTTTTATTCTAGAGTCAAACACAAAACTCAGCTATTTCCAATGATTTAGTAAGGGCGGCATGGTAGCACAGCTGGTAGGGCTGCTGTCTTACAGCACCAGAGACCCGGGTTCGATCCTGGCCTCGGGTGCTGAGTTTACACGTTCTCACTGTGTGTGTGTGTGTGTGTGTGTGTGGTTCCTCCGGGTGCTCCAGCTTTCCTCCCACATCACAAAGATGTACAGGTTTGTAGGTTGTGCCGTAGAATTTAAGGGCCATTATATTTATTTCAGTTTGGAGACAGCCCCTTTCGGCCCACCGAGTCTGCAACGACCAGCGATCTCCGCATACCAACACTATCCTACGCACACTAGGGAACAAATTACATTTATCTCAAGCCAATTAACCCTACAATCCTGTACTTCGTTGGAGTGTGGGAGAAAACCGAAGATCTCGGAGAAAACCCACGCAGGTCACAGGGAGAACGTATAAACTCCGTACAGACAAGCACCCGTAGTCAGGATCGAACCCGGGTCTCTGGCACTGTAAGGCAGCAGCTCTACCGCTGCGCCACCGTGCCAACCCTCTACGCCACCATGGCACTTCATATGACAGAGCATAAAGTTTACCTTTGATTAATAATGAGGACCAGTGTGAGATTATACACTTCAATAAGTAGACGAACATTGCCCAATTGGTGCAAGACTAACAGATTCCAATGTTCAGAGCGGTCTGGGTGTATTCGATACTCAGATATAGATCTTTGACATGTACATCACTGGGAAAGGAAGCATAAGTTGGCAAGTCCAAGAACAAGAGTAGGCACTTTTGGAGATCTGTGTCTCACTTAAGGAAAGATGTTCCACAATGATCTCTTGCTCAGTGTCAACAACAACAAGGGACTAATTGTCTAGGAAGGAACTGCAGATGCTGGTTTACATCGAAGATAGACACAAATGCTGGAGCAACTCAGCAGGACAGGCAGCATCTCTGGAGAGAAGGAACGGGTGACTTTCCGAGTCTGAAACGTCACCCGTTTCTTCTATCCAGAGATGCTGCCTGACCCGCTGAGTTACTCCTGCATTTGTGTCCATCTTCAAGGAACTAATCAAGGACTTCTAAAAAAGGAAGTCAGGAGACCATATGGCCCATACTGCCAAACACTTCAACCACCCCATCCCATTCCCACATTGACCTTTCTGTCCTGGGCCTCCTCCATTGTCAGAGTGAGGCCCATGGCAAATTGGAGGAACAACATCTCATATTTCAAGTCAAGTCAAGTCAAGTCTATTCGTCACATACACATACGAGATGTGCAGTGCAATGAAAAGTGGCAATGCTCGCGGACTTTGTGCAAAAAAACAAACAAACAAACAAACAAACTACAAACAGAATGGAACAGAATCACATATTCTTTACATATTACATATTGTGGGAGGAAGGAAAAGGAAAAAAAACAAAAAAACGTACACCCTAGCTGTATGACTATTGATTTCTCGAATGTCAAGTAACCCCGGCATTCCCTCTCTCTCTGTCCCTCCCTCACCCTAGTCGTCATATTTGTGTTTCGTGTATTTTGTGTTTTTATGGCTCTTTGCAGGTCAATTTCTCTCCTGGGATAAATAAAGTTCTATCGTATCATATCGTCGTCCTGTTGAGCTTCACTGTCTGCACCACCCGTTATTACCTCCTCCACAGCCAACAATTGACCATTGTGGGCTCCACCTTTCCTTGATCATTGTTGCTTTTAGCATATCTTTCATTAATTTGTTCTTTTTACCTTCTATGTCTCTCGTTTCCCTTTCCCCTGACCCTCAGTCTGAAGGAGGGGCCTTTTCTCCAGAGATGCTGCCTGACCCGCTGAGTTTTTTTGTGTCCATCTGCCAGTTTTCACTGGTGGATCAGCGTGGAGAGAGTTAATAGTTTCAAATTCCTAGGTGTTCACATCTCAGATGACCTGTCCTGGGCAACAACACTTTGATGAAATCACAAAGAATGTGCCCCAGTGCCTCTATTTTCTTGAAAGTTTAAAGAGACTTGGCATGTCACTGAATACTCTAGCAAACTTCTACAGATGCACTGTACAAAGTGTCCTGACTATGGAATTTGGAACAGCAGAGGAACAGCTCTTTGGCCCATGATGTTTGTGCCAAACATGATGCCAAGTCCTCGGCCTGCAGGAAACACGTTCCCGATGTTGGGGGAGTCCAGAACCAGGGGCCACTGTTTAAGAATAAGGGGTAAGCCATTTAGAACGGAGACGAGGAAACACTTTTTCACACAGAGAGTTGTGAGTGTGTGGGATTCTCTGCCTTGGAGACCGGTTCTCTGGACACTTTCAAGAGAGAGCTAGATAGGGCTCTTAAAGATAGCGGAGTCAGGGGATATGGGGAGAAGGCAGTAAGGGAATACTGATTGGGGATGATCAGCCATGATCACATTGAATGGCGTTGCTGGCTCGACGGGTCGAATGGCCTACTCCGGCACGTATTGTCTATTGTCTATTGCACATGGTCCGTATTCCTCCATTCCCTGCATATTCCCGAGGTGCCACGAGGTGGAGGCCTTCCCGAGGTGCCAAAGGCTCGTCGGACTTTGGGATCGGTAGGTCGGCGTAACCGAGAGGGAGCTGGAGAAGTCAGGTGCAAGGAGCAAGGAGGGTGAACCGGGGTAATGGCTCCAGCGCCTTCAAGGTCACCTGCAGGACGTGCTGAGGGGCCCTGTCTCCACGCTAAGTAAACGAAACAAAACATTTAGTAAGAAAGAACTGCAGTTGCTGGTAATATCGAAAGACAGACACAAAATGCTGGAGTAACTCAGCGGGACTGGCAACATCTCTGGAGAGAAGGAATGGGTGAGGTTTCGGGTCCGAAGAAGGGTCTTGACCCGAAACGTCACCCATTCCTTCTCTCCAGAGATGCTGCTTGACCCGCTGAGTTGCTCCAGCATTCTGTGTCTATAAGCAAAACATTTTGTGTCTGTCTTCAGTAGGAAATTTATTTTTGGATTCGAGGTAAAATTCTGATTAGAGCAACTAATGCCGAGGATCCCCTCGCAACACCAGGCCTTTGACTCAACCCACAGAAACAATAACTCCAGGAACATATTACCTCAGTAATGCAGAAACCAATAATAAGGAAAGTGAAGTACAGAATATGCGAGGTTTGGGAAATTTACTGTTTTAATGATCAAAATGACATCACACAGCCTCTGTTAAACAAGTGTATCTCAGTTTACGTTAATCATAGGTCTTGTGAAAGGGTAAGAGTGCCGCACCTTGAAAGGTGGATAAGCGGCAAATGATAAAGCCGTTACATGTGGTAAAATGCCCAAGGGATATTAATGAGTTTGGTTTCCGCCCTCTCGCCAGATTGTTAACGCTCCTTGTTGTGTAAACGCCGGCTTTGTGAAAAAATTTCAACTCAGATAATAGCCCATGTTTAACAAGCAGCTCGATTGTCACCTTACCAAAGAATGAAGGCAGTGTACAAAAGCATTACTTGCCATTGTATGCAAGCTGATTGGAAAATATATCACAGGCATTCATCATCCCTGGGACTAAAACCTAGAACCCCTCCCCAGCGGCTCGGTCGAATCACCTTCACCAGGACTACAGCGGTTCTGGAAGTCATAGAAACATAGAAACATAGAAAATAGGTGCAGGAGTAGGCCATTCGGCCCTTGGAGCCTGCACCGCCATTCAATATGATCATGGCTGATCATCCAACTCAGTATCCCATACCTGCCTTCTCTCCGTACCCCCTGATCCCTTTAGCCACAAGGGCCACATCTAACTCCCTGCCACCTTGCCAAAGGCATTTAGGGATAGGCAGTAGATGCTACCCTAGCAGTAAAAGCCCTGTGGCCGAACGATGAATGAATAAAACTCTACCTTCCATTATTTTTATAAACACAAAGTACTCGTGCTATAAAACCAGGATAAGCGCTCCCAACCAAGAAAACAAGCAGAGATAGATAGATTCTTGATTAGTACGGATGTCAGAGGTAATGGGGAGAAGGCAGGAGAATGGGGTTTGGAGGGAGAGATAGATCTGCCATGATTGAATGGCGGAGTAGACTTAATGGGCCGAATAGGCCGAAATTCAAAGGATATGGGGAGAAAGCAGGAACTGGGTACTTATTTTGAATGATGAGCCATGATCATAATGAATGGCGGTGCTGGCTCGAAGTGCCGAATGGCCTACTCCTGCACCTATTTTCTATGTTTCTATGAATGGCCTAATTCTGCTCCTATTAGTTATGACCTTATGAAAACCAAGCCCAAGGCTAGTAGTATCTAAACTGCTTTTACACACTTACGCTATAAGGACAATAACTAACTCCATTTGCAATGATAAGCGATCTACATGTTAACAAGCACATAAAGACTGGTTGTGTGAATGCAAGTATATCATTGTGATGATCAAGTGGGCACCTCCCTTCACTGGTCTTTCATTGGGTTAGGCCCACGACACCTCGGGAAGATGTTGAGGGGGGCATCCCAGAACAACACCTGCTCTCACCATCTATGCACTCCCTCTCCCTCCATCCCTCCCCCACCCAAGTTGCACCAGCTTCTCGTTCTCACCTAGCAAACAGCAAACAATGGCCTGTTTCCTTTATCATCGATACTTTTTTTGCGTATCTTTCGTTCATTTGGAGGGAGAGATAGATCAGCCATGATAGAATGGCGGAGTAGACTTGATGGGCTGAGTGAGCTAATTCTGCCCCTATCACTTATGACCTTATAATGCTACTTGGGTCGTCTAATACTGGCTGGACCTATACAGTTGATTACAATGACCTTGGAAGCACTGATGTACAGAGATAACTTGGAATGCTTGTTCATACCCCTGAAAATGCTGATGCGGGTGGATAGGGTAGTAAAGAATGCATTCAGCTTCCTTGCCTTTATCGGCTGGGATATCACGTTACAGCTGCACAAGCATTGGTTAAGGTACACCTGGAATATTTGTAGCAAGGAACTGCAGATGCTGGATTAAATCGAAGATAGACATAAAAAGCTGGAGTAACTCAGCAGGACAGGCAGTATCTCTGGAGAGAAGGAACGGGTGACGTTTCGGGTTGAGGCGGATCTCAACCCCAAACATCACCCATTCCTTCTCTCCGGTCCCGCTGAGTTACTCCAGCGTTTTGTGTCTATCCTGGAATAGACAATAGGCAATAGACAATAGGTGCAGGAGTAGGCCATTTGGCCCTTCGAGCCAACACTGCCATTCAATGTGATCATGGCTGATCATCCCCAATCAGTACCCCGTTCCTGCTTTCTCCCCATATCCCCTGACCCCGCTATCTTTAAGAGCCCTATCTAGCTCTCTCTTAAAAGTATCCAGAGAACTGGTATATTTCGTTTAGTTTAGTTTGGAGATACGGAAACGGGCCCTTCAGAATAGGTGATGTTTCGGGTCGAGACCCTTCTTCACTGGACCATGACCCCACAGATGAGCACCAGACCATTATCTTGAAGAAGGACCCCCCCAGGATCGAACGTTCTGTTCCTGTGCTGTTCGACTCTTGAACCATACGAGGTATATTCCTTCTTTGCTTCATTACTGGTACAATCCACCAAGTAGATTTTTTCAGACATAAGTTACCAAGAGATTCTTTGGACCCTGACTGAGAACTTAGCACATGGACTTGAGACAATGCACTGTGAATGATTATCAAGTCCACTTACATAGTTCCTCTCAAAGAACTGACGCTTCAGAATCAAGACCTTGGTAACAGCCCATTTGTTACATCGTCATTGTAATTAATGAATAACTCAAAAGCTACAGGTAAGACATTGGGAAATTTATTACGCCGCATGTTTACATTTCGACTTCTTATCGTAAAGTACAAGCAGAATAATACATCAAAAGGAGGGATAGAAATGGGTCTCAAACCCATCTGGCTTATTTAGTTGCTGGAATCTGGAGCAAAATAACAAGGGGAACTGATGCAGGAAGCTCAGCGGGTCAGGCAGCATCTATGGAGGGAAAACGGCTTGCGAAGGGTCTCGACCCGAAAAGCAGACCGTCCCTTTCCTTCTGCAGATGCTGCCTGACCGGTTGAGTTCTTCCTCCAGCTTCCCTTTTACTACAGGCTTGAATTAAAATTGAAATTACATTAAAATTAACATTCAAAAAACATTTTTAATGATTGGAGCGCTATAGCATTATGGCCATGGAATTAGTTTAGTTTAGTTTAGAGATACAGCGCGGAAACAGTTCCTTCAGCGCACCAAGACCGCACCGACCAGCGATCCCCGCACAATAACATTACCTTTCAGAGACGAGGGACAATTTTACATTTATACCAAGCCAATTAACCTAAGAAACTACATGTCTTTGGAGTGTGGGAGGAGACCAAAGATCTCGGAGAAAACCCACGCAGGTCACGGAGAGAACGTACAAACTCCGTACAGACAGCACCTGTAGTCAGGGTCGAACCCTGGTCTATGGCGCTGTAAGGCAGTAGCTCTAACGTTGCGCCACCCTGCCGCTGTGATTAGTGGGCAGTGATAAAATTAAATATTTCTGTCATAGGTTTCAGGTGAGGGGGGAAAGAGGGGTAACTTTTTGTAGACTGAAGAAGGGTCTCATCCAGAAATGTCACCCATTCCTTCTCTTCAGGGATGCTGCCTTTCCCGCTGAGTTACTCCAACATTTTGTGTCTATCTTCGGGTAACTTTTTCACACAGGATGTATGGATCGAGCTGCCAGAGGAGGTAGTCGAGGCAGGGACTATCGCAACATATAAGAAAGGTACATGGATAGGACAGGTTTAGAGGGATTTGGGCCAAACGCAGGCGGGTGGGACTAGTGTCGATGGGACACGTTGGCCGGTGTGGGCAAGTTGGGCCGAAGGGCCTGTTTTCACGCTGTAAGACTCTATGACTCTAAAAACAAGTCAAACAAAAACAGGGTGGGCACTGAACATGCTGATGTAAGCCTCCATTTCCACAGGTCTGTTGAGATTGTCTCTGTAGCTGACCTGTTGGTAGAAGTGATCAAGGCAGCGCGATTAATCTCTAATAATGTTGCCGCTATTTTTAGATTACTGTACTCTCTGATCGAAAGGTCATTCTTCCTAAAAGCACGTTGCACCATGTACAAAGTCCTGTAACAACGTGTATACTCTGAATGGAAATTTGTTTTGTTTGGTTTAGTTTAGAGATACAGCGCGGAAACATGCCCTTCAGCCCACTGAGTCCACACCGCCCAGTGATCCCTGCACACTAATACTATCCTACATACTAGGAACCATATACAATTTCACCAAAGCCAATTAACCTATAAACCTGCGTAGGAAGGAACAGCAGATGCTGGTTTAAACCGAAGATAGACACAAAATGCTGGAGTAACTCAGCGGGACAGGCAGTATCTCAGGAGAGAAGGAATGGGTGACGTTTCGGTTCGAGACCCTTCTTCAGACTGATGTCAGGGGAGAGGGAGATATATAGACAAGGAAGTGTAAGGTGTGAAAATAGGACAAAGGGTGTTGAGATCAAGGCAAATGTAGAATAGACCATTGTTAGCAACAAAGGAAACAGGGATAAAATGCAGTCGGAGACAGTAAGACTGTTGGGAGAACTGGGAAAGGGAGGGATGGAGAGAGAGGGAAAGCAAGGGTTACTTGAAGTTAGAGAAGGCAATGTTCACTGGGGTGTAAGCTGCCCAAGCGAAATATGAGGTGCTGTTCGTCCAATTTGCGCTAGGCCTCATTCTGACAATGGAGGAGGCCAAGGTCTGTGTGGGAATGAGAGGGGAGTTATGTGTTTAGCAACCGGGAGATCAGGTAGGTGCTGCCTGTCCCGCTGAGTTACTCCAGCATTTTGTGTCAACCTACAAACCTGTATGCCTTTGGAGTGTGGGAGGAAACCAGAGCACCGGGAGAAAACCCACACAGTCACGGGGAGAACGTACAAATTCCGTATAGAAAGCACCCGTAGTCAGGATCGAACACGGGTATCTGGCGCTGTAAGGCAGCAACTACACCGCTGCACCACCATGCCGCTCCTTTAGCGAGCAATTTTAGTTTAAGGAATAAAACTCGAGTCTAATTCTGCAAGACAATCTGTACTGATGGCCATCAAGCACCGATTTACACTATTTCTGCTCTCACACCATTTTATTGCCAGTGCCGTGTGGCAATCCACGTGAAAATTATTTACTGTTACCAGGAGATTTTTTTTTTAAATGAAGAAACTTAGTTGCTTGATAAAAAGTTTATTTCACTTGTGCAGATGTTGGTTCACACCGAATATAGGCACAAAATGGCGGAGTAACTCAGCGGGAGAGGCAGCATCTCTGGAGAGAAGGAATGGGTGACACTTCGGGACGCGGCCCTTCTTCAGACTAACGTTAGGGGGGAGGGAGACTAGAGATATGTAAGGGGTAAAGAAACGACAGATTAAATCAGACGATGATAAGGAAATGTAGAATGGTCCGTTGTCATCTGAGGTGAAGGTGACAAGGAGGCAGCCGCTTGGGCAGCTCTCAACCCAGCAGTATGATTTTGGATTTCTCTACCTTCAAGTAGCCCTTGCTTGTCACCTTTCCCCTCAGCTAACAATGAATAATTCTACGATTCCTTGATCATCGTCTGCTTTGATCCATTGTTTTTACACCTTACCATTCCATGTCTCTGGATTCCCTGCCTCCTGACTCTGAAGAAGGGTCTCGACCCGAAACGTCACCCATTCCGTCTCCGCAGAGATGCTGCCTGTCCCTCTGATTCACTTCAGTGTTTTGCTTTAGCTATTTATCCACTTTAGCTATTTCACTTTCTCTGATCACAGGAGAACGACTGCCTCACTAATTGTTCTGTTGCTGGGGGTCATTTATAGTGGACGGTCACGGTGTCATCTTGATCGGACATGTTCTGAAGAGCCCTGGCCACATTTTCGTTGACGTAGAACTTTGGGTGGCCTGAGCTGGAACCCTTTTCCTTCCTGCCTTTCCTTGAGCCATTGGCGATGTAGGTGTGGTAGGGATCGTCGCTATGCTCCTGTCTCCTTGACCTCACCGTGCTGGCCAGCATGGAAATCATAAGGACGGTGAACATGCCAAATATTACCAGAATGTACAGATAAGCAAATAAAAAATCTTCCTCCTGCAGTGTTTTATTCAGGGCTGCTGCCTGCCGCTGCCGAGCCAAATAGTCCTTGTAAAACTCGATGAAAAACTTCTCAAATAAAAGGGTTGCGTTCGACGTTTCTGTTGTGCTTCCTTCAACTGTGTCCATGACGCTGGTTCTATGGAACAAGGAAATGAGGAGGAATTTTTGATTAATATTTCAGCTGTTTTATTTGTTGATAAATGTTCTGTAGTAAACATTGGGCTTGTACTGGGCTTGTACACTCTGGAGTTTAGAAGGATGAGAGGTTATCTCATTGAAACATATAAGATGGTTAAGGGCATGGACACGCTAGAGGCAGGAAACATGTTCCCGTTGTTGAGGGAGTCCAGAACCAGGGGCCACAGTTTAAGAATAAGGAGTAAGTCATTTAGAACGGAGACGAGGAAATGCTTTTTCTCACAGAGAGTGGTGAGTCTGTGGAATTCTCTGCCTCAGAGGGCGGTGGAGGCAGGTTTTCTGGATGCTTTCAAGAGAGAGCTAGATAGGGCTCTTAAAAATAGCAGAGTCAGGGGATATGGGGGAAGGCAGGAACGGGGTACTGATTGTGGATGATTAGCCATGATCACATTGAATGGCGGTGCTGGCTCGAAGGGCCGAATGGCCTACTCCTGCACCTATTGTCTATTGTAAAATGATCTATGAATATCCAAGATGGCGACCAGCGACCTCTCTGTGTCCAGTCACAGAGCTGGATCTTTGTTTTGTTTTTGTTTTTAGAGATACAGCGTGGAAACAGGCCCATCGGCCCACCGAGGCAGGACTAACTTACGCTCGCCCATACACTAGTTCTATCTGACACATTATGGACAATTTACAGAGGCCAATTAAGCTACAAATCTGCACATCTCTGGAATGTGGGAGGAAACTGTGTTATTTTGACTTACATTCAGAAGTCAGAGTCATTTTCCCAGATGGACTTGTCAAAATAATAGAGAGCAGGGCTTTAAGCTGAGAGTGGGAAAGTTTATAAGAGTTTCAAGTTTAGTTGAACCGAGTCTGCACCAACCAGCGATCCCCGCACATCCACACTATCGGACACAAACATTTAAATTTATACCAAGCCATACAAATCTGTATGTCTTTGGAGTGTGGGAGGAAACCGAAGTTCTGGGAAAAAACCCACGCAGGTCACGGGAAGAACGTACAATCTCTGTACAGAAGGCACCCGTGGCCAGGATCAAACTCGGGTCTGTGGCGCTGTAAGCGCTGTAATGCCCCTGTCCCACTTAGGAAACCTGAACGGAAACCTCTGGAGACTTTGTGCCCCACCCAAGATTTCCGTGCGGTTCCCGGAGGTTCCTGGAGGTTTTTGTCAGTCTCCCTACCTGCTTCCACTACCTGCAACCTCCGGCAACCACCTGCAATCTCCGGGAACCGCACGGAAACCTTGGGTGGGGCGCAAAGTCTCCAGAGGTTTCCGTAAAGGTTTCCTAAGTGGGACGGGGGCATAAGGAAGCAACTCTACTGCTGCGCCATCATGCTTTTTTTGCATGGATACTGATTGTGGATGATTAGCCATGATCACATTGAATGGCGGTGCTGGCTCGAAGGGCCGAATGGCCTACTCCTGCACCTATTGTCTATTGTAAAATGATCTATGAATATCCAAGGTGTCGACCAGCGACCTCTCTGTGTCCAGTCACAGAGGTGGATCTTTGTTTTTTTTTTTGTTTTTAGAGATAAAGCATGGAAACAGGCCCTTCGGCCCACCGAGTCTACTCTGACCATCAATTACACGTTCACACTAGGTCTATGACCAAGGGTCAATTTACAGAGGGCTATTAACCTGCAAACCTGCACGTCTTTGGAGTGTGGGAGGAAACCGGAGCACCAGGAGAAAATTCACGCAATCACAGGGAGAACGTCCAGACTCCGTACAGACAGCACCTGTGGTCAGGATCGAACCGGGGTCTCTGGGGCTGCAAGGCTGCAGCTCTACTGCTGAGCCACCGTGCCGCACTATACCGTTGATCATACGTGGAACGCACTGCCATGGGAGGTGGTGAAAGCAGAAACAAATGCAAGATTCAAAAGATATTTAAAGTACATGAACAGGACAGGACTGAAGGGATATATACCTTGTGCAGGCAGAGTTAGATTAATTCAGAGATACGGTATGGAAACAAACTCACCATCTACACATGGCAGACAATTTACAATTTTACCAAAACCAATTAGCCAACCTGTACGGCTTTGGAGTGTGGGAGGAAACCAGGGATCCTGGAGAAAGCCCACCCAGGTCGCGGGGAGAACGTACAAACTCCGTACAGACAGCACCCGTGGACAGGATCGAACACGGGTCTCTGGCGCTGCAAGGCAGCGACTCTACCGCTGAGCCACACATGTCCGGATTAAATTGGCATCATTGTCACCACAGACTTCGAGGGGCGAAGGGGTCTGTTCACGTGCGGCACTGTTGCATGACCCATGCTTCAATTTAAGGCTCATTGACCAACACAAAAGCAGCACTAACAACAATGTATGGCAACAAGTTTGATTCAACCAGGATAAACGGACCATTCAGAAATCTATGGAACTCATTACTGTAGGTTTTATGTGTGTCTGTAAGGTTTGAGGGATAATGTGGACCTCAGCCTGAAGAATCAGAGTGATCGAGTGATAGTGCTCGAGTGAGAGTCATAGAGTCATAGACTGATACAGCTTTGGTCAACTTGCACACACCAGCCAACTTTTCCCAGCTACACCAGTCCCACCTGCCCGCGTTTGTCTCATATCCCTCCAAACCTGTCCTATCCATGTACAACTATTTCTTAAACGTTGGGATAGTCCCAGCCTCAACTAACTCCTCTGGCAGCTTGTTCCATGCACCCACCACCCTTTGTGTGAAAGAGTTACCCCTCAGATTCCTATTAAATCTTTTCCCCATTCACCTTAAACCTATGTCCTCTGGTCCTCGATTCACCTACTCTGGGCAAGAGGCTCTGTGCATCTACCCGATCTATTCCTCTCATGATTTTATACACCTCTATAAGATCACCCCTCGTCCTCCTGCGCTCCAGGGAATAGTGTCCCAGCCTGCTCAACCTCTCCCTGTAGCCCAGACCACTCGCAACATTCCCGTAAAGTAGTTCCAGAGCCCCAGTTGGAACGTTTCTAAAGCCGTAAACGGTTTCGATCGCGCATGGATTTTTTCCCCCAACGAAATAAACTCATAAAACCCTGTGGCTGCCAGAAATTAAGCGTGGTGCTCTGATATCCTGTTTGCTCAGCATTCCTGCTATAGTTTGAGATGGCGGACCGGCAGGCACAGAGCTTCTCATTGTTTGTACTTTAATAGCTAGTTTCGGACAGACGTCTCTCTTTGAAATCAACATTAACTATGTAATTACCACCGACAAAGAAAGCCACAAAAGAGCATTGGATCGCAGATCCTTTGATCTTCCAGACAATCAAGGAAACCTGCTGTAATATTCAATCATATTGTATGCAATAAACACATAATACTCACCAGGTTTCAGACTACCTTTTTGAAGCTCTTCCTATGACCTAGAAGCCTTGGGTCTGATGTACGGTGAATTGTGGTGCATAGCCAGCGCTCCACTAGGTGACCTTGGCTGTTGAAAATGATAAACTCATTAATAAACTGATCAAAATTTACTTAAGATATGAAAATCACTATCAGCTTGATAAGGAAATATCACGCAAACTCCAGCGAGCTCAAGAACCGCCTGTTGCTTAAGGTCAGAGTCTGGTTTCCCTGTACTCTACCCAAGAGAGCTGGCAGGAAGAGTGGCACTGTTCAGGGCAAACCTTCTGGGTCTGGTGGCTGTGTAGGGTGGCACGTCAACCTAGAAGCTCAGGCCAGAGGTTGATCCAACACAGAAGCGGATCATTTGGCCCATTTTGACTGCGGGAGCCACACAAATTAATGTTTAGTTTAGTTTCGAGACACAGCGGGAAAACAGGCCCTTCAGCCCACCGAGTCCGCACCGATGAGCAATCCCCGCACATTAAAGGGCCTGTCCCACGAGCATGCGACTGCATGCGGAGAAGGCGACCAAACCGGAAGCGGGGGCCGCGCGGAGGTCGAGTGATCCCGTACGAGTTGACGTGAAGTTCGAGTGAAGTCCGCGGGAAGTTCGCGGGTGACGTACAGCGTCGACACACTGCGTACGGCGTCGAGACGCTGCGCACGCCCGTCGAGGCGGTGCGTACGGCCTCAATGTGGCTGTGGGCTGGCAGGCCATTGCCGCGCGGAATTCTTGGACAGTGTCAGTTTTTCGGAGCCCCGCGCGATGTCGGGACCAGCACCGCACAACTCCATACGGCTCCGGCGATCGAGGTGGGACCGGCCCCGCGAGGCCGTACGGCTCAAGCGACCATGTTAGGTCGCGCTTGCCGCATGCAGTCACATGCTCGTGGGACAGGCCCTTAACACTTCTTCTTCTTCTTGAGTGTGGCGTGCACAGCCTAATGTTGTAGACACCAAAACACTACTTTCTATTTGCTTGTGCACGTCGGGTTGATTGCATTAGTCGAAACAGGGTGGACCACGTGAAGGTTGCAAACTCCCACCCCACATTAACAGTACCCCACACACTCTATGGACAATTTCACATTTACACCAAGCCAATTAACCTACAAACCTGTACGGCTTTGGAGTGTGGGAGGAAACCAAAGATCCCAGAGAAAACCCACGCAGGTCACGGGGATAAAGTACAAACTCCGTACAGACAGCGCCCGTAGTCAAGATCGAACCCAGGTCTCTGGCGTTTAAGGCAGCAACTTTACCGCTGCGCCACCGTGCCACCCTATTTACTGGCTTTGATTTGTCTTTTTACATACATCTCATTCGTTTGTTCTTTGTACCTTTTGCATATCTCTAGTTTCCCTCTCCCCTGACTCTCAGTCTGAAAGAGGGTCTCAACACAAAATGTCACCTATTCCTTTTCTCCAGAGATGCTACCTGACCCGCTGAGTTATTCCAGCATTTTCAGTGTCTATCTTTGGTGTAAACCAGCATCTGCAGTTCCTTCCGACACACTGGGGTACTTCATGAGTGCCCACATACTCAGCCCACCATATGGTAGCAAGCTTCACATTCTAACCAGTCTTCAAAGTCCACAATCATAAGGTCATAAGTGATAAGAGTACAATTAGACCATTTGGCCCATTAAGTCTATTCTGCCATTCAATCATGGCTGATCTATCTCTCCCTCCTGAAAGTAAACATGCAGGTACAGCAGGCAATGAAGAAAGCTAATGGCATGTTGGCCTTCGTAACGAGAGGATTTGAATATAGGAGTAAAGAGGTCCTTCTGCAGTTCTACAGGGCCCTGGTGAGACCACATCTAGAATATTGTATGCCGTTTTGGTCTCCTAATTTGAGGAAAGACATTCTTGCTATTGAGGGAGTGCAGCGTAGGTTCACGATGTTAATCCCTGGGAATTTGGAAAGACTGGGCTTGTATTCACTGGAATGTAGAAGATGAGAGGGAATCATAGAAACATAAAATTATAAAAGGATTGGACAAGCTAGATGCA